>NC_080865.1:38344040-38663401 GCF_030435755.1 Ochotona princeps
TTCTAATGCTTACTTAATTGTTTTCTATAAGAATAAGATAATCCCTGTATATTTTTCTAATGTTGTCTTCTTTTTCACAGCAGGCTAGTTTCCATGAACGGAAAATTCCATCTATGCCAAACCTGAATTTTTACCTATCCAATTGTTATAAATGTAACACAATAAGGATGCTTAATTTTATTTGGAATGGAGGGAGGGAAAGAGGAGGATGGTGGATGGAGGGAGAGAGAAAGAAAAATGGGAAGGAAAGGGAAGGGAAGGGAAAACAGAAAGGAAGGAAGGAAGGAAGGAAGGAAGGAAGGAAGGAAGGAAGGAAGGAAGGAAGGAAGGAAGGAGCCTGTCATCTACGGATTCACTCTCCATTTTTCTCAACAGCTTAGCCATGCTAAAGCCAAGATCTGGGAACTCGGTCTAGGTCTTCCACATGAATAGTAATGACTTGATTGCTTGAACCATCATCATCTGCTGCCTTATAAGATGTGCGTTAGCAAGAAGTTAGACTCCATAGTGCAGCCAGGACTCAAACCCAGGCACGTGACGTGCAATGTGAATTCCCAGCTGGTGTTTAACCGTCATGCCAGATGTGTACCCTAAGCATACTTTGACACCATTTGAAATCTGCCTATTTGTATACTCCATGAAGGTACAGTCAATGTGTGCTGGACATTAGAGGACCCCACATCCCTTCTGGCCTTTTCATTTTGTTGCTAGTGATATGACCCCTTCAATCCCTATCTCATTTGGAAGTCGGTTTCCCTGGTTTCTGTCTACATGGTAGCCTCCTACATAACCACTAGAATGTCCTGTGAAGGATTTTCTTTAGTATGTATCTTGAAAAGAGCCATTCAAATAAAGCTTATTGTGTGCTACTGCCACCTTGTGGTGACAGTTTTTCTTTCTCAGCCCTTATAGCCCATAATCTGTGATATCATTTGGCTTGATACTAGAATCACAGCAGTAACATGTTCTGGACCCAGACTTTTTGTTTTTAACATTTCTTTATTTTTATTGGAAAGCCAAATTTACAGGGAGGAGGAGAGACTGAGAGAAAGATCTTCTGTCTGCTGATTCACTCCCCAAGTGGCCGCAATGGCTGGAGCTGAGCTGATCTAAAGCCAGAAGCCAGGTGCTTCCTCCTGGTCTCCCATGTGGGTGCAGGGTCCCGAGGCTTTGGGCTGTCCTCAACTACTTTTTCAGGCCACAAGCAGGGAGCTGGAAGGGAAGTGGAGCATACAGCTTTCACACAATCATATGGGATCCCGGTACATGCAAGGTGAGGACTTTAGTCACTTGGGTACCACCACTCCAGGCTCGGTTCAGGGTTTAACCCGGCTGGCTCCTTCATATCATGTTGTTAGCTCAAATGTCACTTCTTGAGAGAAACATCCCATGACCCTCTAGTGCCGTGTCTCTACTCTCAGTCATTTGTTGTTTGCTTACCAGGACAATTTATCTGTTGCTGAAATCATCTTGTTATTTCTCTGTTTGGTATCTGTCCTTCCCCTCTGGGTTGTTGACTTCACAAGGGAACGCATTTTGTTTATTTATTTATTGATCTATCTCCAGCATTTAGATTAGTGCCTGACATATTGGAGGTGTCTATAAAAGATCTTTTAAATGAGAGCAGCTAGAATATCAGTTTTTTAAAAAGATTTATCTATTTTTATTGCAAGTCAGATATACAGAGAGAAGGAGAGACAGAGAGGAAGATCTTCTGTCCGATGTTTTATGCCCAAAGTGACCCCAACGGCCGGAGCTGAAGCTGAGTCAATCCAAAGCCAGGAGCCAGGAGCCTCTTCCAGGTCTCCCACGCGGGTGCAGGGTCCCAATGCATTGGGCCATCCTCGACTGCTTTCCCAGGCCACAAGCAGGGAGCTGGATGGGAAGCAGGGCAGCTGAGATTAGAACCGGTGCCCACATGGGATCCTGGCGAGTTCAAGATGAGGACTTTAGCTGCTAGGCTGCTACACTGGGCTCTAGAATATCAAAACATGTGGGGGGGGGGAGGGACAAAATAGCAATGCCGTCAGAGGAATTTATAGCATTAAATATTTATAATCTTGTAACAGAAGAAAAGTATTATATCACCGACCTTAACTTGTACTTTAAAAAACATGAAAAAGAAGAGCAAATGATAAGAAAAAAGGAAATAATAGATATCAGATTGGAAATCGGTGAAATAAAAAGCAGAACAACAGAACAGTCAGTGAAACCTGAAGATTACTTTAAGGAGATCAATGACATTCATCAACTTCCATCCAGATGCTACATATAAAAAATACATAAAGAATAATAAGGAAATATTAGGACCATGTCAGTAAATTTAATAATTTCAGTGAAAGCTGTAAACTTGAACTAAAGCACAAACTTCCCAGGTCTGAAGAATAGCATGAATGGCTGGATATGGTACATATGCCTTTCAAAATTCCTTTCTTTGTCTCTTTTTCCCAAAAGCAGGGATCTGAAAATGGATCTGGAGCCTAACAAATGCGCTTTAGGAAAGTTCAGCCAGCCTTTGACTTGTTTTTCTGAGACCTGAGGCAAGACAATTTCTCAGCTTTCAGGATCCTTCTCTAGGAAGTAAAGACAGTTGTGGAGATTCAATAAAATTGTACAGATGTAAGGTACTTGGTCAGCTGTAAAATCCTGTGCAAACTGGAGTTTATGTTTTGCCTTAGGGCTGTGTGGTGAATGGGGAAATAACTGCTCAGTTCTCTTGGTAGAGTTTAGCTGAGGTTTTTTTTTTTTTTTTTTAATAACCACTGAAATAGTGGTTCAAATAAGGTAGTTGCAATTCTGACGGCTTGTATTTCTAGTTCTATTTGAAAGGAAAGGAAATCTTTAATGAGCATTTTCTTAGCTGTCTGTCTTTCTGAGGTAGGGTAAGCAGTACACAAGTTGTTCACTAAGTTCTAGGTGAGAAGACTGGCCATACAAGAGGCTAAACCTCTTCTTTGAAGGAGATAGTCCCACCCTGGAGCCTGGATCACTTCACTGCCTCTCCACACCTTCACGCCTACTACAAGTCATTTGCAAGCCAGTTAAAATCCACTGTAAGAGTTGCTTTTGAGTAACCAGTGTATTAAAAAGAAAAAAAAAAAAAAAAAAAAAAAAAAAAAAAAAAAAAAAGGAAAACAAGTCCTAGCCACAACCTATGATTAGCTCATTGACATTTCAATTTAGTTCATATACAGGACCGGCTGCTCTATACCTTAAAATAGCCATAAGGCACCATTCAGCTGTTTCGTGTCCATTTCATCTTAGTATTTAGCCAGTTGTTGTGTTGAAGTAAAATTTTGCTGATCTTGGCAGATTTTAGGATAATCCAGATAACATTGCAAATTGCTGTTGATGTTATATTGGGACTCTTAATTGACTGTGATGATATTCTGCCAGCTCAAACTTCAGACCAGAAAAGGTCTCCCCAAGAAACTGTTCAACCAATCTGGACAATAAGTAGCTGGACTCTATGCTTGGTATATGTTTGCAATGAAAGAATCTTGATTGAATTTGAACTGTAATACTGCATCAAGGTGGAGGAATCCACCGGGGGGAGGGGAGGGGGAGGGAGGGGGGGATTCCCAGAGCCTATGAAACTGTCACATAATGCAAAATAATTAACAATAAAAAAAAAAAAAAAAAGAGTTGCTTTTGTTTCACCATAGGTTAAACCCTTTTTGTTTGATCATTTCCATGATTTCCACGTCTCCTTTTACCTCGTTTCTCCTTTAAGAAGGCTTATCTATTAGCATCTGCCAATAGTAGACACCCCCCCACACATGTGTCTATGGAAAATAGAAAAAGGAGGATTAGAAAGATGGCTTGAGAAGTAGGCTTACTCTAGTCCTACTGTCCAGATTCTGTCAGGGCCTAGGGGAAAGCTAGGTGCTGGGTGCTGAGGTGTAGATCTAGTTGAAAGCAAATGGATTTTAGTAAAAAGTTTAATAACTTACCTGGATAGCTATGTTTAATATTTGCCACTGAAAATAGTGCCTATTTGTGTTTTGATACTCACATAACACACGCGGATTATTTGCAACCCAAATCAAGATGTCAGTTTCAGCTGTTAATACTACTTGTAAGCTATAAAGCAATGATTTACTCTGAAACTAATTCAGCAAATCCAAGGATTGATCAGTTACTTTATTGCAACAGCCATTTAAAGCTGTGAAGTCTCTAGCTAAGGCTAAAACAGATTCAGTGCCATTTTTTTTTTTTTTTGGCAATTAACTCAGCACACATTTTTTAAAAGCTAACTAGATGCTTAATAATACAGATATTTGAAGTTAAATTTTTACGTGTAAAACTCATATGAAGCTATGAATAATTTCTCAGTAGTTTTTGGAATGAAGATTTTCATAGAGAGAGAAATTATCCAGGTAGTTGAACTCCAATTAATGCTGAAGTTTTTAGAGCACTTAACTCTTATTTATACGAAAGAAGATCGAAATATACATATCTCCTTGCCATCTTAATGTATAATCCAAGGCATCTAAAGAACATAACTCAGTAGAAACAAAAAGATCAATTAAAAATGGGAAATAGATCAAGGAGAAATTGTGTAATGTCTATGCAGGGTAAATATGTTTATCATTTTAAGCTGTTAGCATTTACTTACGGTTAATATGTTAAAAAATCTTACCTTATCAGTTTTTAATAGAGAAATATGCAGTAAATTAACATTATGTATCTTCACCCTACTTTGCAGTAGAATCTCAGAATGTCTTATCCCTATCTAGCAATAAGCTTGTAACCATCAATCTTTCTCAGTGCCTTCCTTCCATCTCCCTCCAAGCTATTATTTTTTTTTATTTTTAAAAAGATTTATTTATTTTGATTACAAAGTCAGATATACAGAGAGGAGAGACAGAGAGAAAGATCTCCCGTCCGATGATTCACTCCCCAAGTGAGCCGCAACGGGCCGGTATGCGCCAATCCGAAGCCGGGAACCAGGAATCTCTTCCGGGTCTCCCACGCAGGTGCAGGGTCCCAAAGCTTTGGGCCGTCCTCAACTGCTTTCCCAGGCCACAAGCAGGGAGCTGGATGGGAAGTGGAGCTGCCCGGATTAGAACCGGCGCCCATATGGGATCCCGGGGCGTTCAAGGCGAGGACTTTAGCTGCTAGGCCACGCCGCTGGGCCCCCTCCAAGCTATTATTAAAGCACAATTATATATTTTTTAACTTCTGTGTTATCACCTATATTTTGATTCCATGTATGAGTGAGAACATGTGTCTTTCTATGCTTGGCTTATTTCGCTTGATATATTGATCTACCGTTCTACCCATGCTGTTGCAAATCACAAGATTTCATCCTTTTTATGGCCAGATAACATTGAAGTATGCATATATAACTCATTTTCTTGATCCATTGATCAGTTTACGCGCAACTTGTTCACGTTTCCTGGCTATTATGAACTTCATTTCATTTCTCTTGGCTATATCCCTAAATGGGATTGCTAGATTATTTTATAGCTCTATTTTTAATTTTTTGAGGGCCACCGTACTGTTTTCCACAAAGCTGCGCTAATTCACATTTCCACCAACAATGTACAAGTTTTCCATTTTCTCCACACGCTCCCAATCCTTGTTACTTCTTTTTTATTTTGAGACAATCCAATCTTATATTAGCGAAGTGATATTTTGCGGGGGGGGGGGGTTGATTTGCATCTTCCCAATGATTAGCAATGCTGAGCATTTTTTTCCAAGTGGTTTTTTGGCCATTTGTATGTTTTCCTCAGAAATTTCTGGTAATGGATCTTTATATATAATAAACATTACTAGCTGCTTCGGTGTATACCTTGCAGCATTTTTCTGGCATTCCCTGGATTGTCTGTTTGCTGTGTCAGTTGCTTATTTTGTGCAAAAACTCTTCAGTTCGATGAAATCTCATTTGTTTAGTTTTGCTTTCACCTCTTGTACATTTTGGGTCAGATTCAGAAATGCCTTATCTGTTCCAATGTCCTGAAGTGGATTCCATATGTTTTCTTCTCGTATACTGCAAGTGTCACATCTCATTTAGGTCTTTAATACATTTTAGGTGATCCTTGATCATGGTTAGAGATAGGGTCTGGTTTAATTCTTCTGCCTGTAGTTATCCAGCATTCGCAGTCATTTATTGAAAGAATTATCCTTTTTCTCCAGCGTATGTCCTCGGCAATTTTTTTTAAAGATCATTGGTTATAAGAGGTGTATTCACGTCTAAGAGGTGTATTCTGTTCCACTGGTGTCTGAGTCTGTTTTTATGCAAGAACTGTGCTGTTTTAACTGCTATAGCTTTGTATTGCGTTTTAAAATAAGAGTGTGTAATACTATCTGCCTTCTTCATTTTGCTCAAGATTACTTTGGTTATTAAAAATTCTTTTTGTGACTCCGTACAAATGTCAATAGTGGGTTTTTTTTTTGAGTTTTGTGAAAAATGTCATTAGACTTTGATGAGGATTGAACAGAATCTATAAATTGTTTTAGGTAGTATGCATTTTTTTAACTTTAAAAATATATCATTTTTATTCATTTGAAAGCTGAATAACAGAGAGGTAGAGAAAGAGGAATCTTCCTTCCGTGGATTTACTTATCAAATGGCCACCCTTGGCCAGGGCTGGATCGGGTCAAAACTGGTACCCAAGAACTTCTTCTAGGTCTCCCATATGGGTGTCAGGAGGCCCATTAGCAGGAAGATGCATTGAAGTGCAGCAGAGAAGATTCTAATTGTCCCAATGTCAGCCTCAGCAACTTTTTTTTCTTAAGATTTATTTATCTTTATTGGAAAGGCAGATTTTTAAAGAGGAGAGATAGAAAGAGTTCCATTCACTGATTCACTCTCCAAACAGCTGCAGGGGTAGGAGATGAGCTGATTACCCCAGGCCATCCACAACAGACTCTTTTAAAAAATTAACCTTTGGGCCCGGCGGCGTGGCCTAGCAGCTAAAGTCCTCGCCTTGAACGCCCCAGGATCCCATATGGACGCTGGTTCTAATCCCGGCAGCTCCACTTCCCATCCAGCTCCCTGCTTGTGGCCTGGGAAAGCAGTTGAGGATGGCCCAGTGCCTTGGGACCCTGCACCCGCGTGGGAGACCCGGAAGAGGTTCCTGGTTCCTGGCTTCGGATCGGCGCGCACCGGCCCGTTGCGGCTCACTTGGGGAGTGAATCATTGGACGGAAGATCTTCCTCCCTGTCTCTCCTCCTCTGTGTATATCTGGCTGTAATAAAATGAATAAATCTTTTAAAAAAAAGACTCAATTTAAAAAAAAATTAACCTTTGTTTCAAATATTATTGCAAAGCTACTTCAGCTTGATTAGCTGCAAAGAACAAATTATATATCAGCAAAAGTTGAAAAGAGCTCCATTGTCCAGGGGGCTTGAACTTGAAAATATCAGTTTGAAACTTGAACTTGAAAATATCAGGTAGTGTGGTTGCTCTACCTGTATTTCCAGTGTTCCATATGGGTGCTGGTTCATATACAAATCCAGTGCCCTGTTAGTGACCAGTAAAAACAGCAGATGATGGTCCAAGGCTTTGGGACCCTGTATTAATGGGGAAGACCCAGTAGAAGCTCCTGGCTTTTGGCTTTGGATTGGCTCAGCCCCGGCAACTGTAACCATTTGGGAAGTGAACCAGCAGATAAAAGATCTCTTTCTCCTCTCCTCTCCTCTCCTCCCCTCCCCTCCCCTCTCCTCTCCTCTCCTCTCCTCTCCTCTCCTCCCCTCCCCTCCCCTCCCCTCCCCTCCCCTCTCCTCTCCTCTCCTCTCCTCTCCTCTCCTCTCCTCTCCTCTCCTCTCCTCTCCTCTCCTCTCTCCTCTCCTCTCCTCTCTCCTCTCCTCTTCCCTCTCCCCTCCTTTCCCCTCTATGCTCTCCCTACTCCTCTCTCTGAAATGTTTCGTATTGGGACCCTGCACCCACATGGGAGGCCCAGAAGACACTCCGGGCTCTTGGCTTCGGATCTGTACAGCTCTGGCCGTTGCAGCCGCTTGGGAGGTGAATCAATGGATGGAAGATCTTCCTCTCTGTCTCTCCTCCTCTCTGTATATCTGACTTTCCAATAAAAAAAATCTTCAAACAAATAAAAATAAATAAAACTAAGGACCTGGTACTTGGATCCCGTATGGGCGCCGGTTTGTGTCCCAGGTGCTCCAGTTCTCATCCAGCTCCCTGCTTGTGGCCTGGGAAAGCAGTCGAGGACGGCCCAAAGCCTTGGGGCCCTGCACCTGCATGGGAAACCCAGAAGAAGCTCATGGCTCCTGGCTTCAGATCAACTCAGCTCTGGCCATTGCAGCCACTTGGGAAGTGAACCAGTAGATGGAAGATCTCTATCTCTCCCCTCTCTGTAAATCCGTTCTGACTTTCCAAAAATAAATAAGTAAATCTTTTTAACAATAATAAAAAATGAAATACTAGAAATCTAGATTTTATCAGCCCATAAGCAAAGCAATTTTAAAAACAGTCATACCATTATGTAGTTTTGTGAGTTTGTGTGTGCTAGTTAGCCAGTGAGATCCAATTCACTCATCTGTAGATTAAGTAGTAATATTTACCTTATAAATTATTTTTGTCATAAATGTAAAAGTTTTAGGCTATTGCTAGATAAGCAAGACATGTAATCTATTTTATTGAACTTTCTGATGGTTTGTGATAACTGTATGATTGTTTTTTATTCACTCTGAGAATGTCTTATTCACACTTATTTCTTTATAGCTATAAATATATGCGCTATTTACCATGATACACAAAAATTCATTTTCCGTTTTTAAAAAAAGTCATGATATAAACTGGCAGCACCCAGTAACTTCTTCAAGCTTTACTTTCTTCAGAAGTTGGTTGTATCCAGTTTGCCTCATTTTTTTTTTAAGATTTTATTTTTATTACAAAGACAGATATACAGAGAGGAGGAGAGACAGAGAGGAAGATCCTCTGTCCGATGATTCACTCCCCAAGTGAGCCGCAACCGGCCGATGCGTGCCGATCCGACGCTGGGAACCAGGAACCTCCTCCAGGTCTCCCACGCGGGTGCAGTGTCCCAAAGCTTTGGGCCGTCCTCGACTGCTTTCCCAGGCCACAAGCAGGGAGCTGGATGGGAAGTGGAGCCGCTGGGACCAGAACCGGTGCCCACATGGGATCCCGGGGCGTTCAAGGCGAGGACCCCAGCCGCTAGGCCACGCCGCCGGGCCCAGTTTGCCTCATTCTTAAGAAGGCTCATGAAATTTTCCACAAGGTCTGGATGCTTCATCATCATCATCATCCTTAGGAGTAGCAAATAGTGCTTTTCCATCCACAGATCTTTGGGGCAGAGCTTCAGCCAACCTCCTCGAACTCTATCAGGTGTCTTTACCAAGCTGGTTTAAGATGCTGAAGGGAGGGCCCAGCAAGGTAGCCTAGCGGTTAAAGTCCTCGCCTTGCATGCGCTGGGATTCCATATGGGCACAGGTTCTGGGCAGCCCTGCTTCCCATCCAGCTCCCTGCTTGTGGCCTGGGAAAGCAGCCAAGGATGGCCCAAAGCCTTGGGACCCTGCACCCGTGTGGGAGCCTTGGAAGAGGTTCCTGGCTCCTGGCTTTGGATTGGCTCAGCTTCGGCCATTGCGGCCACTTGGAGAGTGAATCATTGGACAGAACATCTTCCTGTCTGTCTCTCCTCTTCTCTATGTACCTGACTTGCAATAAAAATAAATAAATCTTTTTTTAAAAAGATGCTGAAGGGGCACTTCTATGAGCTGCTTTGTCTCAGCACAGCCTGTAACGGCCTGAGAAGTGTGAACATTAGAGTTGGTAAAGTGGATAACTGTTCTTTGGTTTGCAGACATATTTGCCATTTCAGTACTAGTGGTATTGCTTATCTCACATTTCTTTAAGGAGAACTTAGGTTTTTATCATCTGATATTGGCTGTTCAGTGAACCACTTCCTTTCTGCAAAGTAGTTCCTTCCCCACCGATGCATGCTTGTGCCTGTCATTTGGGTGAGTTTATGTGTCCGAGCAGAAATGGAGTTAAGTGAGGGACTAGAACTGACACTCAGGGGGTCTTGGGCAGACAAGCTGAAATTAAACTCTCGCATGCTGGGGGTATATAAGACAGCAGTTATCTAGCAAATATTTTTTTTTAAATAAAGATTTATGTATTAAATATTTTACGCTTTGAGGATCCTGTTGCTTCTATTGCAACTATTCATTTTGCTCTTGTACTACAAAAAAAAAAAAAGACCACATAGAATATGTAAATGAATGATTGTGTTCCAATAAAAACTTTGTTTATAAAACAGGTAGTAGGCCCGGCTTGGTTTGCAGACTCCCGATTTATATCATCACTATTGCACCCCCTCTGTCTGCTAGGTGCCTGGTGAACACCAAGGAAAGCAAAGCAAAATATGCTGAGGGCAAGTGCCCTCATCTGGGTCAGCTTCAGTTATCCTGTTGCAGTTACCCTGTTCAGACCTAACTGGATGGCTCCTAAAGCATCTTTTAGCTCTGCAGTTGGTGGTTGGTGGGTAAACAGAATGTGCACCTGGGATGCTTTTTCAATTTTAGTTTTAATTTGGCAAATTGTATGCATTTGTGGTGTACAACATGATATTTTGATTCCTGAACATATTGTAGGATGACTAAATCAATCTAATTAATATATCCACTGCTTTACATACTTATTTTTTGTAGTGCAAACATTTAAAATCTACTGTTAGCAATTTTCTACCATATGACATATTATTACACACTATAATTACCATGTTTTACAATGGATCTGTTGAATTTGTCCCTTCTAACAGAATTCTGTATCCTTTTGGCTAACATTTTTTCCTAGCTGTTCTAACTCCCCATTTTGGTAATCACCACTCCTGGTAATCACCATTCTGTTCTCTCGTTTCATGAGATCCCACTATTTGAGATTCTGTATTTGAGATCTTGCAGTATTCGCTTCTTCCTGGTGGATTTCAGTTAACACAATGTCCTTGCAGGTGCATTCGTTTTGTGCAAAATTGCAAGATTTCTTTCTTTCTTTTTTTTTTAAACTGAATAGAACTCCACTGTGTTTACGTGTTTCCTTTATCCATTCACCCATTGATTAGCATTTAGATTAATTCTGTGTCATGAGTATTGTCAAAATGATGCAATAAATTGTGAGTATAGCTATTTCTTCTACTTACTGATTCATTTCTTTTGATTATATATTGAGAAGTGCGATTGTTGTATCATTTTAGTTTATTTTTTTAAAGATTTATTTTATTTTTGTTTAAAAGTGTTACATAGAGAGGAGAGATAGAGAAGTTCTTAGACCCTCTGGTTTACTCCACAGTTGCTGTAACAGCTGCAGGTGAGCCGATTTGAAGCTACAAACTAGGAGCTTCTTCCAATCTCCCAAGTGGGTGAAGGGGATCAAGGACTTGGATATTGATCTCCTTCAGTATGTATGGTTTGCAAATATTTTCTTCATTTCCATAGGTCATCTCTTCACTGTGTTGTTTCTTTGGCTGTGCAGCAGTTTTTTAGGTTGATATAGTCTTGTTTTTCTATTTTTGCTTTGATTTATATCTATTGTTTTGCAGTACCAAGGTCACAAATTTCCCCCCTAGGTATTCTTCTAGTAGTTTTATAGTTTCAGGTCTAAAGTTTAAGCTTTTAATAGATTTTGTGTTAAATTTTGTAAAGAGGATGAGAAGATAGTCTAATAGTATTGTTAAGGGTGCAGATATCCAGTTGTCCAACACCATTTATGGAAGAGATAGCCTTTCCCATTGTGTAGAAAAGGGTTGAAATCTAATTGACTCAGGGCTGGTGCTGTGGCATATGGGGTTAAGCCTCCATCTGCAGTGCCAAAATCCCATAAGGGTGCCTCTGGTTATTTTGTTTCCAATCCAGATCCCTGTCAGTGTGCTTGGGAAAGCAGCAGAAGAAGGCCCAAGTGCCTGGCGCCCTGCACTCACATGGGAGCCCCAGATTTAGCTTTTGTCTCCTGGCTTCAACCCAGCCTGTCCCGGCTGTTGAAGCCACGAGCCAGTGCATGTAAGATTCGCTCTTGCTCTCCACCTCTCTCCCTCTTCTTATACTTCTCAGTCATTCTGTGTAACATTGTCTTTCAAATAAATAAATTTTAAAAAGAAAACTGATTGACTCCAAATATATGGGTTTATTTCTTTTCTGTTTCTTCTGTCCCATCGGCCTGTATGTTTGTCTTTCTGCTGGTACCATTCTGTTGGATTACTATTGTCTTGTAGTAAAATTTTATATCGAGTAGTATGATGCCTCTGGGTTTGTTCTTGTTACCTCAAATAATGAAAGCAACCTTGAGCAAAAAGAATGAATCTTAGGATTTTGTTTTCTATTTCTGTGAAAAAACGTCAGTAGAATTTTGATAGGTATTGCATTGAATTCATAGATTGCTTGGGGTAACAGTATGTTATGAAAATGGCTTGTCCTCTGAAATTAATATTGAAATATGTGTATCATTGTGACTGTCTTGGGAGGTAGAGGCCTTAAGAGATGATCAGGTCAGTATGAAGGATTAATGCTGTATAGAGTAGACAAAGTGCCACCACTGCTTGTGATTTTATTGTAAAGCGAGGCAACCCCTTGTGTTTTATCTCTTCTGCATGTACCTGCCTGCCCTTCTGCTTTTTCTGCCGCATTATGATGCAGTTCAAGGTCCTCATGAGAAGCCAAGCAGATGCCAACACCACACATTTGGATTTGGCAGACTCCAGAACCGTAAGCTGAAATAAACTTCTATTCTTTACGAATCACCTAATCTCAAGTATTTGATTATGTAAATAGATACAGACTAAAACAGGTAGAAGCAAAGACACTTAAATATTTTTTTTAAAGATTTTTTTTATTATTATTGTTGGAAAGCCGGATATACAGAGAGGAGGAGAGACAGAGAGGAAGATCTTCCGTCCAATGATTCACTCCCCAAGTGAGCCGCAATGGGCTGGTACGTGCCAATCCGATGCCGAGACCAGGAACCTCTTCCGGGTCTCCCACGCGGGTGCAGGGTCCCAAGGCCTTGGGCCGTGCTCAACTGCCTTCCCAGGCCACAAGCAGGGAGCTGGATGGGAAGTGGAGCTTCCGGGATTAGAACCGGCACCCATATGGGATCCCGGGGCTTTCAAGGCAAGGACTTCAGCCGTTAAGCCACGGCGCCAGGCCCACTTAAATATTGGTTTACATAAAAATACAAGATATTCCAGTGATTTGTGCCTTCTTTAATTTCTTTTTTAAAGATTTATTTTATTTTTATTACAAAGTCAGATGTACTGAGAGGAGGAGAGACAGAGAGGAAGTGGAGCTGCCGGGATTAGAACCAGCAGCCATATGGGATCAAGGCGAGGACCCTAGCCACCAGGCCACGCCGCCAAGCCCCTTCTTTAATTTCTTTAACCAGTGCTTTGGAGTTTTTAAGTGTGCAACTCTTTCATCTCTTTGGTTCAATTTATTAGTTTCTAATAACATATTTGAGTATTAGAGAGAATGAGAGAGCATTCCTACCCTTTGGTTCATTCTTCAAATGACTGCCACAGCCAGGACTGAGCCAAGGCTGAAACTGGGAACTGGGAACTCAGTCTAGGTTGCAAATATGGTTAGTAAGGACCTACTTACTTGAACTATCCTGGTAGCTTCTGGGCTCACATTAGTAGTAAGCTAGAGTCAGGAAATGGAATCTGGAATTTGAATCAGGCACACAAATGTGGGATGTACATGTCTTAACCACTAGGGTAAATGTCCTCTTTTATTTATTTTTAAATGTCACATTCTTTTTTAAAAATATTTTTTCGCTTACTTGAATGTCAGAATTATGAGGTTGGAGAGAGAGAGAGAAAGAGAGAGAGAGAGAGAGAGAGAGAGAGAGAATCTCATTGTCTTGTTCAGTCTCCAAATGGCAGCAGCTGCTGGGCCAGCCTGAAACCAGGAGCCTGGAACTCCCTCCGAGTCTCCCAGATGGGTGGCGGGTGTTGACGCAATCAGACCATCTCTTGCTGGTTTCCTAGGAATATTAGTAGGAAGGTAGATCAGAAATAGAATGACCAGGACTTGAATTTGCATTCACATGGGTATGGGATGCTGGCATTACAGGCAATGGTTTAACCCACTGCCTGCAACAGCAACCCTGAAGCTGGCTATCATATTATTTTGGAGGGACCCACTTACTGTGAATCCTAAGAAGGAGTCATATTTTCAGGTAGAAAAATGGTGGGGAGTGAGAGTCCTGGGTTCACTTGCCTAATTTGGAAGGGCTTTCTGTAGGAATGTTGTCAGGGATAGGGACGAATCTCTTCCTCCACCAAGCTACACATTAAGCTCTGGCAACAAGAATGTGTCCAGGTGTCTTTTGGGAAGGTCAGTCTGCTCTGGTACTGCCAAAGCAAGTCAGGAGACAGGCACACAAGCTGACTTACGTATGGATAATACTCTCTCTGTAAAGTCCTATTATATTTGAAAGATTTATTTATCTGAAAGACAGGGTTAGACACATACACACACACACACACACACACAGAGAGAGAGAGAGAGAGAGAGAGAGAGAGAGAGAGAGAGAGTCTTACATTCACTGGTTAACTCCCCAAATGACTGCAATGGAGTGGCCAGAGCTGGGTCAAGCTGAAGACAGGAGCTTCTTTTGGGACTCCCATATGAGTGCAGGAGCCAAGCATTTGAGCTACTGATTTCCCAGGTACATTCTCAGGGAGTTGGATTAGAAATGAAGCAGCCAGAATTTGAACTGGCCACTATACGGGACGGTAACACTGCAAGCACCTAAATCTCTATTATAAAAAGGGACTTGGGTGTGAACCTGTATGTATACTTCCTCTGCTGAAATTTCACCTCTGTTAACTGGAGAACATGAGAAAATCACCTAACCTTGTTGTGTCTTAGTTGAATAATTCTTAAAATGTGGATAACCACAGAACCTACCTCGTGGAATTGTGAGAGCTAAACGAATAATAAATAAATCATGCAGTGCCTGGCACTTATAATTGGCTAGGATATTATCATCATTCTGAGCAGGGTAGACAGTCTGCTTCGGGAAAAGAGAACGTGTGAGTGAAGATGCCATTACTATTCAGAGGTAAGGGCCCTGACTGGCCTGGGGAATAGATATTACTAGGGCTTTTTACTTGACCTACCACTGGCTTGCTGTGTCACCATGATCGTGTTTCTGCCTCATTTTGTTTCCATTTTCTCCAATGAGACCATCATGCTGATCTCCCAAAACTTGAACATTTTCTGAGTCAAACAGATTCTGTGCAGGTTGTCCACAAAAGTACAGAAGTGATACAGAATAAAGACATGATCTGTCTCTGCTGACATTAACCATGAAGGCCAGAGGAAAGGGAAATAAATATTGAGCTAATGGACTAATTCCTGGCAAAACTACCAAGAACTCAGAAGTTGTCTTTAAGACCTAGACACAGTGTACTTGCTCCTCTCTCTTTAAAAGACATTTAAAAAAATATTTATTTTATTTGTAAAGTAGAGTTACACACACGCGCATGCGTGTGTGTATGCTCCCCAAGTAGGAAAAACAGCTGGGGCTGGCTAGGAGCCTGGAACTCAATCCAGGTCTCCCGTGTAGGTGGCCAGGGTCCCAGGTGCTTAAGATTGCCCCTTTCCATTCTCTCTTTTATCAACCCTGCTGCTGTCAGACTGTAGAGGGCAAAAGGTCCAACTGTGTGGAGAGAGATTCTGCCATAAAAAGAGTCTATCCATAGGCTGGCACTACTGCATAGCTGGTAAAGCCACTACCTGCAGCCACACACACCCCATATGGGTGCTGATAGGAGACCCAGCTGCTCCTTTTATGGTAGTGACCTGGAAAAGCAGTGGAAGATGGTTCAAGTGCTTGGACCTCTTGGGAGGACTGGAAGAAATTTCTGGTTCCTGGTTTCAGACTGGTTCAGCTCTGGCCATTGCAGCCATTTGGGGAATGAAGCGGTGAATGGAAGACCTCTCTTTCTCGGTGTTTCCCACTTACTCTTTGTAACTGCCTTTTAAATGAATGAACAGATACCTTAGAAAGCTTCCAGTTCTGGACCCAGCTGTTTAGGGGGGTTCTAATATCCTCTCTGCCTCTCTCCAATCCAACCCCTTCATAATCCCATTGCTCCCCCACCCGTGCCCCTCACCCCCACCAAGCTTCTGCAACCCTTGGATGTACGTCTCTTATAGCACTTACACTACTGGCTGTAGTGTAGTTGTTTGTTTAGGTCACTAGTCTCTCTCAGTAGCCTATGAGGTCAGGTAACTAGCTGTTTGTGTCTGTGTCAGATCTGAAGGGTGAGCTCTCTGAGGCAGTTTCCTGAATGAATGGAAGAGCAGAGGATGAGAGAAGCATGGACTGGATCAGGCCCTTGCCTACTGTTGCCTTGGTTAGGTAAAATAAATGTTGTCTCCAGATCTCCAGTGCCTAGTTATAAAATGAGAGGATCTAAAAGGTTGGCTTCCTGAGCCATCTTTCAGCCTTTTTTCTCCCTTCACTTTTTAAAAATGTATTTGCTCACTTTTCAGGCTCTGATTGCTTTAAGTTGTGTCCTTCTCAAGTGTATTTGTACTTAACTAATAAAACCTTCTTTGGTTAAGCTGTGGTATCTTCTGATCCAAAATGTAACCTGGTGTTCAAATTGTTGAGTTTTTGCTGTGTAAAAATACTAAAGATTTGGTGGTGGTGGTGAACTGTGTTCTATGTATTTGGTTGTTGCAAACTGGTAAAGAACCCTGTTTGTGGCATTGCCTAATCTTACTCTTTCTCTTTCTCCCCTTCTCTCACCCTTTTTCCCTTTCTTACCCCGCTTCCCGTTTCCCTCCTCCTCCTCTCTCTCCTCTTTTCTTTAGCTGGAAACAACTGACCAACCCTCCTGCTGCGTCCCATCCCATGCTGTGACCATGGAGAGGTGCAGCAGCAGCTGCCAGACTGCTGCCTTCTCAGAGCTGGTGCCGAATGGTTACCTGGCTCAGACCTTCCCAGATGGCCCTGAAGTAGAAGGCCTAACCAAAGAAATGGGGCTGGACGAGCAGCCGGAGTCTGGCCAGTGTAATGAGGGTGAGTTGGATCCCAGGGAAGAGAGTGGCGGGAGCAAGAAGAAAACTAAAGTCAACAGAATATGGAATTTTGTAAGCCGCAGAAAAGTGGCCACCAGCCAGGCGAAACGACCTCAGTCCATGATTGTATTGGGAGACCGGTCCAAGACATCAGAAGTGAAATCCAAAATCACATTCATGGATCGCATGAAATCAATTAGGAGACGGAAGCCTTCAGCTGCATCCTCTAAGAATCTGCCCTCTAGGAGCAGCAAGACTCAGGATCCACAGGAAGCCTCAGATATCTGCCACATCAGAAAAGCTGAGGAGGCCCCAAAGCCCTTTCGCCATTCCTATGCAGGTCACATCGAGGGGCTGGAACCTTTCCTCACAGGTGTACAAGGACTAGCACCAGCCCCCAAGAGGGCGAGCCAGAATTTAGCAGCCTTTGATGACTGTGGCATCCAAGTGGATGAAAGATCTGGGGAGGATGAGGCCCCTGGGCAGCTAAATGGCAGCAAACAAGCCAGAAGCTGTCCAAAAATTACTTTGCCTAGGAGTCATGAGGCTCCACACATACAGGTCGAAGAAGCCAGAGTCAGTGAGCTTGAGACTAACATTAGGAGATCTATATCGGAAGGGGAAGTGGAGGGCAGGTTTGAGGAGAGCCGTGGAAGCCAGCACCGAGACAGGGCTGCACCTTTTGATGTTGTCATCAAGTTCTTCAGCAATGTGGCTGAGGTAGCCCGCAAGTGGCGGGCATTTTCCCGTGAAGAGTCACAGTTGGGCCACCACCGCCGTGAGTCCTACTTCAGTGGCTGCAATGATGGCTTCATCCTGGAGGGTCCTGCTTCCGGGGCTGCCTTCCCACTCAATCTGCCTTGCCCTGCTACTGTTGAAGCCACCTTCTGGAGCAGTGCCTCTGAGAGGCACCGTCGCCACCGGAAGGCCTCACAGGCCTCATGCACTTTTGAGATGAGCATCGAGCGAGAGGAGATACCAGTCCAGGGCCTGTTGGATCCTTGTACTGCTGCCAACTCTGTGACAACGTCAGCTGTCTTTGAGTTTCAGAAGGACCCATCACAGCGGAATAGCCAAGGCCACAGTTATTGCCGTGCCTTTGCTAGGGAGAACTCCTCTTCAGAGGAGCTTGAGGGAGATACTGAGACTGTGGTCAGCTTCCTCAAGGAAGACGACAGTGCCAGTGAATCCCCTGAACCGGGCATGTGTGCCAAGAAAGTCACCACAGAGGCTATCACAGGGAAGCTGAAAGACGAACCCAGTGACATGAAGGAGCAGGCTGATGGCAGGCCACCCCAGACATCCAGCCAGGCCAGCCAGCCCCGGAAACCTAAGCTGAAAATAGGTGCAGGGGATACAGAGGGTAAATCCGTCAAGGCCTGCACTGGAGTCTGCAATGCTCAGGTAAGGCCGTCTTTTGCAAATCATTATTGGAAACATTTGGGACCCAAGAAGCAAACTGTACTCCCATGCCTTCTCTCCCCAGTTTCCCTTCTGAGTCAGGAATGCCCAGAATTCTCCAGCAGTCAGGCTGAGGGAACATGACTGATCCTAAAACTGTGGGAGATTGTTACCCTTGGTGCTGAGCTTCTATGGTGGCACTTTAATGCAGCTGTGCAAGGAAACCTGAAGCTCTTTTCATGGTAGGAAAATGAACAAAGTCCTTTAATGATATGTATGTGGTATCCTGCTGTCCTCGGTTTTGGTTCCCTTCTCACCACCTTCTCCCTCCAGCAGGAGCGAGATCCAGAGATTGGGTTCAAGGAGGAGATCTAAGTTTGTACACTAGCTCTGTCCTGTTGTGTACACGATTTTGAGAGAAGTCCTCTCATCTTCATGGATTTCATGTACTCTGTGGAAGGGTGAGAGCATACTTGGTTTCTCAGAGGTTTCTGGGCATGTTCTAGTAACAACGCTATCCACTGACTTGAAGAATGTATGCCAAGAACAGTCCACTAATGTTTTCCTCTTGGCATTCATTGCATGGTAGCTTTATGTCTAGCCCCTCGCAGTATACCATCACATGCATTGTTCTCACTTTAATTCTTAGAGTAACCCTGTGGATAGCAGTGATTATTCTCATTTACCTGTAAAGAAACTGAGGCTGAAAGAAGTTCAATGAGTTATTCCAAGTCAAAAAATTGTGACTGGCTTTGGGTTCAAATTTTGGTTTGTTCCTTTGATTCTAAAACAATATTTTGCATGTAGTTTTGAGGGGGTTCAATTTTGGTAGTGATGGGCACCTATTCACCACGCTCTTAATTGTGGATAAAAAGAAATATATTTCAAAAAAATATATTTCAAAAAGAGATGGCAGAGGATATGTTTAGTACATACGAGAAAGGATTCTCTGGCTTTGAGACTTAAGACAGTCTTCTTAAAAGTATATGCCATGTTGGGCTCGGCAGCGTGGCCTAGTGGCTAAGGTCCTCGCCTTGATCCCATATGGCCGCTGGTTCTAATCCCGGTGGCTCCACTTCCTCTCTATCTCTCCTCCTCTCAGCATATCTGACTTTGTAATAAAAAAAAAAAAAAAAAAAAAAGCAAGCCACTATTTCTAAAAAAAAAAAAAAGTATATGCCATGTTTCCCCTAGATTACACTGGGCAATGTCTTCTTAATCAAAAATCTTCTTGGTGATGGTGATGGGGGTGGATTAGCTTGATTGTTCTTGATCTGTCCCTAACATTTCTCGCGACCTAGTTTCAGAGGACTTTGGACCCTATGAGGACAGAAACAATAAACCTGATTTTTCTGAGAACATTATTTTGTTTCACAAGCATTCTGTTTCTATATTTGTCATTTATTATAAGCGTTAAGAATATAAAAAATGACATATTGTTGGAGGCAAATTTTTTTTGCAGTAGTTGTAAGACCAGTGATCCAACAAGCAGACATACATACATACCTTATGACTCTATTAGTTGATAACTGCAGTTGGGCACCTGTGTGTCTGTTCTTAGTAGCTGGAAAGAGAGTCACAGATGAACAAGTTACCTGACTAGAGGGCTGTATGGACTGCACCTAGAGATGTGTTGTGAGTTTGTTAAAAGCTCAGGCTTTGGAATTGTGAAGCCTTGGGTATAACTTGTTCTCTTGTCTGTGAAATGAGTCTAAACACTTCCTACATAAGAGGGCTACTGTGGCGACAAAAGGAACCAGTATATGTAAAGTGCCCAGTTACCAGCATTCATTACACATCGTAAGCATCCAAAAAGCAGGAGCAGTTGTCATGCTGATATTATTGAAACTTGGTAAATTGTAAGTAAGTTCCAACAATGCTTATCCAGTGAAGCAATTCTAGACTGTATTGTAGCAGGAGCTGAGCAATGCATGTAAAAACAAACAAACAAACAATGGTGTCTGAGATTCAGGAAACACTGGGCTCTTGTTTCATTTCTTTCTGACTGGCTTTGTGACCTCAAGCCAGTTCCTTCCCGTCTCTAAACCTCAGTTTGTCCATCTGGACCATGGAAATTCGGACCAGATAGTTTCTAAAGATCTAGTTGCCTAGCCCCTTTCTAGTTATTTCTTCAATTCCAAGCCTTTGATTGTCTGATGGGAGAACTGATCACCTCCTTTCTGTCTAGTGACTCATTTCCTAATGGCTTTCCTCTGTAGGCATCCTGTGCTTTTTGCTAGTTTCACAGAAATGCTGGCTAGCTGTACTTTGGAGTATTAAATATCAGCTCAAATGTGGACTAGGGCTTAGGGAAAAAGCAAAGTAGAGTAGAAAAGCTAAATGTCACAAAGCATCAATATAGATTAGGGGTCCTGCTGACCATCTCCTCCAATTATTTCAGTTTATGAGGACATTGAGTTCCAAAAGAGGAAGGGAGGTGACTTTTCAGAGTGATAGAAACTGGGAGGCTAGTATAACCCGAGAGTTCTGGTCTTAGCGCTAGCACAAATCTTATCCTCCTTCTAGATTTTAGCAGCCTTTCTTGCTAGTTGAAAATTCTCCTCCTTGCCTCTGCTACGCCTCAGGTCTGTTGTTAGGCTAAATTGGGATATAATAGATATGAGAACAAAGTCTTATAAAACAGGAAAGGCCACACCTTGAATCGACTCATTATATATACAAATGGGAGAAAAACTTGCTAATCTGAATAGAATCTTCTATGTTTCCTAGGGAAACCATGGCTTTGGCTGATTTCCAAACTTCCAGAGCTTAACAGCCCCTAAAAATGTGACTGCTTGATCCATATTTGGTTGCATCAAGCCTGAGGCTACTATCTTAGTCTGGGAATGAGTGAGTCCTCAAGAGGATGATGTGTGTATGTGTGCACGGGAACAGTTGGAAGGCACAGGGCCTTATCAGGGTCAGTATAGACTTAAACTCCATGCCCAACTCCTTGTACCTGAAAAATGAAGAGTAGTGCTAATAACTATAGCTAACATTTTACAATGCATATTATGTGAGCAGCCACTGTTTCTTGTCATCTTACACATATGAACTCACTTCATCATCATGACTACCCCATGAGTCAGGAGCTATTTTTAAAACGAGGATGAAAATAATCTCTTCCTTACTGAGTTGTTGTGAAGATGTAACGAGTAAACACCTATAAGTGCTTATAACAGTGTGTGGTTAAGAATCCTTGTGAAATAAATGTGAACTACTTTCATTAGTTATAGAATGAACAAGACACAGGAAGGGGCTATACTTCAAGCCTCTTCTTATTAGCTAATCCCTTTGTGAGAATTAGCAGGATACAAAGCGAGGAAGGGAACAAATGCTAAAAATTTGTTAGATTTGCATGGAACGTTATAGAATGCTTTTCCATGTCAACATAGATAGTGCAGAAGCACTCTAATGATCATTAGCATCATTATTGTCAGTATTCCCATATGACAGACAAGGAAAAGAAGCATGGGGCTTGAGGGGAATAAACATCAGACTTGAAGCAGAAAGCCTATTTTCAAAGTCCTGGCTTTTGTACTTTACCAGGTGTGTGCCCTCTGATAAATCAGCTAATCTTGATTCTTCATTTCCTACATTTGTTCCTTAGAAACAAAAAGTCTTTCCTGCATCTTTCCTAGTGAAGAGTGCAGATTTATTGAATACATATTTTGTGCTTTTACTTCTCTCATATGATTCCCTTAGCATGATGATTAATGTGTCTATGATGATTAATGTGTCATTATTTCACAGTTGAAGATGTTAAGCTTTGTCTAATCAGACTATGAGTTGGTGGTAGATGTGGAATCAAGATACAAAGATCCTGGCCTTTACTTAGACAAATACTAGATTCCACACAGCTATGGAGCCCAATTTACCTAGCTAGTTAGTTGCTGCCCATTTTCAAAGATGGTGAACAACCAATGGGTTGTGAAAGAAGCAGCTGGTTTTGCCAGTCAAATTGTCAACTGTGTTAGCCTCTCCTTTCTGCTTCCACTTTTGTTAACTTCTCTAAGTGGGGTCAGTCCCTTCTTAGGAACCCCTGAGAAAGTACAATAGTAAAATAGACAGGGGTCTCTCTGAATGAGCAATGCTGTCTCTATGCGATAGGTTTTACTATTCAGATCCTCAAGGTCACAGTTCAAAATGGCTACTGCAGCAAATGTTTCTGGGTACATCAAATAATGGATCCAATATTTCAAGAGCTCTAATTTGGGAAGCAAGGTATTTTCTTTAAAGATGTTAGGAACCACAGAAATCATATCTTTAATTCAATGCAGGCTTTAACAGAGGTACAAACAGCTACCTTCTACCCTTCCTTTTTTAAAAATCTTTTTCTATCTCTGTGGGTGCCGGGCCCTGTCCCCTAAACTTCAAGACACCTAATGTTGGTACCTCCCTAAGCTGAAGTTTCTAAAATGCTATGTCCTTCCACATTGGGTGAAAAATTGTGCTCCACCCTACCCCACCACACCCCCAGTATTTTCAAGGTTTAACCTCCTGTATCTGTGTATGTGATCTTTCTTGGAAAGAGGAACTTTAAATTTCAGAGGGAGAGTCAAGAAAGATTAATGTGGGTCCTAATCCAATGAGCAGTGTCTGTATAAGAAGAGGGAAGGAAGTTTGGGCACAGACACAAGGACACTGGAAATGAGAACATAGGATGATGGGGGTAGTGATTGGAATGATGCAACTGAAAGTCAATGAATGCCAGTAAACAAGGAGCTTGAATAAGGCCAGAAAAAATTCTCCCATATGGACTTCAGGTAAAATGTCACCCTGTTAACACCAGTGCCTTCCATTGATGGGTCCCAGATTTTTTCCACATCTATACGTGATTGTATACTCTATGATGGGGACTTCCAGAGGCTAGCATTGTGACCTAGGGGATTAAGCCTACACCTGCAATGCCAGAATACCAATTCAGCACTGATTCTAGTCCTGGCTGCTCTACTTCTAATCCAGTTCTCCGCTAATGTGAAAAAGCATGAATGTGTGAACCCTCACACCAACCCCAAATGTGTGAACCCTTACCACCAACATGGCAGATCAGGGAGGAGTTCTGGGCTACCAGGGTCAGCCTAGTGCAACTTCAGCTATTGCCTCATTTGGGGGAATGGACCAGTGACTGAAAGATTCCTCTCTGTCCCTCCTTCTCTCTGTGTGTCTCTCTTCTCTGCCTTGCAAACATATAAATGTTTAAAAATGCAAGTGAGCACTGAAAGTTTAGGTGTCCATGAGACAAAAGAGATAAGTTAGGATTAGGGATAGTAATAAAAATCAAGTTGAGATCATGTCTTATGATGCATACAGATTCGGCACAGTCTCTCATACCTTCTGAAAGCCGATTTTCAGTACAACCTGATGACGTTTGCTGTTTATAAGGGTGAAATGACTATTGTTCTTGGAAATTGTATTAGCAACTGGGTAGAGACCCTTCTCAGAGTCATCCAAATTTCACATCTCCCCACATCAGCCTTTGTAAGAAGGAACAATGTAAATGAAAGAAACCTCTACTGTGTTAGGAATGTTGAAGAGGAATTTGGAGGACATATGGATCAATAAAATCTTTTCATTATGTTGAAGAAAGTTAACGTGGAAGGTCTCTAATCAGATAGGCTTATAATCCCCTAGTTGTGTTACCTTGGGCAACTCATTTCTCATTTCTGAGCTTTAGCTTCCTTCCTTAAAAATGGTCTACTGAAAAAAAAAGAGAAGAACAAACAAGCAAACAGCAAAAAGAGAAATTAAGAAAGAGAAGAAAAAAAAAGGGCGGGGGTGGGGAAGCTACCGGGCTTGGCGTGTTAGCCTAGTGGCTAATGTCCTCGTCTTGCACACACCAGGATCCCATATGGGCACCAATTCTAATCCAAGTGACCCCACTTCCTGTCCATCTCCATGCTTGTGGCCTGGGAAAACAGTGGAGGACAGCCCAAGGCCTTAAGATCCTGTACCAGCATGGGAGACTCCAGGGAGGCTCCTGGCTTCAGATCAGCTCAGCTCTGGCCTTCGTGGCCGCTTGGGGAGTTAATCAGCAAATGGAAGATCTTCCTTTCTGTCTCTCCTCCTTTTTGTGTATCTGACTTTCGAATAATAAATAAATAACTCTTTAAAAAATGGGCTACCATCTATTTGTGGAGGAGTAGTAAAGAGTGAATGAAAAAAAATTTTTAAAAATGAATGAATGAGACAGCATGCATGAGTATAGTCACAGAGTTTCTAATACGCACGCATTCCATTTGCTCCACAGAGATTTCATAGGTAATAGTTTCTTTCCACTTCTCCACTAGGAAGTCAGAATTTTGAGAGAAAGGATTTGGAATTAAAGCAATTTAGAATGTGTTGATGTTAAAGGGGATAATTTGGACTTAGTGTTAGCTGAAATGTGATTTCGGCAAGGCAGCAGTCTCTCGTTTTCAAATATATAGATTAAAAAGTTGTGTTTTTTTTTACAATGATAAACACATTAAAATATCTCAGAAATGATAAACAAGTAAATGCTGTCTTCTTAAAATCAATTGCCTGCTTTACATTTGTTTCGCTGCCCAATATCTTTTCATTTTTTTAAAATTTTTATGATATTTACATAGTTGATCAGGGCAGGAAAGATCAGAGGTTGGGAGAATGTGTCTAAATTGTTCTTTTCTTCTTCCTGTATCTGGAGGAAGGGGGGAGATAAGGGGAAAAGCCACACCCAGCCTCCCAATTGTCCCAGTGGCCAGGAATGAAGAACGGTCAGCCGATGTCATCCCAGGGTCCCAAGTGTGAAGCGTGCTCCAAGGTTTCTGCATAGGTGGCTTCAATAGTTGTCACCGAAGCAAAGATGAAGAAATCTTTCCAAGGCCCATTGGCTGACATGTGTATCATATAATCTCCATTTGCCCAGCTATTTGCAGTCATTGCTCTGTTGGGATAGTTGTCCAATTTGTTCTGTCCTCCTTTCTCTACTGTGGTACCAGATGTCCTCTATAGGCCCCAGTGGGTTGCCATATCCTCCATATGCATCTGGGCCTGCCATCTAGGCCCCGTTCTGACACATACATTCCATGCTCAGATCAGCAATCCTGGATGTGAGCCCTCATGTCCCTGAATGCCCCTACCTGTGCCATCCCCCAGGCTACTTGCAAGCCCACACACCAAGCCCCCACAAGTTCATTGCTTGGCAGTCAGTGGGTTTATTCCAGTGTCATTTTAGCCCTAGGCTGCCTGCCCCAGACCCTCACAGATCCTCCCCACAGGCAGGCCGAAGGACCCAGGCCAGGTAACCCAGGCCCTGCTGGACTCCCTTGCACTGGGACTCATGGACCCGGCATCCACCACACAGATGGATCTAGGAATCCAGGCCAGGTGACCTGGGCTCCACCAGACCTCCTGTTCACAGAGCTCATGGACCCAGCATCCCCCCACATATCTTTAGGAGAAAAAAAATAGAATAGTCTAGGTGACTATACTGTCAACACTGGTATGGTTGATACAGAATTGGCATTAACTAGGCCCAGGATGCCTGCTATCTATTAGCTGTTGTTTCTCACAGCAGTGTAACACTTGCCTTGGTGCATTGCAACCTAGGCCATTGCCCACACTTGGGATCACTGCCCAATATCTTTTAAGCTGTTGATAGTTGTGTCTTTACTTTCATTTATTGATCACATGTTCTAACCCTACTTGGATTTCAGGCTGGACTAGATAATGTTTCATATCAGAAGCTCTACTGTCAAAGGTTAGTTCTGGCTTGCTCTCTGTTCCTACTGAGTCACTAATCCTCATTGACTTTCTTTGCAGGCCTTCGTTCCTCCAGCTGAACCACCACCTAGCGCTCCACCACTCAAAATTCTCCTGGAAAAATGCTACTCTCTGCCCATCTCACAGAGTATCCCCATGGAGTTAGATCAAGTAGGATGGAGGAGACCCATGATATTTTGCACTGGTAAGCTTTTGATGCCCTGATCTCTATGACAGGAAATGCCAAGCAAGCCTCATGCATAAACAGACTGCTGACATTTACCATCCTCTCTGCCTGCCAATATCCCGGTAGTGAGTCGCACTGTTATCTGAAAATCCTACCATTAGCAAAGACTTTGCCCTTTCCATTTTCTTTGAAAGTGGAAGTATGCCCATTTGGGGGATCATTTAACTCAGAGAATATAGCCAATTTTGTATTTTTTCCAAAAACCTGCTTTTCCCTTTCTGGCCTTCTCTACCTAGTACTTTCCATGACTCATATGATCCTGTTCCTCCTCTCTCCATTATTCACAGTGCTTTAATATAGACTCTGCCAGCCTTAAAGTGACCAATTGTATATTCTCCACTTGGTTTTATCCTTGTCTTGCCTGTCTTGAATCTTCCATAGACTTACTTTCTGTGGATCATAGGTCCTATTCTTCTTCACTGGCCACTGAACACGAGAAGCCCCTGAGGCTCAGGGTAGATTTCAGTTAAGCTACTCAATGTCAAGAGACTTTTCCCTCAAAACATCAGTTATCTCTCAGCCTTTTTAGACTCAAGCCACTGGCCCTGCCTGTTAGATTCTTCTTATGAAGAAGCAAGGCTCCATCTTTTGCCAAACTTAGGAGATTCTGTGCTCTTGGATTTCCAGGCTACATCCACACAGTATTCCTTCTTACGGCAGCAAAACTTGTAGTAATGCTGAGGATGCTTGACACCTCCCAGCATTCCTTTCTAAGCTTTTCTTAAATCTTCAAATGTTCTGGAATCTCTGATCCTGCTTCCTCACGATGCTCCAAAGGTTCCCTAAGCCCCAAAGATTTTCTAGCTGCTGTGGACTGGCTTCTACTCCTGTTTGCCCTTTATTCGCATTACTCCATGTGTGGGGACATGTGAGATGCTTTGACTAAAAGCTTGTTTTCAACTTTGTGAATCCTTCCCAGTATTTCAGGAAGATAAAATCTGAATAAATCACTGTCCTGAGTCTTCTGTAGCATTATTTCTGTCAGTAATCCCCAGGAAGTTCAGAGACAGTAAAAAGAGAATTCAAAGAATTTTGAGGATAGGAAAATAATCCTTCATTAGGGATCAAGCTGTCTGGTTTTATGGATGGGGTAATAATCTTAGAGAGAAAGAAACCTATCCAAGGCCACACCGGGAATGCACGGCAGAGTTAGGATTGAGAGCTTCACCTCCTGACTTTTCACTGTGCTAGAATGCAATTTTACTTAAATGCTGGGAAGCCAGGTCTCTGATTCCACATGCTCATCTTCAGGGAGGTCGCCACCCCTGTTCCCCTTAAAGAGACTGTTAAGTGATGAGTATAACCAATCATCAAGCCGATAAGAGATGCCTGTCAAGTCCTGAGTCTCCTGCGTGAAGTACTCTCCCATAATTCCCTAATACGTCAGGCCAGGAGATCTAATGCAGGGGATGTAGTCACAGCTCTTCCTTCTTCCTCTCCTTCTTTCTTAGGAGAAATACAAATTTTGAGCAGCCGCTATCCTACTACCAAGCACATCAGATAACCCCCATCCCCCAGCAGCCTCCTGATTGTCAGAAGATGGTAGACAAGGTTAATAATCCTTATCATACGGACTGCTGTCTGATTATTTATAGGCCATAGGTGGGAAAATGTAATTCTAAGATTGACTCAAGTCCTGCCATCACCTCAGCAGGCACTCTCACCTCTGGGATATAAGTGGCTCCTACGTTGCAACTGTTTCTCAAGGTCCCACACAAACACTTAGGGCTAAAAATATCCCTGGGAGGGAAAGTGACATCAAGACTCCATTTGGGAAGCCAGCTTCCAAAAGGAACTTCTTTTTTATCTGTGACCCCGCTGGCAATAGGATCCAAGGACTGTAGGCAGATCATGATGAGTACCTGTTATGTCTCTGTCTTACTCAGGACTCAGAGATTCAGGTAATTTTCTGTCACTGTTATTAATCTTCCGTGATCCTTTAGACACTCTCATAACACATTATTTCTTAGTTTTTAATCTAGATTTCCCAAGTCAGACCAATGTACTAGAAAGAGAATTGCCTGGATTTGAACAGACTAAGCTTGAAATTTTGTTCAGCTAGGTTGGGAAAGTTGCATAACCTCTTTGGATCTCGGTTTCCTTACCTGAAGAATGAAAATGCTTAATAACATCTGACTCACAGGGTTGTGAGGATTGAATGAAATAGAATTGATGGGTGTCCCTAAAATAGTGATGACAGATTCCTCTTTCTTCAAACCACCCTCCACTGATCTCATATGTCTAAGAATTTTGGCCACTTTCACATACCACTAAAGACCCAACCTGCATCTGGCCTGGTACAGGAGCTGCTTGTTATTCATTGACTCATGCAATTACTTGCTCATTCAACAAACACTGAGAAAAATGGCATCAGTGTTTGTTTTTTAAAAAATTTGTACTAGGATAGACCAGTTTTGAAGCCTGACTTTCTGAGATTTGAATCTTTACTTTTCTACCACCTGTGTGACCTAGAAAAAGTCTCTACCTCTTTGAACCTCAGTTTTCTCATTTTTAAGCATGGTGTAATAATTTGGACTTCATATAAAATCATGTAAGCCCCTGAAGGGCTAATAAACATAAAAATGCTTTATAAGCTCTGAGGTATTATAGAACTAGATGGGAATGATAATAATAACAATAACAACTTATCAGTTAAAGATAGGAACGTGTCTACTACCTCACCAGGCACCTTACATAATTGACAGTCTGTAAATATCTGGCAATGCCAACATTAGGATTCAACATCTGTTTTCTAAGAGAATGGTGGGATTCTTTTACGTGCAAAAGTCAGAATCGCAAAACAACCTCACTGCAGGCATGCTCACACAGGTACCATTCCACAACTTGGCTGAGCTTTGCTTCAATCTCCTCAAATTCCGCTGGCTCAGAAGTTTTCAGATAATTTCCCAATGAGGTGTGTCCCTCCAAGTAGATCTATAGAGTTTAGCGTACAGATAGAAGAACCTCCCAGCACTAGATGGAATAGTTCTGGAGAAGTTGGAAACAGTCTAAAGATACTGGTTTTGGAGTAGATAAGAAACTGATCTTTACCTGTTAATTTAATATTTTTACTTGTTACTCAATATTTCTGTGGTAATGGTACTGTTTAATCATGTTTAATACCTGAGCCAGGGGTTGGGAAACCCTGGTTCTGTTGATGGGTTTCTGTGTATACTTGTATGTAGTCAGTTCTGCTCATTTCCCTGCTTCAAACCTCACTTTGGAAATTGAAACAGTTCTGAACACAGATTTCACTTATTATTTGTTTCTGATTATATATATGCTTGGCTTCTCCTACTGCGCATTTCATTTTGGATACGCCGACAGCTCATGTTTCTTCTTTATTTTTTTTTATTAAATTTATTTATTAATTACATTGTGTTGTAATTACATAGAATCTGGGATTCTCCCCTCCCACCCTCCCCCCATGGTGGGTTCCTCCACCCCGCTGCATAACCATAGTTCAAGTTTAGTTGAAATTCCCTCCTTGCAAGAATTTGCCGCTCTGGCAGAATGTCGGGTGAGCAAGATACTAAATACTGTTGGTGACAACAAGGCTCTGACAATGTCTGTTATGTTAGTTAACCAGACTCTCCATATCTAAGACTTAAAGTATCAGATAGTTGTCCAGACCTGAAATTCTTAGTTTGTAATTCCAGACAAGAGCATAAAGTCCTTCTTTTCTGACAAATTCCCTAAACAATGCAGGGAGGACCAGGGTACTTCAGTCATCAAGTGTGAATTTCTTGAGAAAGTCCAGTGTTTGTTCCATTGATTGCTGAGTTTTCCTTCCCCTTCTGCTTCATGCCTGTCACCATCCTGGTGATTTAGAAAGTTAGACCAAGATGACCAACAGCCAGAGCTTCTGAAAAGGAATTGAAGTGTCTCAGCCTATAAACAATATTCTCTCTCTACAGGTAAATTGAGCCAGGGCTCCAACACACTAGAAACCTGCAAGAATATTGGTGGATTTTGGAAGCTTCGGGAACCAGGAAATAAGCCAGTTGATGAAGTAAGACCCTTTTCCTAATCCATTTGGAAATCACCATGTCTGAAGCACCATTAATTTCCTCTAAGCTTCTCTTTTCGTAGACATATTGTGAGTGTTGGTGCTTCCAACATTTGGGATGCAGGAAAATTTTAGATGTGTTTTGGAGCTATTTTATGGCTATGTAACAGTTGGGAGTATTAGCCTTTTTTCCCCCTGAGGTTAATTTTTTAATGAGATAAATCAAGGACTTTGATGATTTCCATGCAGCTTGCTAGCATTGTTTTCTTTGGCTTCACTTGCCATGGCAGATGGGGGAGCTATGAGATTTTAAGCCCTAGGTACTTAGGTTTGTTTCTATTATATCCTTAAATATGTCCTTTGAGTTTGTGGTCATCTTCAGTGCTAACTGGTGACATATTTATAGGAATTTCCATTGGGAAGTTGCTTCTAAATACAGTTGTAATAAAATATGTGCTTAGAGATTTAGTGTTATTGGAATTTTTTTACTTCCATGCCTTCACATGCATATCTGTTATACACTTGAATAGGCCTTTGTAAGAATGGCTTTTCCGTGTCTCTGAGCAATTGCATAATTGTCTACCCTTTTGTCTGAGTGTATCTTTGGGTGTTTTGACATCTAGTACTTCTTGTGTATGTTTTAGCTCTGTGAGCCTGTCCATTTCCATATCAAACACCTGGGAGATGTGTGTGAATGTCTTTTGTGTGTCTGTGCTTCAGCAGAGTCAGTTTGCCTGGGAGCATGTGTATTTAGTTAAACCCTGGTGAGAAACTAAGAATGCAACCCTGAGATATTTGTGCTAATGGCTCGAGTTTCACTTAACCACTGTACTACAATTTGAATATTTCAGAAATGGGCCTGTTGTCACCACATTTTAGGTCTATTCCATGACAATCACCAATTAGAGATTCTTAGCTAGAAATGTATGTAACGAAGTAGAGGCTTTGTTGTTGTTGTTTGTTTGTTTTGTTTTATAGTTTGAGAATGGTAAAGTGAGGATCACAGGGAACATTTTATGGTAGTTAGTTTGCTTCTCTCATTCCCTGCCCCTGCTCAGTTGCCTGTTTGCCAGTCTTCTCACTGGTTGCTTCAGTGTAGATTCAAGCAGATCTGCTCCTCCTGAGGCGAGGGTGATCAGTATGTTTGGATACCTATGTCCATTTGGTCTTGGTGTCCATACTGGGCCTTTCCCAACTCAGCAAACAAAACATCAAATTCATCCTAAGAAAAAATGTGTGTGAACCCAAAAACAGAAATTAGTCATTTATGATTGGAAGATAATCTTTGTAAGGCTTCAAAATACTAAAATGCACTCTGCTGGTTCCAGCAAGATATCCTAGCCTGGTGTTTCAGTGAACTGGCTGGAGTCACCAGCAGATCCTGAGGGGACTCTGTGACATTCAGGGACTCAATATGCCTTAGAAACACTTTTGCAACCTTGATCAGCCCTTGTGTCTCTGACAATGGTAGTAATAATGACTTAGGTCTCTGTGACATTTTATAAAATGGTTTCTCATTCAGTGTTGTATTTGGCAGTGATGGCAACAATATTCCCATTATGTAGATGAAAATTTTGAGACTCAAAGGGTACTTTACTTACCCAAAGCCACCTTGCTGATAAGAACCAGGACCTGAAAGGTCTTCACAACTGAAAATCAAAATCATTATCTTGGATACTCTAGAATTGGGAGCAAAACAGTTTCTAAAGGGATTAATCAATGATAAGTCAAAACAAAGAGTCTAGCTATGTGGAAAGCTACAAAACTCAAGATTCCATAAGGAAAAATTTGAGTTGGGCTCTGAAGGGTATGAAGGGTGGAACAGAAAGAGGTGGCTTGATCATATGGCAGATACTATAAGACTGGAAAGATGCCCTCTTTTCTTACACTGGGGGCACTAATTTCAGGGTTACCTGGGTTAATAGCACTGAAAGTGGAATGAAGATACTCCTTACATATGTGCATACCTAACAGGTAAGAGCAAATTCACAGGCCCGACCATGAATTTAGTAGCTAGGCTGGGAAAGTAGCAGAACATGACTCAACTGCTTGGGTTGTTGTACGTATGTAGAAGACATGGATGAATCTCCTGGCTTCTGACTTTGGCCTGGCGCAGCCTTGGTTATTGCAGCCATTTGGGAAGTGAACTAGCAGGTGGAAGACTCTCTCTTCCTCTCTCCTCACCCACCTTCATAACTCTTAAAAAGTTTTTTTAAGAAAAAAAAAGCAAGTTTGTATTAAGGTGGGCTTTCTTGTGGTCCTAAATCCAGTGACATAAAATTGATTGCATATTCTCTCTGGGGGAAGATTCCCAGGGTATTAGCAGTAGATCTCAAAGCATATAGGTCTAGCTGTATTGTGTCTTTATAACCTTTAATATTTCCAGGCTATTCCAGGGCTCTAGCTTGCCTGGCTTGTCTTTGCCAAGTTGGGTATCAGTTGACAGTCTTGGCAAAACTAGTTACGGCAGTGATACTACCCTACTAAGTCAGGAAACTCTGGAAGGAACATCATGGCTACAAGGACCAGCACCAGACCCCAGAACTATGATGGAAGACTGCTGCTGTTTTTAGCTCTCCATCAGTTGTTTCCTTTATTTTTTGCAACTTTCATCACCTATCTAAAAGCTGGCAAATTTTCTCCTGAAAGTTAAAATTAGCTGTAATGTTCTCCCCCATAGCTAGACGGAGAAAACATTTTTCAAAGAAAAATTTAAATTGTATTTAAAAAGTTTTAACTTATGCATACTTATGGGATATTATGTCTCATTATATGTATACATTGTGTAAATCAGGGTAAATACATTTATAATTTCAACCATTTCAAATATCTTCATAGTGAAAGTATCCAAAATCTTACTTTGCATATTTTTAAAAATAGGGAAATATATAGGATACTACCATTATCTATAGTTACCTTACCGTGAAAAGGAATTCTAGAACTTCTTAGAACTATCGAGCTATAACATACTTGTCAATCAATCTTTCCCCACCCTACTTGCCCACCTCACACCCTATTCTCTGGTACACATTTATACGAGATCCTCTTTTATAAAGACTGTATATAAAACCAATGTTTTTCTTTCTCTGCTTGGCATATTTAACTTAATACAATGATGCCTGATTCTGTCGATGCTGTTGCAAATGACAGAACTCATCATTATTTTAGCAATTAATTTTCCCCATTTTATTGTAATTATTAACATCTTATGATACAGTTCCATATGCCCTGGGACTTCCTTAACCCCTCCCCAAATTGTGCCCCCCACTGAGTTCCCCTATATTATTACTATAGTATAGTTCTTCATAAACAGTAATAAGTTCATCATTCCAGGCATGGACAATGGCAGAGAGTCCAGTATTCTATTGTTAAGATATAGTTAACAGTTTCATTGGAAGTCCATGTCTGGAAGTAGAGATGCATACTACATTGTATCCTCACATCTGGATATGATAGTCTCCATTACACAGTTGCTATACACCCCCTTCAATGAAAAGCCACAAAACAAAACCAACAATCGGAAGAAACAAAGAAATCTAAAATGCCATGAAGTTAAATAGCGTGCTACTGAATGACTAATGTGTCGCTAAAGAAATGAAAGAAAATCAAGAACCTTCTTGAAGAAAATGATGTTACTGCATCATGTATGCGTCAGTGAAGAATGTAATGAGAAAGAAAGTGTTTTGAAGAGATAAAACTGAAAAAAAATTGAAATCCATGAGACAGAGTTTCCATTGGTCTTTGTTGATGAGCTATGTCTCCTGCAGGCAACAAATAAATGGGTTTTGTTTTTTAATCAAGTCTACTAATCTATGACCTTTGATTGATGAGTTTAAGCCATTTGCATTTCTACTTCCAGACTAAAGATGGACTGCCAATGAAACTGTGAACTATATCATGACAATAGAATACTGGACTCTCTGTTATTGTCTGCCTGGAATGATGAGCTTATGACTGTTTATGAAGAACCATACTGTAGTAATAATATAGGGGAACACAGTGGGGGGCATGATTTAGGGAGGGGTTAAGGACGTCCCAGGGCATATGGAACTGCATCATGAAAACATAATCAATGTAAAAAACCCCTAAAATTTAAATAGATTTATTTATTTTTATCCAAAAAGCAAAGTTATAGGGAAAACAGGCAGCGAGAGAGAGAAAGAGGGAGAAAGAGAGAATGAGAAAAAGAGAGAGAGAGAGAGAGAGAGAGAGAGAGAGAGAAAATCTTTCATTTGTTGGGTCACTCACTCTCCACATGGCCACAGTGGCCAAGCTGATTTTCCACATGGATGCAGGGGCCCAAGGACTTGCACTATCTTTTGCTGCTTCCCCATGTACATTAGCAGGAAGCTGCATTAGAGGTGGATTAAGTGAGACTCAAACTGGCTCCTATGTGGGATGGTGACACTGCAGTGAGAGGCTTAACCTATGATGCCACTGTGTGCCCCCCCATCTGTTTAAGATTCATTTATTTGAAGGATAATGTCAAAAAGAGAGAGAGAGAGAGAGAGAGAGAGAAATCTTCCATCTGTTAGTTTACTTCCCAAATGGCTGCATTGGCCAGAGTGAAGCCAGGTTGAAGCCTGGAGGCAGAAATTCCATCCTGGTCTGCCATATGAAAGTCATCAGCCCAGTCACTTGGACCATCTTCTAGTTTTTCCCGCTATATTAGCATCGACCTGGGTTAAAGTACAAGAGCTAACACTCAAACTCGTTTCCATATGGGATGCCAGTATCACAAATAGTTTCTTAGCCCGTTGCACCACATGCTGGTCCCTTTATTAGAATTTAACTCTGTTTTCTGTTGGTCTCTGCTCTTATTCCTATATTAGATGTTGTGTTTTATGATTAACAGCTTCTTATGTGCAGCAAACCTTTCCTCTAACCTTCCATTTCCAGAGACCCTGGCCTAGGGCTGCCCAGTGTTGGGCTTTATGAGTCCAGTACTGATCACCAAGACACCATCCCTTGGCCTCTTATGTGTCTACTGATTATTGGAAGAAGGTGATGGATTCCCAGATTGGCCCCGGTCTGGCCACATCTGGGTCCCACAGTTCCTAGTGTGTCTGCCAAGTCCACTCAAGATTAGAAATAATACACAATAAAATGAGGCCCATCCCCTGGAGATCAGCTCTTATGGTGAGCAAGTCTAGAGACTCAGTCTAAGCACCTGACTGTAGGGTAGAAGCCTTTGAAGTTTATCAGGTGCTCAATCTGGGTATAGTAGGCACGGTCTTGAGCTCTCACTCCTGGAATCTCATTGTTTTGTGCAGGTGGTTCAAGAAGAGTAGCCGAGGTAACCTGGCTGTGAAAGCTGCACAAGTTCACTGCACAGGCATAGACCTAGAGGCAGTAGTCATGGTGCTAGTTTGACAATTTTTTTTTTCTGCAATGAGCCTGGTAGTGATTCAGGTGTTTTTCCTCTTTCAAGTAAGAGTCATCGCCCATGCCATAGTGAATTAGCAGGCAGTTGGATTGGAAATGAAATAGGTGGAACTTGAACTAGGCATTCTGATATAGGATGTAGGAGTCTCAAGCAGCAACACAGCAGCTGAGTCAAATGCCTGCCCCTGTGAGGCATTTTAGTTTGATGTAATTAGTCTATTTCCACTTTTATTGCCTTCTTTAAATTTTTCTAGGGTATCCAGCTCCCACACAGTGCTATTCTATCAGTTTCATGAGTCACCTTCCAATCTTTACTCCATTTTGAGTTGATTTTTTTTTTAACCTGGGAAAAAGTAGGGATCCAATTCTAATCTTCTGTGTGTAGATATTCAGTTTTCTAGCACTGTTCACTGAATAGACTGTCCCCCTCACCATATTTTCCAGGCACCTTGGTCAAAAATCAGTTGGGTACCAGTGTTGCAGCACAGCAAGCTGAACTGCACTTTTTGATGCTGGCATCCCATATTGGAGCGCTGATTTGGGTTCCCAGCTGCCATGCTTCCAATTCCACTTTCTACCTTTTATTTTAATTAAGATTTTTTTAAAATTTGAAAGTGAGGAAGTGGTGAGAGGAAGAGAGAGCGAGAGCGAGCGAGAGAGAGAGCGATATTTTCCATTTGATGGTTCACACTCCAAATGGCAAAACCAGCCAGGAAGGACTGGTCCAATACAAAGCCAGGAGCCTGGAACTATTCATGGGTTGCAGAACACTTGGACCATTTTCCACTGGAAGCGTTAACCTGTGATGCCACTGTGCAGCCACCCTGATCTGTTTAAGGTAGGGTCAGAGAGAGAAAGAGAGAGATAATCTTTCATCTGTTAGTTCACTCCCCAAATGGCTACAATGACCAGAAGTTCATCTCATATGTATGAGTATTTTCAAACTCACAGAGTACACTCCAGGTCATTGAGCTCTTCCCTCAGTGAATTCACTTCTTTTCACTAACGTTTACAGAAATATCTTCCCTCCTCAGGCTTCTTTTAACTGAAACCAAATCACCCTCAGAGCTTTAGTTCTCTCCTATACTGCTTAATATTTGTTGCCACTAAAGAATAGTCTCTCTTTTCCTTTCACTGGTCAGTATCATGGCCACTTTATTTCTCATCTCTGCCACTTAGCTTGATCCATTATAACCCATTCATACCATTTTTTCTCTATCTTAGTTCTTGTATCTCTACCAGCAGAGATACCCATTTTTTTGATGATGTTCCCTTGAGAAAATAAGTTATCCACAGCTTCTGAAACACAAATACCCACTTTGATTTCATTCTTGGGCAGACATTTTCTTTTTTTTTTTTTTTTTTAAGATTTATCTATCTTTATTGGAAAGTCAAATATACAGAGGGGGGAGGAGACAGAGAGGAAGATCTTCCATCTGATGATTTACTTCCCAAGTGACTGTTAACGGCTGGAGCTGAGCTGATCTGAAGCCAGGAGCCAGGAGCTCTTCCGGATTTCCCATGCAGGTGCAGGGTCCCAAGGATTTGGGCTGTCCTTGACTATTTTTCCAGGCCACAAGCTGGGAATGGATGGGAAGCAGGGCCTGCTGAGATTAGGCTGGTGCTCATATGGGATCCCAGCACATGCAACGTGAGGACTTTAGCCACTAGTCTACCACACTGGGCCTGGGCAGGCATTTTCTTTGCTACTTTTCTCGGGTTGTTCTGAGGCTACATGCACTTATATAAAACAGCAAGTGTTCAGCAAATACTCATTCCATTCTTTGCTGTGACAGATTTGTTCTGCTAAACAGAGCCTGAGGCTTTTTCCATAACTCTGAGGTTAGATGGGACAATATTTTATAACAGTTGATTTCTGTAAGTTAGAGAGAAGTAGAGGGAATGCTGCACTTATGGAGGTCAGGGTTCAGGACTCCCTTGGTTTCTGCTTTTCTTTCGTGGAACAGTGAATTAGATTGGCCAAACATAGAGTCCTGGCCTGGCTGTTGTAAAACAACACTAAGAAGGTTTTTTTTTAGTTTGTGTCCTTCAGTGTGGCGTCTGCACTTGGGAGGTGACACTCTTCATCTTCCTGATTATGAATGTGTGTGTGTACATTCCTTCTCTTGAAAGTCAAGAGGCAGGACTTTGCTGATCCACGTTGAGATGCGACTTCTTTTTGTACATCCTTTCTGTCTTTGTATTAGTGTGAATCCCACTCTGGCTATTGGTATTTTAAAATGTTCACACAGGAAGGAAAAAAAAGAAAACCCTGGGGACTAGTGTTATAGCATAACACGTAGAGCCACTGGCTATGACACCGAGACCTATATGGGCATCAGTTCCCTCTTGGTTACTCTATTTCTGATCCAGTTCACTGGTAATGATCTGGGATAGCACTGGAAAAGGATCCAAGTGTTTAAGCCCCAGCCATCCATCTGGGAGACACAGATGAAGTTCCAGACCCCTGGCTTTGGCCTGACCCAACCCCAGCTGTTTGGTTCATCTGCAAAGTGTATCAGTAGGTGAAAGGTCTCTGTGTTTCTCCCTCTCTGTCTTTCAAACAAATAAATCTTCTGAAAAAGAGAACTCTGATGTGTCAGGACTGCTACACCTGGATAGGCACCAACACTATATTCTGTATCTGAAGAAACAGGTCAATAGATGGGAAGAGACTTGCCTAGCCAGTGTTGGTTTAGGCCTACTTTGATTTTTCACTCTCAGAATTCTACACGGAGATTTTATTAATGCCGTGCCAAATGAAATAGCTATATTGGAGACATCGTAGGAATTCGGGGTCAAGTGTTTTTCTTTGGGTCAGTGGATGAAATCTACACCTTGACTCCTTTGGTAGTCTGTAGGTCTTTGCAAGTGCCTGCTTTTTCTGGGAGTTGCTGGAATTATGAGTGTTAGGGAAGAGAGTCAGGCCCAAGCAGACACCAGTTTCCACTGGCATTTACAGATATGTTGTCTAAATAATAATGACTACTGTTTAAGTGTCTGGCACACACTGTGTGCTCTGTTTGATTACATTTCATCCTAACAATAGCTCCATGAGGAAAGTTTTATTATTATTTCTGTTATGTGGATGGCGAAACTGGAACTCACATAAAATGACTCGGCAATGTATTATTAAACGGTAAAGCAGAGATGTAAACTCAAGGCTATCTGGTTTCAAAATTTATGCTTTCATGAAATTGTGAAATTATTGATGCTTTATTTTACATATGACTAGACAATCTTAGGCTGAGCATTCCTTCAGGATGATGCAATGACATTAATGATGAGTAAAGTGTGAATACTTGAGATCTGGCATTGTGGTATAGTGGGCAAAGTCACCACCTGTAACACTATTCCACTAGCAGCTCTCTGCTAGTGGTCTGGGAAAAGCAAGAGAAGATGGTCCAAGTAGTTGATTCCCTGCAACCCTAGCGAGAGAGCAGGGTGAAGTTCCTGGCTCCCAGCTTTGGACTGGCCCAGACCCGACCATTGCAACCATCGAGGGAGTGAACAGAACTAACAGATAGAAGATTCTCTGATTCTCTCTCTCTCTACTCTCTTCTCTGTAATTCTTTCAAATAAATAACTAAAAAATTGAAACTATGAACATTTGTTCTCACCTTCCTCCACTGTTGCCACTATGCTAGGTACTAAGGGTACAGAGATGAATCAGGGGAAAGCATATTACCTTGAGGTGCTGATAGTCTAATGCAGCGTAGAAGTGATATACAGATATACGAAGAGATAATAGCTCAGGGAACAATAGAGGAACCATTAATTCACTTATGGAAGCTGCCATGGGCAATAGTATTTGAGTGCTGTTTGAATAATAGGGAAGAGGTTTCCAAGTATTTCAAGAAGAGGTTGGGAGGATAGACTAGTTACAAGCATTCCCAGGACAAACTGCAGCTTGAATAAAGGCAAATAGGAATAGAGGCCCTTGATTTGTTCATGGAACATTGAGAAAGTCCCATGGGAGTGTCAAAGAATGGATGAGACAATCATGCCAGCACACTGCTTCAATAAGTTAGTATGCTACTATGTTACTTCCCTAAAGCTGTTAAAGGAATTATTTATTTTCAGTCACATGCGCTGTACTAAGTGAAGTGCTCATAGGAAGGCAGCCTGCATTAGTGTGAATACTGTGGTCTGATTAGTGGGAGGAAAAATACACCTGTGATAACTCAGTTATCTCTTCATGCCCCAATGCAATCCTTTCTCTACATGATCTCAGTTAGCATTTTTTCTGCAGAGTATTTTGTTTGTTCTGCTCAAATGCTTATAATTGCAAGAAAGTAAAAACCATGTAATCTTTTGTACCTCATGGCTGTATCTGCAAGTACCTTTTTGCCTTACATGTGGGACAATAAAGGATAGTGCTTTTAGCATGTGAACCCTGGTATGCAGAATTCTTGTATTCACAACATGACCTAACACTTCCTAGGTATGTGATTTTTGTCAAACTTTCAGATATGAATATAGCTTAGTTTCTTTGAATATAAAATGTAGACAATACTATAAGCCCCTTTACAAGGTCACTTGAGGATTAAATGAAATAATATAAAGTGCTTGAAACAGTGCTCAGCACATGTAAACATTTTAAGAGTGTTTAACCATCATAATTAGTATTGATGTTGAGTTAGGATATATAGCCAACTCTACTGAGTTAATAATTGTATCATGAAAGCATGCAAAACCTAACAGTTCACGTCTTTAAAAGATTTATTTATTTAAAAGGCAACGTTATGAAGAGAGAGGGAGAGATAGATAGGGAAATTTTCCATCAGCTGATTTCCTGTTTAAAAATGGCTGTGATGGTTGGGGCTGAGTCAGGCCAAAACCTGGAACTCCACTTGAGTATCTCACATGGGTGACAGGGGCTTGAGTATATGCGTCATCTTTCACTGCCTTCCCCGGGAATATTAACAGAAAGCTGGACTGAAGTTGGAGCATCTCTAATGCATCATAGGCCACAGTTCAATCTGCTGTGCCAGAATGCCGACCCATTTTTAGCAAGTGCAGCATGCGTATGTTTATAAAAGTAGGAGAAAATGCGTAAGTGTGTTTATGATATAAGCATCTCTGCCTTGTCCCTAATACATTGAAATACAGTTCTCCTCAGAACTAAGCATCATGGCCAATTTCTTTATGTATTGATTTGAGAGTGAGAGTTGGAGAGCAAGAACTAGAGTTCCAATTTTCTGGTCAACTCTCCAGATATTTACAACAACCAGAGCTGGACCCAGACAAGACCAAGGGCTGGGAACTCAATCTACCTGTTCCATGTGGGTGACAGAGATTCAACCACATAAGCCATTACCCTTTTGACACCCAGCATTAATATTGGCAGGAAACTGGAATTAAGACCAGAATTCAAACCTTGGCACTCTGATATGAGCATGCAGGTATCCCAAGCCTGTCTAACAAACTCTCTACAATGGCCAGTTTCTTGATTGTATGAGAAAAACCTTTCAAAATAATGAAATCAATTATTCTAATGTTTTAACTCTAATTCCCTCAATCAATTCTTGCTTCTCTTATATTTTATCATCTTCTAAATGTTTACCTGTCTCATTTTTGCCATATAGGAGCTGGGTTCTGCGATGCTTGTCATACCAAGCCATGTGTCTAAAATTTAACACTAAGTTATAGAAGCTTTATTTTTTCCAACTTATTTATGAATTTTGTTGTCCATAAGACTGGCATTTGCTTGTTCTTTTTGATCTTTGGCTCAAAACTCGTGGACTGGCTCAGGGAGATACAGGTTTAGATATTCTTGCTCAACATCATATGATGAAGGCACTGCATACCTAAACAGAAAGAAAAATGTTAACTTGCCCTCAGGATAACACCGGAAATGTGAAAGATTAGGGTGCATGGTAACACACATACCTATACTAGAGAATAACTATGTAAGGTAAATTACAAATCTAACAACCTCTGCAGTTTACACATCTTTATGTAGCTCTTTCTCTTCATGAACTCAGGAGAAAAAGAGACCTTCCTTGCATGAATATAATTGAGGATTGGATAGTGGTTCAGATCTTTTATTCTCTTTGTAGCTAGGAACAAAATATAATAATCAATATTCTTCCCATTTTAAGGATCCTTGATTCACACTGAAAAGCCTTAGGATGAATGCAAGTATGAACATACTAATTCATGCTTACATACAAACATAAATACATGATTTGTTCCTAAAAATTAATATAATTAACTTAATCCAGTATTCAGGGTTACATAATTTCAACACAAATGATACAAGAATATTGTCATGTTTTGTGTACTTTTTGTGTGATTTTTTATTTTATATAGCTTATGTTAGTGGACTACAACTTGAATTTGTTCACTTACCATTTTGTGTTTATTTTCTTTCCATGTCACTTTTTATAAATCTTCTTCATTCTTTTGAACTTTCATATGGACATATCACTATTTAATTTTTTAACTTTTTAATTTTCAAGATAATATTTCAGGAAAAACTAGAAAATTTCTAAAAGAAAACTAAGGAGACAAACTTCAAGACATTTTATTTGGCATTAATCTGTTGGTGTGACAACAAAAGCACCAGCAGCCAAAGGAACAGTAGATAAATTGGACTGTATCAAAACTAAAACTTCTGTGTATTAAAGGACACTCTCCGTAATGTGAAGACAACTCATAGAATGGGAGACAATATTTGCAGGTCATATATTTTGCAAGGGATTCATATCTGTATATAATTAACCTCTATAATCAGCAAACAAAAAACTAAACAACCCAAAACGGAGATGAAGGCCTTCAACAGATATTTTTCTAAAGAAACTATTGAAATGATCAGTAAATACACAAAAAGGTACTCAGTATCATTAGGGAAATGCAAATCAAATCCATGATGTGGTATTATTTTCTGCCCATTAAGAAGGCTATTATTAGAAGAAAAGAAGCTGGAAATTAACAATTGTAGAGAAATTGGAAGTACCTTGCATTGCTGGTGAAAATATAAAATGGCACAATTGCTGTAGAAATTACTTTGGCAGCCCCTGAGATTAGTAGATATGGAATGGCCATGTGATTTTAAAATTGTACTGCTAGGGTTTGTGTTAAACAAGAGAGCACAAATACTTGTGCAGCCGTATTCATAGCAGCATTATTTACAACATTCAGAACGTATTAAAAAAAAAAAAACTCAAGTGTCCTTCAGCATTTGAATGGATAGGAAATGTATTATACAGATAGTGGAATATTAGTCATAAATAAGAATGAAACTCTAAAAAGTATGAAATTCTGATATATGCTAAAGTATAGGTGAACCTTGAAAATATAATATGTCCAGTGAAATAAGCGTGACACAGGAAAAATATTATCTAATTCTGTTTTTATGAGGTACTTAAAAATAGGCAAATTCATAGGGACGAAAGATAGAGTGGAGGTCCAGGGGCTGTGGGGCTTAAGAGGAAGTTATTGTTTAGTGGTTAGCACTATCTTTTGCGTATGATGGAGAAGCTCTAGAACTGGATAGTTGTAATGTTTATACAACATTTCAAATTAACGCTACAGCATTGTACATTGCATGTATATACAGTGGTAAATGTAGCATAATATAAAAGGTGAGAATCTTTATATATTCATTGTTTAGACAATGGAATTTTTGGATGTAATTCATATGCAATAGTTGTGTTGGAGATATGATTAAGGTTGGGAGAGGTTGAGAGAGGTTGGGAGAATGGGGTGAGAGACTGGAGACTTAGATTTTTGACATGTGTTTGAGATGATCACAACATATCCATATGGAGAATTTCAGGAAATCTTGGTGGTTTCGGACCAGCAGGCCCCCATGGCCGCTGAGGGATGAGACGACGGTGTTCCTCAGCAACAATCACCGGAGACAGTTTTGTCGAGTATGTCCATTTATTGTAAAGCAAGCACAAACTTTTATAAACTAAGAAAAGGGAAAGGCAGAAGGGCATCTCCCAACAATCCTCCCACCCAGCAACAGCACTGTAATTGGCTCGAAGGGATCTCTGTCTCCCTGGACCCTCCAATCCTGTTGCAGGTCACATGTATAACATCTGACCGGCAGGTATTCTGCAGGTCATGTACACTACGTGTGGCTAGCAGGTAATGTGGGGCCACACCGATTTGTCAGAGTTGCTTAGCAAGGAAGTCCCAGCACAGCTTGTCCAAGGACAGAGAAAATGGGTGCAGCCCGCTGCTCTATCCTGCATAGCCAGTGATCAAGTTAGGTTGAGGTCTCAGTTAGTCAAAACCATTGTCAGCGGTTCTCCCAGAGACATGGTGCGCCATGTGCCTATGACCTCCCACATAGGCTAAGCAGGCACAGATCCTGGGGCGTTCTCCCACAGGGAAGCATTAATAGCTTTGATCTAGACCTAGGGGAAAACGGTAATATTAAACATGCAATTTTGGAAACCTATCACATCCAGATACTTGGAAACTAAATTATTTTATATATATATAATCTTTACATAGTTAGTTACGGTAAAAAAGGTTCAGGGGCGGGCCCGGCGGCGTGGCCTAGCTGCTAAAGTCCTCGCCTTGAACGCCCCGGGATCCCATATGGGTGCTGGTTCTAATCCCGGCAGCTCCACTTCCCATCCAGCTCCCAGCTTGTGGCCTGGGAAAGCAATTGAGGACGGCCCAAAGCCTTGGGACCCTGCACCCGCGTGGGAGACCTGGAAGAGGTTCCTGGTTCCCGGCCTCGGATTGGCGAGTACCGGCCCGTTGCGGCTCACTTGGGGAGTGAAACATCAGATGGAAGATCTTCCTCTCTGTCTCTCCTCCTCTCTGTATATCTGGCTGTAATAAAATGAATAAATCTTTAAAAAAAAAAGGTTCAGGGGCTATAGGGAAGTGGGTAAGACTATTATGTCCATATTGTTTCCTTCTTGTATCTGAGGTAAAGGGGGATATTGAGGGAGAAGCCCCACCCAGTTTCCCACCTTCCCCAAGTCCCGGATGTGGGGCATGCTCTGAGATCCTTGCTCAAGAGGTTTTTTTTTTTTTTTTTAAGATTTTAATTTTTATTACAAAGTCAGATTAAACAGAGAGGAGGAGAGACAGAGAGGAAGATCTTCCGTCCGATGATTCACTCCCCAAGTGAGCTGCAACGGGCCGGTGCGCGCCGATCCGAAGCCGGGAACCAGGAACCTCTTCCAGGTCTCCCATGTGGGTGCAGGGTCCCAAAGCTTTGGGCCATCCTCGACTACTTTCCCAGGCCACAAGCAGGGAGCTGGATGGGAAGTGGAGCTGCCGGGATTAGAACCGGCACCCATATGGGATCCCGGGGCGTTCAAGGCGAGGACTTTAGCCGCTAGGCCACGCGCCGCCTGGCTCGCTCAAGTGGTTTTAATAGTTCACCAGTTATGAATCGCTGCCATTTTCGCCACTCCCAGCATGGTGAGGTTGTTGAAGAATCCACTGATTGTTGGAGTCTTCATTTGCCCAGTATTTTGCTGCCAACATATAGCTGAGGTGGTTGATTGACTTGTTCTTTCTTCTGTCTTTTCTTGGCTAGGGTTCTGAGTCCAGTATTTCGATTGGGGAGATCTCCAAAGAAACTCTGAGGTATTCCCAGACCAGATTCTTGTATGTTCTAGCAAGCACAGGGCCCGGCACAGTCCATCTCCCCGATCAGCTGGTGGTTTCAATTGCTGGGTTGGTTCTGGTTTCAGTCCCGACTTGTACTGGAACCAATGGGTGTTGCAGTCCAGCCTTGTTCTGCCCCGCACGTACTTGGCCCTCACATCAACCAGTGGGAGCTGCAGCCTAGTCGGAGCGACCCACAATAACTCCCACCAGGCTCGCCCCCTACCCTGGTTTGCCAGTATGTGTCGCAGACTAGTCCAGTCTGTCCCACAATCCCATTTGGCTCTCATACTTGTCAATGGGTATTAAAGCTTAGTTCATCTAACCAGCTCAACTATCCAGCCCTCACGGATGTTGTTGAGTGCCTTTCTATCTAGCCACCCCAGCCCCCATCCCAGTTTTCTTGCCCTTCCGTGGGAGTAGTAACCCAAGAGGGGGGAACCCATTCTTTCCCTCCCAGGTCTCTCTCAATCCCGGTTTATGCACTCTTCGGGTGGTTCTGTGGTTTGACTTGACAGAATTAGCCCCCAGTGCCAGCTTCTGCCCGCTGATGCTGTGGCTAAGCCCAAACAACCCTCACCCACTCTGATTTATGCTTGCATCAGTAGGAATAATCGGCCCAGCCTGGCTTTTCCCTGATCTAGTCCACATGCGGCGCACAGGTGTTGCAGCCTTGCTTAGTCTGGTCTGTCCCCATCCCAGCCCATGCTCTCCAGTGGGAGTAGCTGTCTGGCGAGGGGACCAGCCCCTTAATCCCCCCCTCCGGCTCTGGCCCCTCCCTTCCTGGTTCTCACACGTGCTGGTTGGGTGCTGTAGTCACATCCAGTACAGGCAACCTCACCCTGGCATTCCATATTGTGCACTGGTTTTTGTCGTGACTGAACCTGGCTCGACCCATACTGTTCTGGTGCTCGGATTTGCCAGTGGATGACGTGAACTGATTCAGCCTGTTCTGCTCCTGACCCATGCCAAATGTATGCCAGTGGGTAACTTTCCATTGCCGATTCTGGGCTGTTTCCTATCATGTTTCTTTTTTACCTACCGGGTCTGTGTCCTGCCAGAGGAGTTGTCCTGGCTCCTCCATCAGAACCCCTCCCAATGCCAGATTTTGCACATACCAGGGGGTCCATGAGCCAGCCCTACTCAGTTCACTTCCTGTCCTAGTAAGGAACCGTGGCTTTTCCTGACTGGCCTTCAACCCAATCTGGTTCTTGCTGTTGGATGTTGCAGCCCAGTCATGGCTTGTCCATACCCACATATGGCTCACACATGGCTCAGTAGGGGTTGAGACCTTGCTTAGTCCATCCCACATCTACCCTGGTCCTCCAGGACACCAGAGGGTTTTGGAGTCTAGCCTGGCTCGGTGCATCCAGTCCCAGTATACACCTGTGCCAAAGGAGACTACAACCGTATTCTGATCAGAACGCAGCACCCTTTCCAGCCCACGTGCCCCTTGGTGGGAACCTCAACCCAGCTAGGGTGTCCCCTTAGCTCCCCAACTGGGCCTGTTCCCAGCCATAGATCAGGCGCATGCCAGTGGCTGCTCTGACTCAGCTTGGCTCAGTCCTTCACTTGTCCTGGCCTCTGCCTTAGACACTGTGGCTTAGCGTACTTGACTCACGTAGACCATTAGGTGCAAGAGCCTAGCTCAGTGTGACCTGTGCTCCATCCTGGCTTCTAGTTTCGCTTGTAGGCTAAGGTTTGCTCAGTCCTGCCCAGTACATCCCGTTCCATTACCAATTTACACATTAGCCAACTGTTGGAGCTACTTTGCCCAGCTTGTCCAACCCCCAGGTCTGGACCACATGTTCACCAGCAAGAGCTATGGCTCACCAGGAGAGTTTCCCAAGTTCCTCCACTTGATCCATTCTCAGACAGTTCTCATACATGCCAATGGGTTTTAGGCCAGTGCCCAGCACAGTCTGGCCTTCCATTTGGCCTTATGTGAACTGGTGAATGTTGCAGCCTGGCCCACCCCACACCCCACTCAGGATGCGCACTTTCGGGTGCTGCTGCCTTGACAAGTCCAGACTGCTGCGGGTTCCTTTACCTGTGATTGATGGCAGGCTCCTTGGTCACACCTAGCTTAATCCAAAATCACCCAAACTCTTGGGCTTACCAGTGGGGCTAGACTTTCCACAGGGTGTGGCCCACACATCCCCCACAGAATCTACCATCGGATATGGTGCTCGAGTGCTACTTAATATTATGGCCCTGCCTAATGTGACCAGTCTCCTGATCCATCATCATGTCAGGTAAAAGGATATCCTGCTGGACAAGCCCCGAGACTTAGCTTTTGCATGAACTGGTGTTCACCACTCAGCATTGTTATGGGATTACTAGTTCTTCAACGGAAGAGTTACCGCCATTAGGAATGTTTAGGATTGACTCAGATCCCAGAAGCACAGTGGGATCAACCTGGAGCTACCTAAGCAGCGATTCAGACAACCAATACAACAGAGCCTGGCGGCAAATGGCGCACTAGCCACCCAGGGACAGCTCACCACGTGCACATGGTGGCTGGAGTCGGGATCCGAGCAGAACACCCCTTCCTGGGGCCCACCAACAGCCTCCTGGCTGCTGGAATTTTAAATCCCCAGGGCCAAGGTCGCGCCCCTCCCCAATCCCATTCACCGCCCAATGAGGGCGGTGGGTGGGCCCCAGACCTACCCAGTCACGGAGACTTCCCCTGCCCTCCGTGTACTCACCCTGAAAGGAAGCAGCTCCTGATTCCAGGCAGGCCCGGGGTCAGCTCACCATGTGCACATGGTGGCTGGAGTCGGGATCCGAGCAGGACACCCTTTCCTGGGGCCCACCCTGGAAACTAAATTATATTGCCCGATGAGAGTCTGAAAAACTAAAGCAAAGAATCTGAGATGAGGCAGCAGAGAAAAATGAAATAGTGATCAGAGGCATGGGGACAAAATATCAGTGCAGACAGTGTCACAAAAGCCAGAAGAAGAGAAGGTTTCAAAGTGTAGATAGTACTTACTGGCCTAAGTGTTTATTTTTATTTATTTTTTACTTTTTTATTCATTAATTACATTGTATTATGTGTCACAGTTTCATAGCTACTGGGATTCTCCCCACTCCTCCCCAAACCCTCCCACCATGGTGGATTCCTCCACCTTGTTGCATAACCACAGTTCAAGTTCAGTTGAGATTCCTCATTGCAAGCGTATACCAAACATAGAGTCCAGCATCTTATAGTCCAGTCAAGTTCAATGGCTTCTTAGGTATACTGGCCTAAGTGTTTAAGAGGAATTAAATAAGATGAATCAAAAAGGGGCAGTTGGCTTTGATCAATAAGAAGTTGCACTAACCTTAGAAGTTAAGACAATACAGAAAGAAGGGCATGAGCTTTGCAACTGAGTAAAGATGCCTTCAAATCTAAGCAATCTGTCACAATGCCTCACTGAGCCTCACAAGATCTTGATTTTCTAGCTGTCAAGTGAAGATAACATCTACTGTGTGAGATTATTCTTGGACGTGGAGGAAGCAGTTCTGGTGTCTGATACATAGGTGTTCAGTAGATGTTCATTCTCTAACATATCCTTGTCCTTTGCCAAGGTGATTGGATCTACAGGATGTAACTATGCAGAAAGCTTTCTAGCTTAGAAAGTAGAAACATAAGCCCTACTCTGATGGTTTTTAGGATTTATGTATTTGGAAAGCAGTGCTATAGCAGGAGAGAGACGGGGGGAAGGAAGGGAGGGAGGGAGGATAGGGGAGAGAGAGAGAGACTTCCAACCTCAGGGCTGACACTTGGGTCATCTTCTACTTTCTCAGAGGCATTGACATGGAGCAGTATTACAAGTGGCATAGTACAGACTTGATTCAGCACTCATATAGGATGCAGGAATTGCAAGTGGTAACTTTACTCAGTGGATCACAGGGCTGGACCTAAATCCTGTTCTTAGGAATGTGTACTCAAATCCGAAGGGAACACAGTTACATTGCGTTGTGCCAGTTTCCTACATGGGCATTTGTTCATGTCCTACCTGTTCCAATTTTAATCCAACTCCCTGCTGATGGCCTGGGAAAGCAGTGGAAAATGGCCCAGGTACTTGGGTCTCTGATATTCATGGGAAGATTCAGAAGAATCTTCTGGCTCCTGGCCCAGTCTAGGCTGTTGCAATCATCTGGGGAGTCAAGCGGCCAATGAAAGATATTTTTCTTTCCGTATCTACCTTTCTAGCTATAACTCTGACTTTCAATTAAATAAATAAATAAATAAATAAATATTCAAGTATTGAAAGACACTATTAAGAGGCCTAATATAAGAGTTACGGGAATCCAAGAAGGTGCAGAAAGAGAAATTGAATTTAAAAATGTATTTATTATCTCAAGATTTCAGTTTCACTCAATTATATGCTACTTAATATTCAAATAAATAGAATACCTAAGACACTTTTAGCTTCATGGAAACCACAGCTATCTCTGAATAAATTTATCAACATTTTATATAATATAAAATTAATGTAATATTAACATATTAATTAATACATTAATATAACATGCATTTTATATAATGCTGCATGATACAATATAAATGTATTAAATTAGAATTGTTTACCTTCCAATTCAAGCAAAATACTGAATTTCAACATAATAAATCCTCAGCATATTTAGTTGTTCTCACCTCTCTGGAAAGACTTTTTGTAGCATCTTTTTTTCCTCAATATCATTTTGATACATGCCAGTAATTTCTTCAAACTTCTGTTTCCAATTTGCTAGTTCTAATGCTAATTCACTGACCTTAAAGCAATGAAAATATCATAAATAGTAGTAACTGCTGTGGGTTATTTAAAGATATTTCATACTCATTTTTGTAATTTTGTGAATCTGGAAAATTCTCATTCATAAAAATACAACTGTAATTGGGTAAATGGAGACTCTAAGATGGACTATGTCAATCAATGGATTCTTCAACGACCTCATCGTGCTTGGAGTGGCGAGAATGGCAGCAATTCAGAACTGTTGAACTATCAAAACCACTTGAGCAGGACCCTCGGAACATGCCCCACATCAGGGACCTGGGGTGGGTGGGAGACTGGGTGGGGCTTCTCCCTTAATATCCCCCTTTACCTCAGATACATGAAGGAAACAATAGGAAAATAAGTCTTACCCACTTTCCTATAGGCCTTGAACCTTTTTACCCTAATTAACTATGTAAAGATTGTCAAAAATATAATAAAAAAATGGAAAAAGTTTTTAAAAATAAAAAAAATGTATTTATTGAAATAACCAGGGAAATTTTCCCTAAGCTAAATAAAGAGTTGGGAAACAACATCTAGGAGGGACACAGAATTCCAAACAGGGTTGACAAAAAGTGATCTTCACCAAGACACATGACAATCAAGCTCTCTTCAATCGAACATAAGGAAAGATCCTTAAATGTGCATCTGAAAAAAAATCAATTAACATGTAAGGGAATCCCAATTAAACTCACGGGAGACCTCTCACAGGAAACTCTACAGGCAAGAAGAGAATGGAGTGACATATTCCAGATTCTAAAAGAAAAAAACCGCCAGCCCAGGATAACGTACCAGCAAAACTTTCTTTTGTCTTTGAAAATGAAATAAAATTCTTCCATGGTAAAGAAAAGTTAAAAGAATTTGCCTCTTCCAAACCTGCCCTACAACTAATACTTCAAGATGTTCTCTTGACAGAGAAGAGGAATAGCACCTACCAAAACCAAAGACAAATGTGAAAAACATCCCAGTAAAATAACAACAGAAGACTAAATCAATGAATAACCCATTGCTTAAATGACCAAATTGCCATCCGTTCATATTAGCCCTGAATGTAAATGGCTTAAACTTATCAATTGAATGTCATAGATTAGTAGACTGGATTTTAAAAAAAACACCTATTTATTGTCTAGAAGAGACATATCTCAGCAAAAAAGATCAGCGGAAACTGTATCTCATGAATTTTGACTTTTTTTTAGTTTTGCCTCTTCAAAACACTCAAATTCTTCACTGACTCACAGATCATACAGTAGCATCATTTTCTTCAAGAAGGTTTTTTATTTTCTTTTTTATTTCTTCAGGGACACATTAGTCATTCAGTAGCATGTTATTTAACTTCATGGCATTTTAGATTTCTTTGTTTCTTTCTGATGTTGATTTTGTTTTGTGGCTTTTCATTTAAGGGGATGTACAGTAACTGTGTAGTGGAGACTGTCATATCCAGATTATCATATCCAGATGTGAGGAAACAATACAGTATGCATCTATACTTCCAGACTTGAATTCCAATGAAGCTGTTTACTATATCTTGACAATAGGATGCTGGACTCTCTGTCATTGTCCATGCCTTCAATAATGGACATATGACTATTTATGAAGAACTATACTATAGTAATGATATAGAGGAACTCAGTGAGTGGGGAGGGATTTGGGGAGATGATAAGGGAAATCCCAGGGCATATGGAGCTGTATCATAAAATGGTAATAATGATAAAAAGAAGTAAAATTAAAAAGAAATAGCCATCCCTCTAAAATGTAAGCTATTCTCAATTTAAAAGTACTTTTTTTAAAAAATGAAAAGCAAGAGAGATGAAGAGAGAGCTTCCATTTGCTGGTTCACTCAGCTAGAGCTGGACCAGGCCAAAACCAGGAACTGGGAACTCTATCCAAGTCTATTTCTGATCCAGTATCCTGCTGACATGCCTGCCAAAGCATTGGAAGATGACCCAACTTCTTGGGTGACTCACCCATGTAAGAGACCTAGATGAAGCTCCTGGCTCCTGACTTAAGTCTGACCCAGCTCTGGCCTTTGGCAACATTTTGGGCAGTAATCCAGCAGACAGAAGATCTCTTTCTGTCTCTCTTTCTCTCTAACTCTACTTTTCAAACAAACAAATAAATCATTAAAAATAATAAAAATAAACAGGTAAGATTAATTTCTACAATGTTTTATTAGATTCAATGTACTAAAATATAATTTCTACATATATAAGGGATCTCCAAAAGATTTGTGGAAAATGTACTCATGGAAAGTAAAAACACTGTATGAATTTTTTTTAAAGATTTATTCATTTTATTGCAGCCAGATATACACAGAGGAGGAGAGACAGAGAGGAAGATCTTCCGTCCGATGATTCACTCCCCAAGTGAGCTGCAACGGGCCGGTGCACGCCGATCCGAAGCCGGGAACCTGGAACCTCTTCCAGGTCTCCCACACGGGTGCAGGGTCCCAAAGCGTTGGTCCGTCCTCAACTGCTTTCCCAGGCCACAAGCAGGGAGCTGGATGGGAAGTGGAGCTGCCGGGATTAGAACCGGCGCCCATATGGGATCCCGGGGCGTTCAAGGCGAGGACTTTAGCTGCTAGGCCACGCCGCCAGGCCCAACACTGTATGAATTTCAAAATGTTTATGCCATGATAAACTTGTCAAATTCCATTTTTTCACTAACTTCTTTAATTAGCCTCATAATAAATGTAAAACATTTTTAGATAAAAAATAAATATTCAGTCAGTCCAAGTAAACCAGATATTCAGCTTCTAATTATGAACACATTATACATAGCAATGACAAGGTCGGAACAGAATACTCAGGTATATGAGAAGTAAAGGATTGGAGGATTTTTCTAACCTTAAATTGTTTTTTCTTTCAACTAGATCATTGATATGCTCACATAATCATTGAACATACTGTCTGTTTTTTAAACAGAAATATGAAATAACAGGAGATTTGGGCTGAACTAATTTAATGATTTAAATTTTAAAAGAATAGTAACAATAAATTTGCTTAATAGAAAATAATGGGGGCAGGAAACCTATATAATACTGTCCCTTCCTCATCTCGCTGTTCATTTTATAGGAATTTTTACCTATTGTAAATTAGTCTCTTTAGACATCATTGTATAGTTCAGGGCAGAATTTTATACTGTCTCATGGTAGCCAGACAGAACAAGTATCTCCAGTTCCTAGCCTGGCAGTCCCAACTCCAACATATAAGGCTAAACATCCCAGAGTTCAAGAGAAGATTGCAAGTAAGAGTTTAGATGGTCCAGCAGGACTGGAGGCAAGGTTAAGAAAGATAAGTTTCTAGTCGGCCATGTGAAGTTCTAGGAGGGCCTAACTAGAGACTAAGATTTTAGAGACAGAAAAGGATGCAGACTTTGGAAATGCAGATGCAGAGAAAAAGAAGCCACCTTCATTTGCTAGAGTGTGGCAAGGTTATTAATCCCCAAAGAAAAAGTTTTTCAAAGTGTTCATGTGTAGGTAGGTGTCTTTACCTGTACCCTCCCCATTCCCCTTCTCCCTATGTTGGGCATAAATTCTAGGCTTGCTAAGCTTCTTGTTGGCTTTTTTTTTTCTCTTTGTCTTCCTTCTCAACTTGCCCTAGTTACTATAGCTTTTAAATTTCGGCAAGTGTGCAGTGAATATCAAAACAAATATCTTCCACATTGCTTGTCAAGGTTATAGCCTTGACAGGTGTCAAGTGTAATATCCTGTTATGAAGGTAGTACGAATTATTTCATGCCAAGTAAAAAACAGATGAAGTTAGAGCCGTGTTAATATAACCCTCTCCCACCAACTACCTCTTCTTTATTTTCCTTTCTTATTTGATTTTCATTTTCCCTCTCCTCAACGCCCTTTTTTGGTCTTTGTTTCACTCTTCTTTATTCTATTCTTTTACAGTCTTGTCTTTGTTTGTAATATTCTGTCTCCACTATGTGACTTTTATATCTGCTTGATTTTCCCACTCCTTCTCTAACTCATGCATCTTTTGAATCCCTGCCTCCTGCAGAATCTGTTGTGTTTTGGCATCTCTGTCGCTATTTTTGTCACCTGGGTTGCAGTGGCCATTTGGGGTTACAGAGTAGTGGGTTTCTGAGGCACCTTTGCACCATAGTTGCATCTGCTCTGTCAGGCTGTTCTTGCTGCAGTCTGCTCAAAGAGCTGACCCTGCTGAAAATTCTGCCCACACATTAGCTCCAGGAGAGAGGGAGTGCGGGCGGACTTATTGACCCATCATTTAGAGGGGAGCAGGAGTCACTTCATCACATGGCTGGAAGATAAACACTGCAATGACAAGATACACCAGCAGCACTGTTCTGTCTGAAGCTTAACAGATCATTTTTAATGCCTTTCTATATAATTAAAATATTCAAAGACTCGGCATACGTCATCTTTAATCCTCTGGTTCCTTTTGAAGCTCTGCTTGGGGAATCCATTGTTGCGGCAGCCCACGCTTGTCAGCTGTCACCAGCAGGAGGGTAATTGAGGAAAATGTGCGTTGTTTTAATTGGGAAAGAGAATGAGGAGTGAGTGACAGGCAAAATGGGCTCAGTTTTACAGGTGTGGTAAGCATGGGCCAGTGAGCAAAAGGCTGTGAACTTGGGTCAGGTCAGGGAAGGCAGAAAGGATGTGTGGACTTGAAATCATGTTTTTACAGCAGTATTGAAGTTCAAGTAAGTTCTAGTACCAGGAGAGAGTTGCTTTGTTTTGTAACTTATGTAACAGCCTGCATTAAGAGTGCTGGTGCTGCCTGATGCAAGCAGAATACCTAAGGAGTCAGCCCATTGCAATCTCTGAAACCCCAGGAAAAACCAGCAATTTTTCAATCCACAACTCTTCCTTATTACCATCTAACAGGTACCACATCCTTTGACTTGGCTTCAAGTTAATGAACGTTTCTATTGTGTCCCCAGCACTCTCTATGATATTGGTGATATCTGCATTTTGCAGATGAAAAAAAATTAGAGCTCTGAGTGGTTGATAAAACCTGTTCAAGGTCACATACCTAATGAATGGTTAGGCTGGTGTTGAATTAATATAGATATAAATCTGAGTTGAAGGGAAGCAAGGAAAGGGGAGACTGGGGGAGATTGAGAGAAGCAGAGACAGACCGTTGACTCTGAGCTTTGGTCAGGGAAGAGATGCAAAAATCCCCTTTGCTTCTCTAGAAGGGGCATGGAATTTTCTTGGGTTTTGATGCTGAGCCACTTGCTTGGGAGATCTGAGAAAGAGGCTGCTGTTGACTAATAATCACACTGTCTTCATGTTTCCTCCCTGAGACAGGTTGATGTGTATACCTATTTTTGTAGTCACACCAAGTAAACACTTAGTATAGTTGGCAAATTCCTTGTCATACTTGACCATAAACTCCTGATGGTCAGTGATTAACCATGTTCCATGCCCAGTGAACTCAAATGGCTTAATCTGTATCCTTGATTTTAAAGAAACATTTAACTGGTAGGGCTGAAGTGCCTTTTGACATGCCAAGTCATTGTTGGAACAAAACCTTATGAAACGGATAAAGGATTTCTGCTGGCCTGCAGTACGCACTCCTGTCATCATAGATTGTCTTCTAGCCTTTGACACAGCCAGGCAATTTCAAAAGCTGCTTTGACTCATTGTCATGCTGTGTTTCCGAACTTCTTAGTTGGGGAGCTCTTGATTTACAAAGGTAACCTTAGTACCGTTGAATGCACCAATGCAAGTAGACTGCTTTCTGCTTTTGCCCTCACCCCCTTTTTTTGAGAGAGAAAAAAAAATTAAGTTGGTTTCTCTCTGGAAATGTACAATGAATAGCTGAAAGCATTAAAAGTCAGGATTGGAGCTCTGGCTGTTTTTTTATCTCCCTCGCTCCATTTTCTTTCAAAAATAATTTGTCATCTTTTTCTCCTTGCTTTTAGGGGAATAGTGAAATTAATATCAAGTCAACAGAATGGACCCCCTTCAAGATGTTATCGTTTTAAAGATTTATTTATTTATTTATTTTAAAGGAAGAGTACAAGGATAGAGATCTTCTATCCACTGGTTGACTCCCCACAGGGCCATAAGGTCCATGATTGTGCTGGTATGAAGCCTGGAGCCATACGCTTCTTCCAACTCTCCCAGCTGAGTGCAGGGGCCCAATCATGTGGTCCATGTTCTGCTGCTTTCCCGGATACATTATCAGGGAACTAGATTATAATTGGAGCAGTCTGGACTTGAACCAGCCAACACTGGTTAAAGGATGCCAACACTGTAGGCAGCGGCTTTACTTACTTTGCCACAGTATCAGCCCAGTCATAGCAAATTTAAATCCTTCTTGGATATTACTTATAGCATTGTTGGGCAATCATTCATTTGGGAGTTCATATCTCTTGTTCATATCTCTAAGTTTCCTGAAGGCAAAGACTGTGTGTGGGTTTTGTCTCTCTTTCCCGTAGTTTCCACTAGGAACAATTTGGTGGCCTAGGTGTTTCACTCATTCAGAAGAAACTGAGGGCCTCTTATATGCCAGCTGCTTAATTTCCATGGTCAACTTAATTTTCATTGTCAACATGGGGGTGATAGACAAATCAATTTGTGCCAAATTTATTCTCATGCCATGCAGATTCTCAGCAGTCATATAGTAGGCCTTCAATTTATTTATGAAAACACAAAAGAAAAATTGCAAGGTACAGAGTCCTAGAAGAACTTTTAATTGGGTAAAAGGTCCTGGAATCTGGTGCCAGCTCTACTCATGGTTCTCTGGGTTCCATACATGATCCCTTTGCTTTTCAGGTTCTTAGTTCCCTCACCTAACAAGGAGTCAGGAGCTGTGTGAAACATTGTGCATTTATCACTGTAATAATTTCTGCCCTCAACACTGTGAAAGTACTTTTACATAATGAGGAACTTTACGCCCATAACATATATATCCAGTAAACATAGGTAAGAAAAGCTAAAGCTAGACTTTGAGCCCAATTCAAACTCCAGAACTTGGATATTCACCCTCTGTTCTGTACTGCCTGCTTGGAAACTGAGGCTAACAATATCAGGCATGCCTTCATCATACTGTTGTTCTGAGGACAAATTGAGTACATAGATATGAAAAGTTCCATGTAAACTGTTCTAGTTAGAAACTATATGAATTTCAAAAAGTTCATGGAAATGGAATTTAAAAGATAAATTGGTTTTGGTGTAAGATTTAGAAATCTGTGCAGTTTTTTTTATAATAGACATTTTCATGAACTTTGTGAAAATCAGTTCATTTTTATGGATTTCAAAACATGTTGAACCCAAATAAATTTATCTTTTAATTACATTTTCCATGACTTGCTTAAATATCCTCATATTATAGCTGTTGTCAGCTTAGTACCAATTCAGATTTTTTTCCATATTACTTTGTTGCCAAGTTAGCACATCATACCTGAAGCACAGTGTTATGAGAATGAACCCTTGGAAATTTGTTCAAGTTTAAATCTCAGCTCAGCAACTCATTGTGTAGCCTTGGGCAGGCATTTAATCTCTGGTTACCTTAGCTTGCTCCTTAGTAAAATCAGGAATGTGAGAGTATATTTTCATTAAGATTGTGATGAAGATTTAATTAAATGTGTTAGACACTGAAAACATGTTTGGCTCAGAGAACTTTGAGAATGCTGTGACTTAGGTTACATTTCTCTGCTATTCCACCTAGATTACTACAGGCAAGCAAAGAGAATGGCGTTGGTGAGGGGAAGGGGCAGTTTGCCATTAGGGTTAGAGCTAAAATAGCACAATTCTAAGCCTGGTATGGAAGCCAGACTTTATTTAGAGTAACTGGGGAGCAGCAGACTTAGTAACTGTCATCCAACAGAAAGGCCAGAGCTGCCACCTCCCCAGTTTGGTCGTGTATTATGAACCTGTCTCCTCCCTTTCAAAAGAATTATATAAGATGAGACTTAAGGGAAGAGCTAATCAGTGGTTAATATTGGAGCCTGGGTTAGGTTACTGACTTGAAGGTAAGTTCACACTTTGCCCAATAGCTCCAAGGCCCTCGGTTTTGGAACCATATAGATCTGAATTTGTGTGTCAGCCATGTCACTGTCATTTCCATTATATCTCTGTGATCTCCATTAAATTAACTGAGCTCCTCTTAATCTGTTTCTTTGTAAATCCTGAATAGTAGTGTAGGCATGTAGTAAACGTTAACTGTTATTTCCACCCTAGCCAGTCTTTTCATCTGGCAATTCTAAGGGTCAAGTAGGAACAGGTGTGGGGAAACAGGGAGTCTTGGATTTCTAAGATCCAATAATGAATACTATGCATTGAGGGTTTGAGATCACAACCTGGGTTCTAGTTCTAACCTGGTCTTTAATAACTTTATTATGAGACTCTTTAAGCCTTTGGTTTCTCTTCTTTCACATGACATTTATCTCTATTTTTCCTATGTTCCTATGTTTTTAGAAAGCACAGACTAATAACATGTTCCTGTACCATGCTTATTAAGGTCATACTCTGGTGTCATTTGAGAGATGGGAAGACCAGGTTAAGGCTAAAGGTAAGTAACATCTCTGGAAAAGAAACAAGAATTCCCAAGGATTCTTAGTAAAGGTTAACCCATATACCTGCTCAGATACCAAGAAAATGCGCTATCCAGTAAAATGAAGCAATCTATATGGATGTAAGTCTTTCCTGCTTCCGTTACTATACATCCTTAATAACATGATCCTTTTTCTGTGGTTGTATAGTATTCCATCAAGCTAATGTACCATAATTTATTTAGAAAAATAATGGGAAACCGCTCTTTTTGCAGAGGGAGACTTAAGTCTGTGTCACAAATCCAGCACCATCCTTACGCTCTGAGCAGCTAATGGTCAGGCAGTGGCAAAGTAGCCATGTGCAGTGAAGTATCAGCCCAAGCACCATCTACTGCAGGGAGCAGATGGAGCTGTTTGGGTGTAGAGATGATATCTTTGGGCATGAGTAAGGGAAAGGGCATCTTGAGTCTTGGCTGGTGACAGTGAGCAGACCATGGAGAACCACCCACAGCCCCCCTGGCTATAAACCCTTCCAGATGGGTGTCTGTTGGGGCACTGTGAATGGCAAGTCTCTGTTGTGCCAAAACAAGGTAGATTATCACCAGAATCAGGTGGTCATCATGATTCAGCACAGCTTCTGCAGAGTGCTCACATTAGAGCTGAAGGCAAAGGCCCTTAAGGACCAATTTAACTTCCATCACATGGATGTTTTTGACAATTAACTCGTTTTCAGAATACTCAAAGAAGTCACTGAAGGAAAAACTGTTGAGATTTCAGTGAATGACTTGGTTTCCCATTTGTAGAGGGAGGAGACCATTACTATACTATCTACCTGGCTGACATAATATTTCTTGTATGTTTTTGTTTGTTTGTTTGTTGTGATATTTTATTTGTTTTAAGATTTATTTATTTTAAAATATTATTTCATTTTTACTGGAAGGCAGGTTTACAGAGAGAAGGAAATACAGAGAGGATTTTCCATCAGCTGATTCACTCCCCAAATGGCCATAATGGCCAGAGCTGATCTGATCTGAAGCCAGGAGCTTCTTCTGGGTCTCCTATGCAGGTTCAGGGTCCCAAGGCTTTAGCCCTTCCTCTACCACTTTCCCAGGCCACAAGCAGGGAGCTGGATGGAAGTGGAGCACGATTGGAATGGGGATACAAACCAGCACCCATATAGGATCCCAGAGCACTTGAGGTGAGAATTTTAGGCACTAGGCCATTGTGCCGGTTCTAAGATTCATTTATTTTTAAAGGCAGATTTACAGAGGAGAGACAAAGTCTTGCATTCACTGGTTCACTCTCCAAATGGCCAAAATGGCTGGAGCTGAGCTGATCTTAAGCCAAGAATTTTTATGCATGTTCCATGCGAATGCAGGGTCCCAAGGCTTTGGACCATCCTCCATTGCTTGCCCAGGCCATAATTAGAGAGATGGAATGGAAGTGGAGCAGCCAAGACATGAACCGTCACACATATGGAACACTGGTGCTTGTAGATTGAGGATTAACCAGTTGAGCCATCTTGCCACCCCAGTGACGTGGTACTCTTTGAAAAGATCCTGGCTTTTTACTACCAGGAAATTCAGAAACTATTCCAGATAAAGTTTTTGTGGACAGTGACTGCCAACACTCGGCTCTTCTACTAAGTAATGAGACATCAATGAAAGGGGAAGGACTCTTGAGCAGATTCTCTGTCAGTATGTTGCCTTCCTAAATCCAACTTTGGGGAGTTCTGCTTCCCAACAAATAAATATGCTGATGTGACAATTTCTAGAGGTCCACATAATCTCACAGTCACCAACCTTGTGGTGTAGCACATTCATGAAATCCTCAAAGATGGACTTACCAAACAGCAGACCAATGGCTGTCTGTTAGTGGTGGTAACCCTTCACACATGTAGCAGGCATCACTCCCCAGCAGGCAGCTACAGTAAATCCTGCCTCCTTCAAGCTTCAGCCCTGCTGACCAGAAAACAAGGCAGGAGTCAGGAGGTACTATTCCTTCTGCATATCATTTCCTATGCATTATTATGTTTAAAAAAACCCACAAAGAGAAACTGTTTGATTTTTTTTTCCTTTGGAGTGGCAAAATGAAGCAGAACTTGACTCTGAGCTTAACTGACAAACTTCCAACTATTTCTCATGATACCTAATTGTTAATTTAATAAGTGTAATCTGTTATAAATACTTATATATAAAAGAGCTGTTTTGTGTTAATTTTTTTCTTGGCCAATAGCAATAGTGTCATTACTATTCCAAATGTTAAATCCATGTATGCAAACAGTCTGATGTACTGAAAAGGGGAACTTTCTATTGTACTCACTACCTACCAGACACTTTGACTATGAGCACCACACTTAACAGCAGATTTCCAAAAATTGAGAAGAATCTTGAGAGGAGCACAAAAGGGCATTGGGACAAACTTCAAATAAAGATCGGACAAGCTGAGATTGCTGGAGTTGGAGAAGAGACTGTTGAAAAAATGGTCTTCAAATAAATGATTGTCCTTTCTCTTCAGAGGCTGTAACAAAACAAAATGGAACATTTTAACATGCAGAATGTAGGGAAAATGTAAAGCAATATTTCTTGACATTGAGAGTTCCGGCTTTCCCGACATAGTCCATAGAAAACGGCATTTTAAACAGTATAAGACTGTGCAGACATCAGAAGTGGACCAGAAGTAGTTTTCCCTCATCTCTGTCCAGAAATACTTCAGTGATATATTCATCTTCCAGCTCATTGTTCAGTCCAATTTCCATGGTAATTCTTTAAATATGTTTCACATTTGAAGTTACAGCACTAGTTCAGTTTATCATTCTTTTCTAAGGACAGTTTATTGTAGTAAATATAAATTGTTTTCAATTCACCTAAGTGTTACATGTCTTCCCCTTTCACCCTCCTGTTTTCTCAACTCCTTTGATTTTTCTCCGTGGGTTAGTTAGCAATCAAGTCTTGCTTCAGGACAGCAGCGAGTAGTAAAAAGAATGAAATAATTGGGCAAGATTAAACCAAGAAGACTTTAGGTCTGTTCTCAGGAAGGGTCAGCCTAACAGACTGGTCAATTCAGAGGCTTGACAGCTTGATCTAGGGCCTGCTGGGTAGAGAGTGGTTTCCAATGCATAGGCTGTACGGTAAACTTCACATTGGCAGCAGCTGGCCTGATGACCTAATGGAAAGGGGGACACATTCTTATACATGAGGATGTATCTAAACTTTGAAGGAGTAGTGAATTTTGTCACTTAATTCCTCCCTCCAAAACTATCGGCTAACTCTTAGTTTTATCTATTGTTAATTTCTTCAAGGCTTACATTGAGAGTAGTCTCAGTTGATGGGGTTTGGCGGTTGTCTTATTTTGGCACAGCACATGCATTGAAACATACTGTGGAGTAGGGCCCAGCGCGATAGCATAGCAGCTGAAGTCCTAACTTTGAATTGCCAGGATCCCATATGGGCACCAGTTCTAATCCCGACAGCACCGCTTCCCATCCAGCTCCCTGCTTGTGGCCTGGGAAAGCAGTCAAGGACGGCCCAAAGCCTTGGGACCCTGCACCTGTGTGGGAGACCTGGAAGAGGCTCCTTGGCTCCTGGCTTCGGATGGGCTCAGCTCCAGCCGTTGTGGTCAGTTGAGCAGTGAAGCCTCAGATGGAAGATCTTCCTCTCTTTCTTCCTCTCTGTATATCTGGCTTTCCAAAAAAAGAAACAAATTAAAAAAAAAAAAAAAGATACTGTGGAGTAGAAATTTTTTTCTTGTTTTTCTTTCTTTTTTAATTTTTTTCCCCCAAGTCAACTTTCCTCTGCTTCTGCCAAAAAGTATCAGAATTTTGGTTTAGTCTCTGAGTAAGTAACAGGATCTGAGAGATGGTTTCTCTGGTCGTGCTTTCCTTTAGCAGCAGAATTCTCCTCTGCAACAGGAAGTCATAAGCAATGTCTTCAAATAAAAAAAAGTGTGACAGTATTTATGTTGTGTTGAGTTACCTTTGTGCCTTGCTCCATTCTCCTGTTGCTCCCTGGCCAAAAATTTACATGATGGTTAAATTTTGAGTAGCATAAATCGGACCATTAAGAACATTTGCAGAAAGCCTAGTTTGTGTACGGCATTGACTTGAAGGTTTAGCTTCAAGAAAGAATGTAAATGTTCAAATTTTATAATCTATAGATAAGGCAATAATGGAAGTAGAGGTATGGCCAAAGAACAATTTTTGGGGATGCTATTGGGAGGGAAGTAATTTCGGCAGTTCCAACTTCCACCAAATTGCTTTTTGGTTAATGAAAAATATTGTCCTACTCTCTTGTTTCCTGCTACCAGCTAATTATGCACAAAAAAAGGACAGAACATCCATTAGAGAAAATTGAAACACTCTCATCTAATTTGAAAGTGTATGGAGGTCACTGTGGTGGTTGCAGATGGGAATTTGTGAAGTGAAAGGTTTTGGTGAGGTACTGTGAAAGTTATTAACCTCAAACCAGCTAACCCTGCATTCGTGTGGGAGAACCGGAAGAAGTTCCTGGCTTCTGGTTTCAGATCAGCTCAGCTCCAGCCATTGCGGCCACTTGGGGAGTGAATCAGTAGATGGAAATTCTTCCTCTCTGTCTGTCCTCCTCTGTATATATATCTGACTTTCCAAATAAAAACAAATAAATCTTAAACAAACAAATAAATGTTTTCTCCCATTGCATGGGTTGTCCTGTCATTCTGTTGATGTTTTCCTTTGCTGTGCAGATGTTCATTGATTGATGTATTCTCATTTACTAACTATCCTTTGGTTGCCGGTGACTTTTTTTTTTTTTTAAAGAAAATCATTACTAAAATCAATGTCATGGAACTTTCCTCCTGCATTTTCTTCTAGTAGTTTTTCAGTTACAGGTCTTACACTGAAGTATTTAACCCAGTTTGAGTTGATGGTATGAGACAATGGTCTAATTTCGTTCTTTTGTATGTGGACATCCAGTTACCCAACACCATCTGTTGAAGAGATTGTGCTTTCCCCCTTGTGTGTTCTTGCTCCTTGCTGAAAATCAACCGATTATAAATGCATGTATTCTATTTTGAGTTCTCTAGTTTGTGCCACTAGTCAATGAACAGCAACTAGACTCACATAGACACATGTTTGTATCAGTGATTGCCTAACTGGTCCTCTCTCTAGGCTAGTGAGATGTAAGGGAAACAGGAATTTCTTTCCCATTTGACCAGCTAGGAAATCACTGATACAAAGAAGGAAAGTAACCCTTCGGTTTACACAACAAATAATGATGATCTAGCAAGGAATGGAGTCAATGTGTTTGTACTTTATCTTTGTCACCCTTTATAATCTTAGCATCCAGGTGAACTCAAAGTTCATCCCTGGTCTTGTCCATGTTAAGGTTTAGATTCATTCTTCTATTAAAAACCATGTATTTGTTTGGCAGAGAGAGAGAGAGAGAGAGAGAGAGAGAGAGAGAGAGAGAGAGAGAGAAAGAAACAGAGAAAATGAATCCTCCATCCACTAGTTGTTCGCTTTGCAGATGGCTGCAACAGCCAGCTTTGAGGCAGGCCAAAACCAGGAACCAGGAGCTTTATCCAGGTCTATCACATGGGTGACAGGAGATCAAACATTTGGGCCAATTTCTGCTGCTTTTCCCAGGCCATTAGCAAGAAACTGTATCAGAAGTGGAGTAGCTGGGACACAAGCCGGTACTCATGTAGGATGCACGCATCATAGTAAGTGGCTTTACCCACTGTGACACAATGCTGGTTCTCTATTAGGTTCAGTCTCTCTCTCTTTTTTTAAATTCATTTCTGTTTTTTTTGGAAAGTTAGAGCCACAGAGAGAGGGTGAGTCGAAGACCTCCCATCTACTGGTTCAGTTCTTAAGTGGCCTCAATGGCTGGAGCCAAGCTGATCCGAAGCCAGGATCCAGGATCCAGGGGTTTCTTCTGGGTCTTCCATGTGGATGCAGGATCCCAAGGTTCCAGGCCATCCGCCATTGCCTTCCCAGGCCATAAGCGGGGAGCTGAATGAGAAGTGGAGCAGCAGGGCATGAACCAATGCTCACATCAGATTCCAGAGATTGCAAGGCGAGGACTAACCACTAGGCTGTCATGTCAGACCCTAGGTTCACTCTTAAAGCAGCTTCTGTCTTGTTCCTCTTTCTTATCTTTCCAGTACCCAAAATGTTGGCAGCATTTCAATATCAGCCAATGTTACCATCAGATCATTCTTAGCACTATTATAGGAGGTGGAACTTGGGGTAACTTAGTGGCTGGTCAATCTTCAAAACCTCTTGTTTTTAGTTATTAATTGGATGCATCAATAGCATATTGGTTAGGATAATTTTATATTTTATGGGTTGGTATTGGTACTTTTGGAAGTTTTTAATTCATGGTCCCCTTCAACTAAATTCTAGTAACTCCTTTGTTTTTCCCAATTAAAAATGCGCTTCCATTTCTAAGCATTCCCCTTACACACTGAAAAACACCAGTGGACCCTCTATGGCTTTGGTATATGACTACCAGGAGTTTTATATGGTGCTGGAGTTTGTTGTACTTTTCTTGAACCTGGGAATCTTAGACAAAATGAGTCCTTAGAGCTTGTCTCTTGTGAAGTTAATTACGATAACACAATATGGTATACCTTAACTTGAATATGAACTCCTAATTTGTTCATAATTTCACAATGAAAATTGCATGTCTCTTCTCTAGTGGCTCATCACTGAAAGTAGCCTCTAAGCAGTCCATAGAGAGTACTGTAATCTCTTTTAAAGATCAGGCACTTAGCCACCAGACAGATCGATGTTCAATTCTCATATCTGCTACATATAAGCTATGGAACCCTGGGATTAACCTCTTAGAGTTTTAATCTCTTCAGTTATAATAATGGGAGTAGTACATTAAAGATTTAAGGGTGAATGCAATACATAATTATTTCATTCCATTTTATTTTATTATTGTTTTCCAAGATACAGTTTTGTAAGTATAGGGATTCCTTCTAGCCCTCCCTTTTCTCCATGTCCATTTTCCCCTCTCACCATTTCCCCTACCCATACTATTATAGTAGTGTAATCCTTTAGTAACAGTTACAAGCTGAACATGTTTTTATTTAAGTGGATTATAGCATTGGAGGTATAGAAAAAGGTAGAATATTTAGTATCCTATTGTCAAGGTATATTTAACTGTTTCACAGGAAGTCCTCCCTTTATTCAGGCGTAGAGATGCCTATTGCAATGTATCTTCACCTTCTGGTATTCTAGTCTCCAATTGTACAGTTCATCTATGAGGATGTATGTTATATACATGTTTACACACACATATATTTATCTTTATTCTACATGAAAGTTGCTTTATATCAGAGAGAACATGTGATATTTGTCATTTGGGGTTGCTTTATTTTATTGAGCATAATAGTCTCTAGTTGGGACCATTTTGGTACAAATGGTAGAATTTCATTCTTTTTAATGGCTGAGTAATGTTGCATGGAGTAGATGTACCATAGTTTCTTTATCCACTTCTCTTTCAGTGGACATCTGGGTTGTTTCTATGTATTTGCTACTGTAAATTTTTCTGCTCTAAATATAAGATTACAGACCACTTTCTCATATGTGGATTTCATTTTCTTTGGATATATTCCTGGCAGTCCGATAGTTGGGTCATATGGTAGATCAATTTTCATTTTTCTGATCACTCTCCATTTGGACTTCCATACTGGCTGCACTAACCTATACTCCCACCAACAGTGGAGTAGGGTACCTTTTCCCCCCACATCCTTACCAGCAGGAGTCATTGGTAAATTTCTGAATGTAGTCCAACCTCACTCGAGTTAGGTAGAGCTGCAATAAAATTTTTATTTGTATTTCTTTAAAGAAAAACACTAGCTAGAGAGCCAGAGCATTTTTCATATGCCTATTAGCCATTTGAATTTTTTATTTTGAAAAATATCTATTTTCTTTGCCCATTTTTCACAGGATTGTTTGTTTTGCTGTAGTTGAGTTTCTGACCATCTTTGTAAATCCTGTATATTAGTCCCCTATCACTTGTGTAGTGTTCAAAGATTTTCTCCCACTTGTTTGGTTGCTTCTTCACTTTGCTAATTTATTTTTTTTTTTGCTGTACAGAAGCTTCTTAGTTTGATGTAATTCCATCTGTTTATTTTGGTTTTGACTACCTGTGGTTTTTGTGACTTTTTTGGGGGTATTTTCTTTAAGTTTTAATGAGTTAGTAGTATAGTATAGTGAGAGTATCAGTTGCTTAGAACTCTTTCCTCTCAACTGTCTTTCTTCCCACCCATTCCTCTTTCACATCCTCAATCACCATCACTCCTGACAGGACTCACTGTATGTATATTGCCACACCTCCACCTTTAGGCATTTTCTGATAATATAAAACTCTAGGGGGCCTGGTGCAGTAGCCTAGCAGTAAAGTCTTTGCTTTGCATGAGCAGGGAGCCCTGTTCTAGTCCCGGCAGTCCTGCTTTCCATCCAGCTCCCAGCTTGTGGCCTGGGATAGCAATCAAGGATGGCCCAAAACCTTGGGACCCTGCACACATGGGAGACCTGGAAGAGGCTCTGGGTTCCTGGCTTTGAATCGGCTCAACTCTGGCCATTGTGGCCACTTGGGGAGTGAATCAGCAGACAGAAGCTCTTCCTCTCTGTCTCTCCTCCTGTATATCTGACTTCGTGATAAAAATAGATAAATAAATCTTTTTTAAAAACTCCGGGGAAACGCTGTGTTGCTCTTAAAAATCTCTGGAGAATAGACGACAGTTGCCCTTGGATCTCTTATTGCCTTATCAGTCATGAAACAAGATAACTTTTCTGCATATTCCAATAATTTATGTCTTAAAATGGGGAAATGGAAGGCTCCCAATTAGTAAGAGTATTTGGTAGAAAGTGCAATTTCCACACAGACAGAAATTGACGTCTCCCAGATTATACACGTCCAGTAAGTAGAAGAGTGAGATTTGAAATCAGGTCCATATGACACCAAATGGATGTCCCAGGGCTGTGGCTGTTTAACTTGCAGTTAACACACTGCTTAGGTTGTTTGTCTTACATTAGAGTACTTGCAGTTGGTTTCTGAGAGAGAAACGCGTATAGTGACTGGATGCCAAAACTTGGTGCCACAAAATCAATCCTGGTTTCTTGCTTGGTCCATCACCACAGGGTCTGCACTGGCAGGAAGCTGGAATAAGGAACTGGAGCCAGGAAATAAGCCCAGAAACTCTGATGTGGGATTCACACATCTTAATCTGTGCCTTAACCACTAGATGAAACATTTGCCCACCTGGGAGATTCTCAGGTGTGAAATGGATCTAAGTTCAAACCTCACTGTGATACTTACTGGACATAAGGCATGTATCAAGTCAATTTCCCTCTTTGGGGCAAATCACTCTTGTTTCAGCTCCCTCACTTCCTTGCATTGGTGTGTTCCATTAATAGAAAAATGGAAATTACTATGGACTGAATGCTCATGTTCTAAGATTTGTGAGATGAAATTCTAACCTGCAATACAATGGTGTCAGAAAGTAGGGGCTTGACAGGATCCTCATGAGTAGGATTAATGTCTTTCTAAGAGAAATATCAGGGAGTTCTCTCTAGGCTTTTTTTCATCATGTGAGTATATAATAGTTAATTGGCTATCTGAAACACAGGTTAGAGTGCTCATCAGAATCCAACCATGTAGGCTCTCTGATGTCATTCTTACAACTTTTTAAACTTTATTTATTTATTTATTTATTTATTTATTTATTTATTTTGATTACATTGCATTATGTGACACTAAGGTTTTATAGGCACTGGGATTCCCCCCCACCCCTCCCCAAACCCTGCCCCCCAATGGTGGATTCCTCCACCTTGTTGCATTACCACAGTTCAAATTCAGTTGTGATTCTTTCATTGCAAGCATCTACCAGGCAATAAGTCCAGCATCTTATTGTCCAGATAAGTTTATCAGTTTCTTGGGGAGACCATCTCTGGTCTGAAGGTAGAGCCGGCAGAGTGGTTTTGATAGTTCAACAGATCTGAATTGTTGCTACTCTCACCACTCCAAGCACAATGAGGTCGTTGGAGAATCCACTGATTGACACAGTCCATCATAGAGTCTCCGTTTCCCCAGCATTTTCATTGCCAACATATAGCTGAGATGGTTGACTTGTTCTGTCCTCTGTCATTTGATGGTTAGCGTTTTGAGCCTGAAAGCTCGATTGGGGGGATCCCCAAAGAAACTTTGTCTGAGGTATTCCCAGACCAGATTCTTGTATGTACTAGCAAGAACTGGGCCCGGCACAGTCCGATCAGCTGGTGGTTGCAGTTGCTGGGTTGGTTCTGTTTCCATCCCTGTATTCCAGTGGAACCAATGGGTGTTTGCAGTCCAGTCTGGTTCTGCCCATCACATACTTGTTAGAACGTTGAAAAATACGTCACTCTCCAATTGTAGGCAACTGCCTAAGTGTCTTATACCTAGGAAGGTATTACAGTGCTGGGAGAAAACAGCCAAGAGCTGTCAGGTATTCTGGGCCTGGTTAATGCCAAACTGTGATAGTTCTACCAGTGCACCAGCATAGTTGCCTATTCTATGTTTTTTGTTTTGTTCTTAAGATATGTATGGAAGGTGGGGAATTTTGAGCCAGCACATGCCACTCCAACACCAGGTCAGGAAAGGGGAGGCTGCAGGTTGCCCGGGGAAAGGGGTCTGGGGACATTTTGGAGTGGCAGTGATTGCAGGTACATTTAATAGTGGGTGAATGACTTCTGGAGTCTTCCATGGAACATTGCAAGGAAGTAAGGGAGCTGAGATGGAGTGGTTTAGAGGGGGGAAACTAGAGGACATGTCTTGTTCAGCTCAAGGCACGCACCCACATGGAAGACCTGGGCTGAGCTAGAAGGAATTGCCTGCCACCTGCTGACACAAACAAAAGCTGGGGATAAGGGGCATACCTGTTTGGGCTAGGGCAAAGTACCTGCCCATGAGTGTTGGAGCAGGGGTGGCCACAGCACCCATCTGAACATGAGAGAACCAGATCTGGGGCAGATTGTGTAAGGGACTGGTAGACTTACCTCTATGGGATTGCAGCACTTGCAAGTTTATGCAGAGGACTCTGCTAGTTTTAATCTTCCACTGGTGAGTGTCAGAGCTGGAGCTGGGAGAAGACTGGGCTGGGCAGTGCTGCAACACCCTTCACCAGGCCTGTGGGCTGAGTTTAGAGATGGGCCAGACTGGGTTAGGTCCCAGTACCCATCTGGATAGGCTGGGCTAGGCTGTGGCACCTGCTGGTTCACATGAGAGTTGTGTCTGGGGGTGGGCCAGACTGGATTAGGCAGTAGAACCTATCAGTGAGAGCCAGAATGGGTATGGGCTAGTTGGAGTAGGCCACAGTACCTGCGGGTGAGTGCCAGGACTGGGATCTGGTTGTGTCAATCTGGGAAGTGGCACCTGTTGGTTTACGTGAGATCTGGGGTTGAGATCGGGCCTGGCTGGAGAACTTGGGGATCTTACTTGCTAGGCTGTAGCTCCCAATGGTTAGTGCAAGAGCACCTGTTGGCAAATATCTGAGCCAGGTCTGAGGGCAGGCGGGGGAGAACCAGTCCACAGCACACACTGACATAGGTGAGAACCAAGAGAGGGTGCAGGTCAGGTTGGGTTGGACCACAACACATACCATTTCATGTGAGGATTGGGGGTACTCCAGGCTGGGCTAGGCTGCTATACCTGCCAGCAAGAGCTGGAATTGGGGGCAGTCCAGGCTGAGCCAGGCTGTAGCCCTTGCTGGCGAATTCTAAGACCATGTGCAGGCCATCTCAGACTGAGTCTGATATGCACAAGAATTTGAGCTGAGAGCAGGCTGGTAAGGGAACTTAGGGACCACTCTTGCTGGGCTGCTGCTTCCACTGATGAGCATGAGAGCTGGATTTGGGGGTGGGCCAGTGCAGCGGCAAGCCATGCTGGACTAGGCTGCCATACCCACTAACACACAGAGCCAGAATGGGTACAGGTCGACTGGGGTTGGCCATAGCACCCACTGACATGCGCCAGGACTGGGTGTGAGTCATGTCAGGGTGATCTGCAGTACCCCCTAGCAGGTGCAAGATCTGGAATTGGGAGCAAGCAAGATCTGGAATTGGTAGGGAAATTATGGGCACACTCCTGCTGGGTTGTAACCCCTGTTGGTGGTTGTGAAATCCAGGGCTGGGGATAACCAGGCTGATCAAGGCAGTAACACCCATCAGCATATATATTGTCTGGGTCTTTGGGTGGGTTGGGCTGAGCTTAGTCACAGCACCCATGGGTGTGCATGAGAGCCAGATGCGATGTAGGACAGACTGGGCACATGCTGACACATGCTAAAACCATGGCTGAGGGAGAGCCTGGTTGAGGTTATTGGGTCACCCTAACTAGGCTGAGGCACCTGTTGGTATATGTGAAGACTGAGCCTGTGGTGGGCTGGGCTGGGCTTGGGGGAAGAACTGACCTGACAGCTGCATTCATGGGTATTTGTGTATACTGATGCAGATGAGAAACCAAACCTCAACTGGCGGGTACACATAAAAGTCAAATCTGAGGTCACTACAAAGGTTTATGTGGCACTTCCCAACTAGGTGGATGTACTCCAAATTCTAGCCACAGGGAAAATTACAGTATATGTGGTCTGACCTTGCAGTGGACGTGCCAGGACTGGGCCTCTTCAGGTGTTGATGCCTGTGCAGTGGACAGCATGTCCAGATGCACCCAAGGGACATAACAGCTCATCTAGGCCAGCAGAGGATGCCGAATACATTGTCAGTGGATGAAAAGCAGAACAGGCTGGACTACTCTCCTGGCCAAGCTTTGCAGCATGTTCCTGGTTCATGAGGATGCACTAAGGTAGACTTTGTCAGCCAATAGATCTTGGAAATATTTTAACAACTCTGGTGCAATGAGGCTGATGTTGTCTCAGAACTGTGAAAGCCACTGAAGTAACACTCCCGGAACATTATTCCCCTTATTGGGATCTCTACGGCGTCATCAAATGACTTTCTTCTGTCCCTGGTTGTCTGATGTGGTTTGACAGTAATAAGCGTCCCCCTCCCCTTGCCTGCCTGTGGATAGAACAGGAAAAAAAATTGTCCCACCCATCTTCCTCCATGTTTCAATTCTTGTCACATTAATTGGAGACCACATAGGTGTGTATCCCTCTCCACTATGCAAACAATATTAAAAATGAAAGAAAAATAAATCCCTCTCAGAGAAGATCCTCTGTTCACTCTTATACCCCTGAACCATCCTTACCTGTCTGTGATTCTTTGTGTTAACAGTGCAAACTTTATTTGGAAATAAAGTTGTTGGAGATGAATTGGTTAAGACGAAGATATACATATGTAGAATGGGCCTCTAATCCAATATTATCAGTGTCCTTATAGAAAGGAAATTTAGGGACACAAGGTAAATGCCTCATGGAGATCATGGCAGAAAGCTACAAGCCAATGCATTCCAAAGATTTCCATAAAATCACCAGAAGTTAGGAGATGTATTGCAGCTCTTACATGGAAACAGCCCTGGCAACACTTGAATTTAAAACTTCATAGATTCCTGAAGTGTGAGATAATACATTTTTGCTATTAAAACCATATGGTCTGTGCTTCTTTGTTAACGCAGATATAACTAACACACAGTCCAACAAACTTCACCTGAGCCCAGGGATCTTCACTTGTCCTAGGAATTCAGCTCTGTCCCCTCTGCTTTTCCAACAATCCTTGAAATTTAACAGCGTTAGCTGCTCGAGCTGCTGTTGGCAGTCTGCTGACAGCCCCTTTGCAGATGCACTAGGATCTGGGTTGGCACTACCCTTCTTTTCCAGTTGTTTTGTGTGACGCTAAATGTAGCTGAAACTTGTGTTAGTAAAAGAAAAATCAGATAACTTGAAGCCAGCTGGATATAGTTTCCTTTTAGTTAGCAGTGATGGTCTCTTAGTGGGGCAGTTCCCATAACCCTTTTAACTATACAAACTCTATTCTTCCTTTCTTTCCTTGCCCTTCAACAAACAATAGTATAAAATCAGGAGGCAAGTATTTTGTTTTGTTTTGTTTTGTTTCACTTTCTGATCTTGAGGTTGGGAATGATCTGAGTGCTAGAAAAGGTCAGATCAATAAGTGTATAGCCAAAGGCCTACGAGTTGGACATATATTGATAGATCTGTCTTAGCTATTACAATTTTCTCTAGAGGCCTATTCAGAATAATAATCACACATCACAGGAGGAAAGATACTTGATACACTTGGCAAGTTATATGCCATTTGAGGGGTTGCTCATCTGCTATGTGCAAACGGAGTTGCTATGCCAGAGAGAGAGAGGAAGGAAAAGAGAAATAAGGTCAAGGGAATGGTGGAAAATTAAAGTGGAGGAGGAGAGAGAAAGGGAATGTAGAGAAAGAAAGAAAAAGAGGAAGAGGAAAAAACACAGAGAAAGAAAAAAGAGAAAGTACGAACTGGGAGATCAAGTTAGAATGTGACAAATGCGTTTTATGACTTTGGTATGGGCATTGAGTTAGAAAGCCCTGTTAATAGAAAGGGAAAAATGATCACTGCTTTACTGGACTAACATTTGGTGAGAAGAACTCATAGTTTTATCAAATGCTTGCTTCATACAAGGCCTTTTATATGCAATACTTTTATCTTTTAAGCGTAATTTTTTATTTGCTGAAGAGAAAGAGAAAACACAACATCTGCTGATTTGCTACCCAAATGCTTGCAATGTCTGGTGACCATATTCTGGAGCCAGGAATTCACTCACTGTAGTTGGCAGGAACCCAATCACTGTGCCTGTCACCTTCTGCCTCTTGGGGTGTGCAATTAACAGGATGCTGGTTATCAGGACTCAGAGCCAGGAATTGAATCATGTACTTCAGTGTCAGATGCAGGCATCCTGGCTAGTTTCTTATCCTATTATGCCAAAAGCTTATCCTTCAATTTTTTGTTGATGAAAAAACTGAGGGTTCAAAGTCTGGTTTTGAAAGCCCAAGTTTGTTCCACTCTATCACATTTCCTTCTGCTTAATACATGCATGCAGTTTTATGTGCTAGGAAATGACCTTGTGGGAGCCCTCAGCCAGATTTGAGTTAGAAAAAAAACGATTATAAAGTCCCAAGGACAGAATCGGATTTCCAGTTTTGCATTCAGTGCCAATTACAACTTAAAATGCAGGACAATAATAGATCTCAGCTGAAGAGTGTCTATGGACTAGCCCCTGCTTGTTCCTCTCCACAGAGTAGATGTTCCAAATTGCAGCAGCAATACAGGAAACAAAGTAATAATCCCCTTAGGCTAGGGAACCGAGTGAGATGTGAAACATGATAATGTCTGTGCAATGGAATGGACATAATCTATGACATGTTTTAGGAAGAGGATAGAAAAGCTGATTGTCAAAAAAGTCAAAGCAGATTGGTCACCAATAGTCCCAAAAGCAAACCCATATGTTACATATTATACCTTAAGCCCCTTTCTAGCTTTCTGTCTTTAAGATACTGTGATCATGTCGATGGCCAAAATGCTGAATTCTGAGAGGATTTCACTTGGGATAAATTGGCACTCGTGCCTTTGGGAACAGGCACAATTTTAGCTTCTTGCATTGTGATATATTTGCTATTATTACCAGTGGGCCTAGGATATTTCCCTAGGTCATGTTGGCACAACAACAAAATGAGAAAAGGTTTTTTAATGAGCACAGCAATGGCTTTTTTGGTTGTGGTGCTTGGAAATAATTTCCATATTGGAGTAAAAAAGGCTAGGGAGCAGGTGAAGAAGCAGTCTTCAAGAAAAGGTCTAAGGAATGTTTTTTGTGAATCTTTGGCCAAATAATACTCAAGTGATATTCATGTGAGTGTCTGGCACTTTTTGTCATTCAGTAAAAGAGTAAATCCATTGTAACTTCCACTTAGGTACACCTATCATTTCTTTTAAAGATCCATTTATTTTATTTGAAAGGTAGATTTATAGAGAGAAGGAGAGACAAAGATTTTCCTAAATCACTGCAATGGCTAGAGCTGGGTTGACCTGAAGCCAAGATCCAGGAGATGCTTCTGGGTCTCCCACATAGGTATAGGATCCCAAAGATTTGGGCCATTCTTTGCTGCTTTCCTGGCACGCCAGTTTTGACCCTTTGAGCCTCTATGAGCCCATGGAGAAGCATACAAGTAAGTCAGTCCCCCAAAAGAAACACATTTCTTCCAGTAATGCTACAGGATCAGTCTCATGACCCTACCAAGTTCCAAATATCAACCCTGAGAACATCCCTCATAAAAGATTTGCTGATACTTCCTAGAAACTTGGTTGCATATAGAAATGTACTTGTTCTGGCTCTACACTGACACTTATAGAAGGGGCTTTCCACCAAGATCCTACCCTGTGGATTTCTTGCTCTTAATTTGGTCAGAGGAGTCCTGGCTTTATTTCTGCGGTCTCAGGCCATCCAAATCTACCCTTACTGCTCACAGAACTGTGAGATCATGTTGGAGACCCTTCCCTATATCTCAGATTAAATCAGCAGAGTATGTTCTTGAAGAAAATCTGGGCTCCCAGCTCCAGCTTGAAAATGTGTTTTTGTTTCTTGCTTGTTTGTTTGTTTCTTCATGTTTTTTGTTTGTTTGCTTGTTTTTGTTTTGTTTCCAGTGCAGAATTGAATCTCTCTTTGATTTATGAGGTCATCTAGTAACCCTAATACGCTTGATAACATTATGCATGCTATTTTACTTGTCCATACTTCAGTGTCCTCATCTGCACAATGGCAACATAACTAGCAGTAGTTACTTCCGAAGGTGGCTGTGGGGATTAAGTGAGCGGATTTATTTAAAACCTTTAGAATAATGTTTGGCCCATAGTGATCACGTACAAGTGTTGTTGATGTTGTTGTTGATGACGATGATCCTGTCACTTTCATGTTAACAATGATGAAACTGAAGCACAGAAAGGTAAAATCATTAAATTGTTTGCCTGAAGTCTCCCAACTGGTGTTAAACCAAAGATTTGAGCCTAGGAATCTTACACTAATACCCCTCCTATGCCAAAATGAAACGAATTATGCATAGGATGGTTTCATAAAAGTATTTGAACTAGTTTTGTTCAATTGTAGATTACTCTTTAAGGGTAAACTCTGAAATGTGTGGATTATCTAAAATCTTAGCAATTGTTTCCAAGTCTTGCGCATGCAGGTACTGAGTAGTCATTGGATAATGAGTTTTTCTAAGCCTCTTCCTACATCCTTTACTTCCACCACTGGAAGGTCAATTTAATGCTGTGCTTTAGCTTAATTCCTACTCCCATTCTAGAAAAGAAATTTTAAAATTCAGTAAGAGGTTGCATTTACAGCATTTCCTGGCCATGAAAATTTATTAGGCTCGAGAATCAGTAGTGTGCTGCTAGATATTTAACAGTCAGCTCCCCAGAGAATAGAGGAGAAGGAGAGACATAATTTGCAGCATTTCCCAATTTCGAGCTACCAATTTCATGTTCCTGAATGCAGAAAAAGTGCACACTAGTTTTTAAGGGTACTTCAAAAGCATGTGCAAAATAAAATTAAAAGAGAATTCCATTTAAGTGTAAAAATTTTAGAATTTAATTTTAGTTTACTTATATAATTTCTAAGAACTTTTTGTAGACTCCCTCATATTCATGTATTTAAAATTTTTGCACCAAAATAAATTTGTCTTGTAATTCCACTTTCCATGAATTTTTTGAAATACCCTCATATAGGATTTATACCTTAGAGATACAACAATATTAAATACATAATAGTTGTGTGTTACATATATAGTCTGCATGTTTATAATTTAATAATACTACAGATAATAGTAAAATCACTTGAAAGTGATGTATTTTCCACATTTATTCTTTTCAAATATTATTTAATTGCATGGTTATATTTTAATTTTTAATTTCAATTTCTAAAATTTAATTGTGGTTAAGATACAATAGTGCTGAATACAATCACATTGTTGAGAAATATGTTTGTAGATTGTTTTGATGCTGCGAAACCGAAACTCCGTGTCTATTAGCTAATGATTCCCCATTTCTCCCTCCTTCCAGCCCTGATAATCACCATTTCATTTTCTGTCTCTCTGAATTTCACTAGTTTGGTCACTTCATGTAAGGGGAGACCTATGGTGTCTTTTTGCAACTGCTTTATTTCACTTAGTGTAATGTCGTAAAGGTTCATCTGTGTTATAAGTTTGTATCAGGATCTTTCATTTTAATGTTGAATGATGCTTCATATTATGTACATTTTCTTTATCCATTAATTTGTCAATGGACATTTGGATTGTTTCTGTTTTTTTAGCAGATGGATGTGGATGTTAATTTAATTTTTAGTTTTGACTATATTTTTAAAAACTGGCTCACAAATGTCCTAAAAATTTGCCAATCAGCTCCAGAGAGTTGGTACAAACTAGTTTCGGCACATTTCTGCCTTGGATCAATGATGGGTAGTGCACACAAATCTTCATTTGAGGATTTTTTGATAGTATCTAGATTACTCAGAAATCTGAAAACAGATTTGCCATACAATTCAGTTATTCCACTCCTGGAAATTTACCCAAAAAAGTCAGCGTATGGGAGAGTTATTTGTACACTCATATTTTTGAAGCCCAATTAAAAATAGTTAAAATATAGAATTAACTCATATGCCCATCAATTGATGATTGGAGAATGAAAGTGTAGTGCATACACAACATGGAATACTTCTCAGTTATAAAAAAACAATGAAATCCTGTCTTTTGCAACAAAATGGATGCAGTTGGCAACAATTATGTTTAGTGAAATAAACAAGCCCCCAAAAGATAAATATTCTGTAGTTTCCCTGATCTGTGGAACATAAAATACAAAGTATCAAAAATGTATATTCTGTATGAGTGTGATTGACATTGTGAGATTTGAGATTTGATTATTGTCTAGTCTTTATTTTTGTAACAGTTTTTTTTTTTTTTTACTTGTTGAATTTTCTTTAACCTAACAAAGTTGATTAAGCCTTGGATTTTTTAAAGGAACTGAAAGTATGTCATTAAAAAATTAAAGAGAAAAATAAAGGAGGAAGAAGGAGGGTAGAAACATGCATGGGAAGGGAGAGTAAGGTGGGAAGTATTATTATGTTCCTCAATCTGTAGTGTGAAATACCTAAAATTTGTTCACTTTGTAACAATAAAATTTGCAAAACTATAAGAAAATTTAAAAGATCTATGTTAATTATTTGAGATGCAAAGTTCCAGAGAGGGAAAGACAGAGAGAACTCTCCCATCTACTTGTTTACTCCCCAAATAGCAGCAATTCCTAGTGATGGGCTAAGCCAAAGCAAAAGGCCAAGAGCTTCTTCTGGGTCCCCCACCTAGGAACAAGGACCATTCTTTTGGACCATCCTCTACTGCTTTCCCAGGTGTATTAGCAAACAGATGGATTTGAAGTAGAGTAGCCAATTCGTATGTATGAGAGGCTGCACTGTGGATTTGAGGACTTTGAAAATCAGAACAGTTCATCTGGGAGAATTCAAGGGATTTTTGCCACCTGTGAATGTGAGAGAGGAGAAAATCATTAGGAGTTTCACATTTGCAGAATTACAAAACGAAAGACCACTTATTTTGAGACTTTTAATCTTTTTTTTTTTGTTTGTTTAGGGTATGGCCTGTGACCCAGCAGTGGTCGTATATTAACTAAGAACTTATAAGAAATGTAGACTCTCCAACCCTGCTCCAGATCTACTGAATCCAGATCTCCATTTTATCAGGGAACTCATGTCTACCTTAAAACTTGAGAGTCACTAGTTTAGTGTATACCCCCACAACACACAAACACAGAACTCTAAGGTCTAAAGAGGAAAGATATTTTCTCAAAATTAGAGTGTAGCAGAGATGAGATTAGAATTGCTACACCTCTGAAGGTATCTTTTGGATCATCCATCTGGCTCTAGTGGCAAATCAATATACACGGGAGTCATAATTTCAGATATTCATGAATCAAATTATGTGATAGTATACTTAGTATTTCTTTACAATGCTCCAAAATGTTTGAAACAAACACCTGCAAATTGCTAACTACCACGGCTGGGTGAAGGATGCTTGAAGATTTACTGTATGATTCTGTTTATGTGTACATTTGAAAATTTCCCTATCAAAAAGTAAAAAGAGCAAAAATTTACTTGGGGAGGAAATTCTGACCGTATCATAGTAGCTGAAATTGGGTTTTCAGATTATTTGTGGCTTTCTTCTAGTAATGAAGCACACTTTTGTATAGACATGCCCAGCAAATGGATGGGAGCTAGAGTGAAGCAGCACGTGTTTCCCTCCTAGCAAATGATGTTCCCTCTCCCTTAGAAGATTGTATGTCTGACACTTGGAGCTGGGCTAGGTTTGCATAACAGCAAACCTACTGTATGAGAGAGAAGAGGACTTGAAGAAGAGCCCCAGTACCTGAAAAGCAGAACTTCTCATCTTACTAGATTCTAACATGCTGAGTGGATGCCATGTTAGACTTCCCCAACTGAAGTTGTTTGGAAAGCATTCATTCTTGAAGATGAAGAAAGGATAGGGGCAGTTAGAGGAATGTTCCCTCCAGCTTGACATCCAGCTAAATTGGGAATTAAGTGAAAGCGGTTGTTTCATTTGAGTTCTAAATATGATACAATGCCTGCCAAACTTTGCAGAGGGCTACAAGTCAGGGGCTAAGTCTAGTAACAGGGTGAAAGGCCAGACCTTGCTGCGAAGCGATTGTTTGTACTTCCTTCTGATTGCCCAACTCTTAGGAACTGCAAAATCATTAAATCTTTTCTTTCTGGGACTATAGAGTTGTCTTTGAGCTGTTTCTATTTCGGTTTTAAGGCTATCATAGAATGGGTGAGGACTATGAAACTGGAAGCTGAGGGGAAATCTGATGTCCCCCTTTTCAGCTGAGAATCACTTTTTTTTTTTTTTGCCTACCTAGTCTCTGAGAGGGACTTTTTCCTCCCAGCTTAACACCCATAGCTGACTTGACACCCAACAAGCCCACATTCAACAATCTGCTTATTTATGGCATGTTCATTTTGTGATGTTCACCTCAGCACGTACTCAAAGTCAGCCAATCTTTGATTCCCAAGATAGGGCAGGTCTGACACAAAATGCTTGTCCCTAACTTTTGCTAAAGTCTTTCTAACTTTCTTATTCCATGAAATTATGATTTATCATCCCACTGTATGTGAAAAGCATTTTAAACACAGCTTTGATGATTGATTCTGGAAAAATGGGTGGGATATGGGGGTAGATACGTTCATCAGGGGAGAGTCATCCAGTTTGTACGTACAGAATGTTTTTCACTGGAGGATGGAGGGAGGCCTGTTTAGGAGGGAAGGCTCTTTGAGGCAAATTAGATGTGACATTAGTGACACTCAGAGTCTGTGCCTGGAACCAAGACAGAAGCCCTGAATGTCAGTGATTTGGAGGGTATTAAATTGTGAGTCACCTAATTGCTCAGCAACCTAGGATTGTCTTTTATGAGGGATGAGAGATCGGGATATTGCTGGGTAAACAGTAGTTAATACAGTTTATCTTATTTTTCTATGTTTTGTTTGTGTTTGGAATTTTGATAATAGATTTCCATGATCTTAAAGTTTAAGTAGTTTGGCTAACCTTAAATCAAGCACAAATAATCCTGGTTTTCCAAACATAGAATATTCAAATTATCCAGAAAAGCATAAAAATGGTGTTACTGAGATTGTTGCAGGGATGGAGACTAGATGCCTCTGCCATCATACAAGTACCTTCTGACTTCATTATAGCCTCCACAGCCTCAGAACTGGTGCTCCTCAAAATTCACTGGACAAATCCTGTATCTCCTCTTTATAAACATTTTGTGTTCATTATGCAAACTTTGAAATATATATGAAACAATGTAAAGAACCAGACAGGTTCATTATCCAGTCTTGTTAAAGATCTACTTAAAAAAAAAAAAAGATTTGTTTATTTTTACTGGAAAGGCAGATTTACAGAGAGAAGGAGATACAGAAAGATCTTCCATTCACTGGTTCACTCCTCAAGATGTCCAGCAGCTGGAGCTGAGCCAATCTGAAGCCAGGAGCCAAGAGCTTCCACAAGGTCTCCCACGAGGGTGCAGGGTCACAGTGCATTGGGCCGTCCTCAACTGCTTTCCCAGGCCACAAGCAGGGAGCTGGATGGGAAGCGGAGCAGCCAGGATTTAAATCCATGCCCATGCAGGATACCAGTGCTACAGGCAGCCTCTCATTATTCAGTCTTAACAATTAGCGATTTATTCTTTCATCTACCTGGTATCCACACGTCTCTACAGTATTTTGAAGTAAGTCTTTGATGTTATCACACAATTCTTATCTGAAAACAGTTTAGATCTCTAAATCACAAGGATTCCTTATTATAATACCATTATGATGCCTAAAAATATACTACCTAATATAGTTTTCCGTTTGTATTCAGATTTTCCTGAGTCTTTCACAATTATAATTTGTAAACAACTATGTTTTCAAAAGGATTTTAATAAAATCTCTGTCATTTTAAGTGACATATGTCTCATGAATTTTCATTAATAACACTTATGTTCTAAATTCTCTTGGTCTGCCTGTGTATCTTTCCCAACCCTATCACTCACTGTCCCACCATCCCTGGTGGTTATCAGGAGCTAGAACAATTAGGGGGCGGTGGGGGAAATGTTGGTCAAAGGATATAATGTTTGAGGAGGATTTGAAGGATATGTGAAAGATATTTATTGCATAGCTTTGTGACTATAGTTTAAAATTTTTTTATTACTTTCTTTTTTTTATTAAATTTATTCATTAATTACATTGTGTTGTAATTACATAGAATCTGGGATTCTCCCCCCACCCTCCCCCCATGGTGGGCTCCTTCACCTTGTTGCATAACCATAGTTCAAGTTCAGTTCAGATTCCCTCTTTGCAAGTATTTGCCAAGCATAGAGTCCAACATCTTATAGTCCAGTCAAGTCCAACTACTTATTGGGTAGGCCCTCTCTGGTCTGAGGGCAGAGACAGCAGAGTATCTTCCCGGTCAAATAAAAGCACTAATATACCATCTGCAACAATTAACATCGTTATGGAATTAATTGACATGGTATTGAGCAGTCAACATGTTAAAAATAAATGTGATTTCTTAACCACTTTCGGTGACCCCCCATTCACAGTTCAATTTTAGTTTATATATGACATATGACATAACATCCATAACATAACATGTTATGCTTAACATCATATCATCTTAAATTAAGGCAAACATGTGGTATCTAACCTTTTGGGATTGGTTCATTTCCCTTAGCATTATGGTTTCCAGTTTGGCCCATTTGACCACAAAGAACTGCATTTTTTTTTTTAATACCTGAGTAGTATTCCATGGAGTAGATGAACCATAGCTTTCTTATCCAATCCTCTGTTGATGGGCATTTTGGCTGCTTCCATGTTTTTGCAATTACTGATTGTGCTGCTATGAACATAGGAGTGCATGTTGGTTTCTCATAAAACAAGTTTTTTGGATATATTCCTAGGAGTGCTATAGCTGGGTCATACGGTATGTTGATTTTGAGTTGTTTGAATATTCTCCATACTGATTTCATAGAGGCTGTACCAGCCTGCAGCCCCACCAGCAGTGGAGTAGGGTTCCCTTTTCCCTGCAACCTCGCCAGCAAGTGTTGTTCGTGTTTTTCATATGGGCCACTCTTACTGGCGTTAGGTAGTATCTCATTGATGTTTTAATTTGGATTTCCCTTATTGCCAGGGAACTTGAGCATTTTTTCAGATGTTTATTTGCCATTTGGGATTGTTCCTTTGTGAAATGTCTGCCCATTTCCCGTGCCCATTTCTTGAGTGGCTTGTTTATTTTGGTGTTTTGGCTGTTTTGTAATTCTTTGTATATTCTGGAGATTAGCCCTCTATCACCTAGGTAGTGCACGAAGATCTTCTCCCATTCTGTGGGCTGCTTTTTTACTTTGTTGGTTGTTTCCTTTGCTGTACAGAAGCTTCTTAGTTTGATGAGGTCCCATTTGTTTATTTTGGTCTTGATTTCTATTGCTTTTAGTGTCCTTCTTAGGAAGTAGGGACCTACCCCTAGATCTTGCAGAGAATTTCCAACATTTTCTTCCAAAAGTTTGAAGGTTTCTGGATGCAGGTTTAGATCGTTTATCCATTTAGATTTGATCTTGGTGTATGGTGAGAGATGTGGATCTATCTTTTGGTTTCTACAGGCTATCAACCAGTTGTCCCAACAGCATTTATTGAAGAGACCTTCCCATTTGCCTGGGTTGTCGTTTGTCCTTTGGTCAAAGATTATTTGACTGTATCTGTGTGGGTTCCCTTCTGGTGTTTCTATTCTGCTCCATTGATCTTCCTCTCTATCTTTGTGCCAGTACCAGGCTGTTTTGATAACCACTGCCCTGTAGTATGTCCAGAGGTCCGGGACTGTGATTCCCCCTGCTAACTTCCTGTTCTTCAGGATGGTTCTAGCTATCCGTGGTTTTTTGTGTTTCCAGATGAACCTTTGGATCATTGTTTCCAGTTCCATGAAGAATGTTTTGGGCAATTTGATTGGAATTGCATTGAATGTATATATTGCTTTTGGCAATATAGACATTTTAGTGATATTGATTTTACCTATCCAGGAACATGGGATGTTACTCCATCTTTTGAGGTCTGGTTCAATTTCTTTTTAAAGTAGTTTGTAGTTTTCCTCAAATAGGTCTCCTACATTTTTGGTTAGGTTTATTCCTAGATACTTCATGCTTTTCTGTGTTATTTTCAATGGTATCTTGCTGGTTAGATCTTTTTACAACTTGGGGCTGTTCGCATACACTATGGCTGTTGATTTTTGTTCATTAATTTTGTACCCTGCCACTCTACCGAACTCTCGTATAAGATCTAGCAGTCTCTGTGTTGAGCCTCTTGGCTTTTCCATATAAAGAATCATGTCGGGCTCGGCAGCATGGTCTGGTGGCTAAGGTCCTCGCCTTGATCCCATATGGCTGCTGGTTCTAATCCTGGCAGCTCCACTTCCTCTCTATCTCTCCTCCTCTCAGTATATCTGACTTTGTAATAAAAATAAAATAAATCTTTTAAAAAAAAAAAAGAATCATGTCATCTGCATATAGTGAAAGCTTGACTTCTTCATTTCCCAGTTGGATTCCTTTGATTTCTTTTTTTTGTCTTATGGCCTATCCTTCCAGCTGCCTCTGTTTTCCCTGGGATGGTTGAGACTCTGCCGCCTTCCCCCTGCCTGGGATCGTGACTCACCAGGTTTCTCGCAGCGTGCTGTATTTTCTTTCCTACTTTTTGCGGCTGTTCCTTCACGCTGTGTAGATCTTCTTGCCTTAGTGAACTCCAGTGACCTTCCCGCTCTTCTCCCTACAATTTTGTGTTTCCTGGCCTGTTTCTCTGCTGGATCGGTTCCCCTCTTTCCCTACTCCACCCTACACCAGCTCTCTGCAGTCGGCCATCTTTCCAATATGAAAGCCTATCATTTAAAATTACATATTGTATTCCTGAATAATAGGAAAATTATATATATATATATATATGTGTGTATATATATATATATATATATATATATATATATATGGCATTCTTGCCACAAAATGATGACTTTCTGAGGTAATATTGAGGGCACTGCAAAAATGTTATTAGAAAATGGAGTCAAAAGATAAGTTTATTTGATGCAACACATTTTTCAAAGCCATACATGATTTTTTCATAATATACATTTTCTATGAACGTTTTGAAGTTCCTTCATATATGCTAATTAGCTAGGTTTTGTCAGTTCACAGTGTATATATGGCACACATGTTAAATACATGCAATTTTTGGACTGTTGTGGTAGCGTAGCAGCTAAGGTCCTTGCCTTACATGTGCCGGGCTCCCATATGGGTGCCGGTTCTAATTCCAGTGGCCTTGCTCCCCACCTGGCTACCTGCTTGTAGCCTGGGAAAGCAGTCGAGGATGGCCTAAAGCCTTGGGACCCTGCAACTGTTTGGGATACCCAGAAGAGGCTCCTGGCTCCTGGCTTCAGTTTGGCTCAGTTCCAGCCTTTGCGGCCACTTGGGGAGTGAACCAATGGACAGAAACCTTTCACTCTGTCTCTGCTCCTCTCTGTATATCTGTGTTTCCAACAAAAATAAGTAAATCTTTTTTTTAAATACATGCAATTTTTTTTTTTAAGATTTTATTCATTTTTATTACAGCCAGATATACACAGAGGAGGAGAGACAGAGAGGAAGATCTTCCGTCCGATGTTTCACTCCCCAAGTGAGCCGCAACGGGCCGATGCGCGCCAATCCGAAGCCGGGAACCTGGAACCTCTTCCGGGTCTCCCACGCGGGTGCAGGGTCCCAATGCATTGGGCCGTGCTCAACTGCCTTCCCAGGCCACAAGCAGGGAGCTGGATGGGAAGTAGAGCCGCCGGGACTAGAACCGGCGCCCATATGGGATCCCGGGGCTTTCAAGGCGAGGACTTTAGCCGCTAGGCCACGCCGCCGGGCCCTAAATACATGCAATTTTATCTGTCAAAATAAGAAGATTAACCTAAATGCTTGATTGATGCATCATAAGTTGGTAAAACCTGTATATTTGTTTATCTCCCTCATCTTGGAGCTTGCTGTGAGCAAGCCAATCAAGGAAGGAGGAAGGAAGAGGGGAGTGGCAGAGAGCTCAGAAAGAGAGAGAGAAGTTAAGAAACAAACTATCCCTAGAAGGGGATTTATACAACTATCTTGGAGTACTTGAATTTCTTCACAGCCTGAGTAGAATATCAATTCCACAAAGCTTGATGAAGCTAACCCTTGCTATCATCTAGGGTTTTGTTTATTTGGTTTTGTTTTTAATCAAGTTCACAAGCACTGTGGAGGTAAATGACCTCTCTGAAGCCATCAGATCAGTTTGTCGCCTAGGACCTGATCTTCTGTTTGCTGAAGAGCCTTCCAACCTCCAGCATTTCACTTGGCCAAGGGATCAACCATTTAGATCTTTCTTTGGGGATCTTTTAAAACTACCTTTTAGGTAGTTTTGTGTGTTAAGCAAATGTAGGTGCTCCTTTGGGGTCAATACCATTTAAATGCTTCAGCGATGCGTGGATTGTCAGAGGCAAACATTTTTCACCATTTTTCTTAGAAGCCATAACCTGAACATCAGGTTCTTCTACTACCCTGGTATGTGCTGTCATTCCCTGCAGTCATATTACAGACAGTAACTATCCTTTGGAGAGATTCTGACGGTGAAATTGCAAGCACTATAACAGACTGATGTTGGTGCTGTGGGGGAAATTTATGGAAATCAGTTTCATATATCAATGCTTACAGGGGATTGCCTATTTCAAATATGCACAGCTCGTCTCTCTCATTGAACAGTGATTGTAACTTGACTGCTTTTGATTCAAGCCTAGCACCATTTAGTTCCCACACCTGGCCGAATCTCTCTCTCTCTCCCGCTGTCTCTCTCTCTCTCAAACACACACACACATACATACATATGCACAAAGTCATCTTTTCACCCTATGTAGATTGCTCAGCCATAGGCCTATTTTTTTCTCTGTGGTGCATTTCTGATTCAGATCCACAAAGCCTTGCTGTGCTGAGAGAGGGGATGACTATGGCTCTGTGCTTGAAAGGGAATTTCATATTTCATGTGTGTGTATTGGTAAGATATCATATAATGTTCTGAAAATATAGAATGTTATGCACTGATTTTCTGCAGTTATTCTTCCCTGAGAAGTGATGTTATCATACCAGGAGTGACAAAACCATGTACATGTAACAAATCAGGACTCCTGTTTCTCATCTGTCTTACCCAATTTGATTAACATAACCCAAATATTATCCAGTTTCTCTTTTTTTTTTCCAGTTTTCAGCCTCTGAGGAGTTCAGTGACCTCTCTGAAGTTAGATGAGGAATTCATTTCCCTGTCAGCTAAAGGCTTTGAGAGAGAATTTGCTCCATTCCTACCTCCTATCTCCTGGTGGTTTGGGGGGAATCTTGGGAATACCTAGAATTCTGTTGCATAACCCAGATTCTGCCTTCTGCTTCACATAGGGCTCTCCTTATGTGTATTATTGTATTTTGATATGTGATAATGACTGAGGGATTAGAAACCCATCCGATTCAAGGATTACTTGAGGTTCACTTAACTAATTATATTTGTGGTAACCCAATTTTTAAAGAAGTTCACATTCTGAGGTACTGGGGTTAGTACCAAAGCTCAGCCTAAGAAGTGGAGTGAGGAAGGATATAGTTCAAATCTTGACACCTGTTGCCTGATGTTCTTCCCCAAACACCATGAGAACTACTTGGTTTCTTGATGTTCAGACCTATGCTATCATCTGCGCTTTTGACTAACCTATCTATATCCATCCCATGGACATTTATAATTCAGTCAGTATTTTCCCTACCACCTTCACCAGCACTTTGCCTAAATTTGACTCTTGTAAGTGATATCTCTGGGTCACTAGTTTTATCATCCTTCTAGTCATGCAGCTGTAATTTCTCCTTTTCTTTACTCCGAATCTTCCCTCTCTTTTCTACTTCCTGTTTAATCATTTGCCAGTTCTTGCGGAATCTAATCTTATGTCTTAATTCTGTCTTTCCCTGCATTTCTTAGGCCACAGTCCTAACTGAAGATCTTCATTGTTTCTCACCTGAGTGAGTACGGTGAACCCCCAGCTGCTTTCCCTGTATCTCATCTCACTTCTCCCTCATTCTCTCTAGCATTCAATAACCAGTGTCTTTAAACATAGCTCTCCCAGTGGCTCCTCTCTTCAAAGCAGTTGTGTTCTCATCTGTGAGTCTCAGCCTGTGCTGATCCTATTCCCCATATTGCCCTGTTCTTACAGTCCACCTATTTAGATTTTAAGCTATAAGGCTACAGTCTCTACAAAGCCCCTGCATCACGTGTGACCTTCCTCCTTGAGCTGTGTTTATATCTTTTCAGTAGCACTTAACATATTCTACCCCATCTCAGAACGGTATAGCTATGTGTTATCTCCTATATCACCCTCCTACACACACCCCAGCACAATGTCATTGCATTAAGGCGGTCTGAGACTTCTTCATCATGATGTTCTACGTAATGTCTGACTCACAGCAGGTGCCCAGTAAGTATTGGTTGAATGATTTGAAAAATCTTGAAGCTTGCTGCCCTGGTCTCTCTGTGCACAGCTGTATTGCAGCATAAAAAGAAGCCCTCTTGGGTTAAAAAAAAATCTTCTAAATTGGGTCAGCTTATAGGCTAGGCATATCAGCTGCTCAGAGCTCACCACTCTCCTCAGCAAGCACCTCTCAGTGAGCTGAGAGGAAGGTGGGGGCAAAGAGGGATTGGACGAGCTCTCCCCATCTAGCGGCAGCTGCTTAGCAATAGGATGGGGGAGGCTCACAGAACAAGAAGGCCAGATATACAGGTCAAAACCTGATTTATGCCAGAAAAAAAAATGCATGGTGACCTTAATGGCAAGGTGGTTTATCATCTGAAACCTACAGTAGCTGAGGGTCCAAAAGGAATTCAGTGGGGGATACTTCTCCATGCCCATTTTAAATAACTTCATTTGAATTTTCCTTTGAAATGAGGTGCTTTTTTTTGCTCCTAAGCTGTCACTTAGTATACAAAAGTAATCATTTTTATATCCTGTGTTGCTAAATCTGGACAAAAAGCCATTTTCTTCTGCCTGCTTCCCAGCAGTCGAGCTGGAGATATGAAAAAAAGTGACTTACCCAAGGTCACACAGCAAGAAGGGGGTCAGGCTGAAAATCAGAAGCTGCCCTTGCCACCCTTTCTCCTTGCAGCAGCCTCGGAATGAAGTGATGTACCACTGCGGATGGAGTGCAGCAAGGGCTGGAGAGTGACAGTGGTGAGCCTCACAACTTCTGGCAAAATATGAGGCCTAGAAATTCTAAGAGCACCACTAAAGTAAATGCTGAAGGAAAGGTATTAGCAGCCCCTAAGTGTTTGACAAGTCACAGAGTCTGACAGGCTGTCAACAAAAGACCAAAATGCAGGTTGCTAGTAGTGCAAGGGCCACAAAAAGTAACTATTTATCTGAATGAATAATATGATTGTAAAAGCCAGGGTAATTCCTGACTTCTTAGGTAGTACGAGCATGAATACCAGATCAGTGACCCAGGTTCAAATTTTGATTTTACCACATTAACAAGTTTTTTGAGCTTCTAATCATTAGTTTCCTCACCTAGAGATTGGCACTTATTATTCATAAATGTTTATTTTTTAAGATTTATTCATTTGAAGGCAGAGGTACTGAGAAAGAGGGTGAGACAGAAGGAAAATATTCCAGCAAAATTTTCCATCACTCCCCAAATGTCCCCAACACCCCGTGCTGGGTCCATCCGAATCCAGGAATCAGGAAATTCCTTCTTGCACATTCCAAGCACTTAGGCTGTGTGCTGCTGCTTTCCCAGGCACATTAGCAGGGACCTGTATCGAAACAGGAGCAACTTGGACTTGAACTGGTGCCTAATTGGGTTGCTGGTATTACTGGGGTAGCTGTATCCACTTTGTCACAGTGCCAACTCCTATGAATATTTATTAAACACATACGAGCCTGAACTCTCCTAGATGACTTGGATATAGCAACGATCACTTACAAAAGGAGTTGGTGACCTTGTGGAGCTGTCATTCTAGGAAATGAAGGGATTCTGTAGAGTGCTTGGCACAGAATTCATGCCCAATAAATGGTTCAAACTGAATTATACCTTGACAAAAATGTGTCAGAGCAGGGAAAATGGTATCCATCTGTCTGCTTTAGTCCTGTACATAATGGAATACATACTGTCCTGACACACATGCAAGTTCGGAGGAAGGTAAAGAAGATAACATTTGATCTTGACCTTAAAAATGACTGTGAGAAAAAAAGCTAGAAGAGCCCTTAGAAGTTGAACAACCTTTGGGTTTTTTTCTCCAGTGGTTTACTGTAAATACTCAATGATGTCCTCCAAATAAGGTTTCTGGAACTGTGCCTGGCATATAGGTTATAGGCTATAAGTTAAGATACATGTAAGTTTTAAAGATTTATTTATTTATTTATTTATTTATTTATTTATTTATTTATTTATTTAGAGATTTGAAATTAGAGAGAGAAAGATCTTCCATCCACTGACTCACTACCTTAACCACTGCAGAAGCCAGAGCTCAGCTAGGCTAGGCTGAAACTGGAAGCCAGGAGCTTCTTTCAGGTGTCAGAGTTCAGGGGCCCAAGGCCTAAACTGCTTTCCCAAACACTTTAGCAAGGAGCTGTATGGACAGAAAAGTAACCTGGATTAGAACCAGTGCCCATACGGGATGCCTGTGTCACAGCTGGAGGCCCCAAATTCTATATAAGTTTTTAAATCTTGCCTCTTATGTGTCTCTGTTGCCTTATTGGAGTATTACACAATTATATTTACCCTATATAGTTCCCAAGGTTAGGGAGCAAATGGATGATCAAGTACTTCAGTAACAGATGTCACACAAGATATAATTTACTGAGGATGCAATACAATCTTAGGACATCATTCTATTAACATGTCTCGGTGGGATTTTGGTTGTATTTTTAATTTAAGTTGAATAAAGTAAGTGAGAGCATTAGTAGCCTTTATTGAATGATATAAATATCTGAGGTTATTTGTAAAGAGCAATACCATGTTGTACTCTAATTGACGTTTAGATCTCTCTTTTAGTAGTTTTAAACTGTGAAGTACCTCAGAACTCAATGTTAATTTTGACTGTTAGAACTTAACAATAGATATACCATATGACCTAATGATCCAGCGCTGGAATTTCACACAAATGAAATGAAATGAATATATGAGAAAATTAGCTGTATCCCCATGTTTATTGCAGCTCAGTTCACAATAGCTAAGACATGGAATCCACCCCAAATTCTGTCAGTTGAGAAACAAAATGTAGTATGTATACAGTATGAAATACTATTTAGCCATAAAAAGAAATGCAATCCTGTCTTTGCAAAAAAGGGAGTGCAACTAGAAGCCACTGTGCTTTGTGAAATAAGCCAGTCTCAAAACACTAACATATGGCAGTTAATACAGAACATAAAAAATGTATGGGAACGAAATGGTCACTTTAGGATATGATTATTGTTTTAATTCATGTTTATAAAGTAATGGAGCTATAATTTTCCCACTTTTTTACTTGTTGAACATTACGATTAAGTGACAAATTAATGCTTTGACTATGAAGTGGATTAAAATTGTGTCTTTGCAAAAACTAATACAGAGAGGGAATGGAAGGAGGGGCATTAAGAGGGAGCAGGAGAGTGAGGAAATTGTGATTGTCTTCTTGGAAATTTGTGCGATGCAAAAAATCTGCTCTCTTTATGTTAATACATGTTTTCTGTTTATTAACCTTATATAAAGTGAACAGATTTCATATATTTTACAATACGTATTTAGGAGCATAATAATACTTCCCACCCATCCTCCTCCTTTATTTATTTTTCCAATTTTTATAATGGTATACGTATATTTCACTTCACAATCACAGGCTAAAAGCCCCATTAAGCAAAGCTGTCAACACATAGCAAATAGGAAAAAAACCCTACTGTAATGCTGTGAATTAGTTGTCACATATCAAAGGAAACAAAGTATATGTCTTTTGAGACTGACTTATTTTACTGTGCATAATGGTTTCCAGTTGCTTTCATTTAGTTGCAAAAGACAAAGTTTCATTCTTTTTATGGCTGAGTAGTTTTCCAGTTTTCCACAGTATATATCCATTGGTGGGCATCTGATTCCACATCTTGTTTATTGTGAATTATTTTTTTTTAGAGTGTAGGTATCTTTTTTTTAATTTTTATTTTTTAAATTATTTATTATTTTTAATTCATTAATTACATTGCATAATGTGACACAGTTCCATAGGTACTTGGGTTCTCCCCACCCCTCCCCAAACCCTCCCACCATGGTGGATTCCTCCACCTTGTTACATAACCACAGTTCAAGTTCAGTTGAGATTCCCCCATTGCAAGCGTATACCAAACATAGAGTCCAGCATCTTATGTCCAGTCAAGTTCAACGGCTTCTTAGGTATACCCTTTCTGGTCTGAAGACAGAGCCAGCAGAGTATCATCCCAGTCAATTAAAAGCTCCAACATACCATCAGCAAAAATTTACATCATTATGGAATTAATTGACATAGTAATGAGTAACCAATATGTTAAAAGTAAATGCGAGTTCCTAGCCACCTTCTGTGACCACCTCACCTATACTTCAATTTTAGTTTATACATAACATATAACATTCATAACATAACATGTTATACATAAGATCATATCATCTTAAATTAAGGCAAACATGTGGTATTTAACCTTTTGGGATTGGCTCATTTCCCTTAGCGTGATGGTTTCCAGTTTGGCCCATTTGGCCACAAAGAACTGCATTTTGTTTTTTTTAATAGCTGAGTAGTATTCCATGGAGTAGATGAACCATAGCTTTCTTATCCAATCCTCTGCTGATGTGCATTTTGGCTGCTTCCATGTTTTTGCAATTACTGATTGTGCTGCATGTTGGTTTCTCGTAAAACAATTGTTTTGGATATATTCCTAAGAGTGCTATTGCTGGATCATACGGTATGTTGAATTTGAGTTGTTTGAATATTCTCCATACTGATTTCATAGAGGCTGTACCAGCCTGCAGCCCCACCAGCAGTGGAGTAGGGTTCCCTTTTCCCTGCAACCTCGCCAACAAGTGTTGTTGGTGCTTTTATTCATGTGGGCCAGTCTTACTGGCGTCAGGTGGTACCTCATTGATGTTTTAATTTGGATTGCCCTTATTGCCAGGGAACTTGAGCATTTTTTCAGATGTTTATTTGCCATTTGGGATTGTTCCTTTGTGAAGTGTTTGCCCATTTCCCGTGCCCATTTCTTGAGTGGCTTGTTTGTTTTGACATTTTGGTTGTTTTGTAGCTCTTTGTATATTCTGGAGATTAGCCCTCTATCACCTATGTCGTGCACGAAGATCTTCTCCCATTCTGTGGGTTGTCTTTTTACTTTGTTGATTGTTTCTCTAGCTGTACAGAAGCTTCTTAGTTTGATGAGGTCCCAATTGTTTATTTTGGTCTCGATTTCTGCTGCTTTTGGAGTCTTTTTTAGGAAGTGAGGGCCTACCCCTAAGTGTTGCAGTGTGTTTCCAACATTTTCTTCCAAAAGTTTGAAGGTTTCTGGATGTAGGTTTAGATCTGTTATCCATTTAGATCTGATCTTAGTGTATGGTGAGAGATATGGATCTATCTTTTGGTTTCTACAGGCTATCAACCAGTTGTCCCAACAGCATTTATTGAAGAGACCTTCCCATTTGCCTGGATTGTCGTTTGTCTTTTTGTCAAAGATTATTTGGCTGTACCTGTTTGGGTTCCCTTCTGGTGTTTCTATTCTGCTCCATTGATCTTCCTCTCTATCTTTGTGCCAGTACCAGGCTGTTTTGATAACCACTGCCCTGTAGTATGTCCAGAGGTCCGGGACTGTGATTCCCTCTGCTAACTTCCTGTTCTTCAGGATGGTTCTAGCTATCCGTGGTTTTTTGTGTTTCCAGATGAACCTTTGGATCATTGTTTCCAGTTCCATGAAGAATGTTTTGGGCAATTTGATTGGAATTGCATTGAATATATATATTGCTTTTGGCAATATAGACATTTTAATGATATTGATTTTACCTATCCAGGAACATGGGATGTTACTCCATCTTTTTAGGTCTGGTTCAATTTCTTTTTAAAGTAGTTTGTAGTTTTCTTCAAATAGGTCTCTTACATTTTTGGTTAGATTTATTTCCAGATATTTCATACTTTTCTCTGTTATTTTGAATGGTATCTTGCTGGTTAGATCTTTTTACAACTTGGGACTGTTCGCATACACTATGGCTGTTGATTTTTGTTCATTAATTTTGTACCCTGCCACTCTACCGAACTCTCGTATAAGTTCTAGCAGTCTCTGTATTGAGTCTCTTGGCTCTTCTACATAAAGAATCATATCAGCTGCGTATAGTGAGAGCTTGACTTCTTCGTTTCTCATTTGGATTCCTTTGATTTCTTTTTCTTGTCTTATGACCTCAGTGAGTACCTCTAGGACTATGTTGAATAGTAGTGGAGAAAGTGGACATCCCTGTCTTGTTCCAGATCTCAGTGGGAAGGGTTCCAGTTTTTCTCCATTCAGTATGATGCTGGCATTGGGTTTTTCCTCCTGGCGACTAGGGTGGGCAGGTGCCAGCGGGTCCTGATGACTGCGGGTCCTGATGGCCACAGCGTCTGCGGGTCCTGAGGACTGCGGGTCGACTGCGGGTCGACTGCGGCTCTCAGCGGCTCTCAGCGGCTGCACTCAAAGGTGACTCAGCAGGTCAGGAGCGGAAAGTCGTCTTCCCTGCCCTTTGTTTTGTTTTGTTTTGTTTTGTTTTGTTTTTCCCTGGTTGCTCTTCCGAGTTGTGTGGATTTGTTTGGCTCCACACTGTCCAGGGAACTTCACGTTCTTCTCCCTGTAGCTCTGTGCTGCTCCACTTACGCTTTTGTCGCGTTCTAGCCCTCTCTGTCTGTGAGCTCCCTCACAGCCTTCCTCCTATGTCGGCCATCTTGCGAGTCTCTTTTATTGTGAATTTAGCTGTTCTAAACATTGGGGTGCAGATAACTCTCCCATATGCTGATTTCATTCAGCTTGGATTAAATTCAAAGTGTGGAATGGCTGGGTCATATGGTAAAGCTATTTTCAGATTTCTGAGGAATCTCCATACTGTCTTTCATAATGGTTGCACTAGTTCACATTCCCTTCAGTAGTGGATTACAGTACCCTTCCCCCACATCTTCATCAGCATTTCTGGTTTTCTGATTGCTCTATAAAAATTATTCTAACTTGAGTGAAATTAAACTTCACTGTGGTTTTATTGTTTGCATTTCCCCAATGGCTGGTGAGTGTGAGCTGTTTTTCCCATGTATCTGTTGACTATTTGCGTGTAATCCTTTGAAAAATGTTCATTTTGTTTGCCCATTTTGTAGCTGCATTGTTTGTTTTCTTGTTGTTGAGTTTCTTGAAATCTTTGTAGATCCTGAATATTACTCCTCTATCATTTGCATGGTTTACAAATATAAAGCAAAAAAGAGATAATATCACAAACAATAAAATCATAGTTATTTGTACATCACAATTACTTGTAGTTAGGTTACAGCTAATATTTATGAAGGACAAAACTAATTTTATTTAATCTTTGTAAAGGCATCATCTATAATTTTACTGATTTTGAAACTTATTTTTAAAGGAAAACATCTCAATAAGTAACAGCTAACCTTATATTGGAGTTTCACAATTTCCACACAAGGTGAAAAAATGACCACATTAGGCACCAGAAATGTGAATAAAGAATCCAGTGTGGTCTCAATTCCTTCATCTTTAAATCAGAATTGATAACTCCTACTCTGAATATCCAGCAAGACTGTGGTATGCTTCAAATATAGTAATGAATTTCAAAGTGAGTGAAAATTACAGTGTGATATGTACATATGAATTACAATAATGATAGTACTAACTATAATTATCATCTATTGAGTACATTGGGCTAGTTGCTTTTATTTTAGAAAACTTTCCTAATGTAGACTCTGGAGAACAGCAGTGATGGCTTGAAGAACTGGGTTTCTAACATCATATGGGAGATTTGAATTAAGTTCCTGGTTCCCAAGTTAGTCTGTCGCCCATCCCCTGCCATTGCAGGCATGTGGAAAGTGAATCAGTGGATAGGAGTTGTGTGAATGTGTACATGTGTGCGCGTGCGTGCTTCACAGTGTAGTTGTTAGTTATCTCTTTTTGAGACTTATCTGCTCAGGTCTATTGATCGTTTTTTCATTGGATTGGTTATTTTGTTGTTGAGGTTTTTGATTGGCTTGTATATTCTGCCTATTAATCCATTTTTTTACTAATAGTTTCACATATTTTATCTCATTCTGTTGCATGTCTCTTCAATTTATTGTGTTCTTTGCTCTGAATAAAGCTCTGAGATCATAATAACCTATTTATCTAGGTTTTATTTTTGTGACCTGAATTATTTTTAAGATTTACATATTTATTTGGAAGAGTTACTGAGAGGGAGTAAAAGAGAAATCTTGCATCTGCCAGTTCATTCCCCAAATGGCCACAATGACCTGAGCTGGGCTAGTCTAAAGCCCAGAGCCAGGGACTTCTTTAGAGCCTCCCATGTGTATGCAAGAGCCCAAACAATTGAGGCATCTCCACAGGCACATTAGCAAGAAGCTGGATGGGAAGTGGAGTAGATGGGACTAGAACTGGCACCCATGTGGGCTGCCAGCCCTACAGATGGGGAATTTAACTGTTCTACAGCACTGCCCCTGCAATTTGAGGATCTTAAACAAAAAAATAATTATCTACACCAACACCTTGAAATGGTTTTATTTTGGTCTAGCTATATCAGAGTTTCAGGTCTTAAAATTTATTTTTTAAAGATTTATTTATTTTTATTACAAAGTCAGATATACAGAGAGGAGGAGAGACAGAGAGGAAGATCTTCCATCTGATGTTTCACTCCCCAAGTGAGCCGCAACGGGCCAGTGCTGCTCCAATCCAATGCCGGGAACCAGGAACCTCTTCCAGGTCTCCCACGTGAGTGCAGGGTCCCAAAGCTTTGGGCCATCCTCGACTGCTTTCCCAGGCCACAAGCAGGTAGCTGGATGGGAAGTGGAGCTGCCAGGATTAGAACCGGTGCCCATATGGGATCCCATTGCGTTCAAGGCGAGGACTTTAGCCACTAATCCACGCTGCCGGGCCTGATGTATGGTCTTTTTAATGTAGTGTTGGATCTGTTAGTATTTTGTTGAGAATTATTGCATCGCTGTTCATCAAAGGCGTTGCAATGTCTGCAGTTTTCTTTTTGTTCAATATCTTCTTTTTTGGTTTTGGTATCAGAGTAATACTGGCTTCATAAAATGATTTTAGAAGAGTTCCAACATTTTCAATATTTTAGAATAGTTTGAGAAGCATTGGAGTTAGTTTATCTTTAAATGTTTTGTAGAATATGTTTGACTAGCCATCAGGTCATGAACTTTTCATTGATGGGAGTTTAAAATTACTGCTTCGATCTTGTTATATTGTTATTGCTCTGTTTAGATTTTCTGTAATTTTTTTGAGAAAACATATTTTATTTAATGTAAAGATAGTGTCATAGAAAGAGATGTATTCTACCTGTTCATTCACTCTCCAAACGGCCACAGTGGCTCAGGCGTGGGCCAGACTGAAGTCAGAAGCCTACAACATCTTTTGGATCTTCTGCAAGAGTGATAGGTGCCCCCAGTACTTGGGCTATCCTCCATTACTTTCCAAGGCACATTAGTAAGCACAGCTTGAAATAGAACCTGCACTCAGATATGGGTTGCCAGCATTGTAGGTGATGGCCTAACTCTGTGCCAGAATGTCAGTCTGAGATTCTCTGTATTTTCTTAATTTAATGTTGACAGGTTGTATGTTTCCAGGAATTTATCCAATTCTTCAAAATTTCCCAATTTGTTAGCATGTAGTTGGTTATATTAGTTCCTCAGAATCTTTGTATTCCTGTGATATCAATTGTAGTGTCTCCTTCATCTTTAATTTTATTTATTCATTTTTACCCTCTTTGTTGGTTAGCCATTCTAAAGGTTTGTCTACTTTAGCTTTTCATTTTGTTGACTTCTTAAAGTTTCAATTTCATGTACTTCTGGTCTGATCCTTATTATTTCTTACGTCTTGCTAATTTAAGATGTGGTTTATTCTTTTCTAGGTCCTTGTGATGCATCATTAGCTTGTTTATTTGATTGAATCATCTTTGTTTTGAAAGATTTGTTTTTTAATGGCTAAGTGGTTTTTCAGGATGTAATTGGAGACCATTGTGCTTGGTGACATAAGCCAGTCCCAAAAATAAAATATCAGATGTTTTCCCTGGTTTGTGGTAACTAACATATAGGATGTAAAAAAAAAGAAAATGTACTGTATATGAGCAAAATTGTCACTTTGAGATTTGATTATTGTGTAACCCCTTTCTGTTAAAAACACAGTGGTTTATTCTATTTATTGCTTATAGAGTTCTATATTTAATGGAGTGTTAAGCTTGTGATTATAAAGCAAATCAAAAGTATATCATTGCAAAAATTGGAAAAAATTAGAAAGAAGAAGGGTGTGAGTGAGGAATGGAGAGTAATGTTGAAAGTATCATTATATTGTTAAAACCATATATATGTGAAACGCATGAAATCTGTGTCACTAATAAAAATAAAATTTTAAAGGTTGTTTAAATCTTTCTATTTTTAATCTATGCACTCACTGATATAAGCTTTCCTTTTAATACTGATTTCTTTGTATCCCACAGAATTTGATATGTTGTGTTATTTTTAGGATTCAAGAAAGTTTTAAGCTTGTTGTAAAGGTTTATTTATTTGTTTTGATCTGAAAGACAAAGTTACAATGAGAGGAAGATAAAGACAGAGAATGTGGCCAGGCCAAAACCAGTAGTCTAGATTTTTCTGTGCATCTCCTATTATGTGCAGAAGGCCAAGCACTTGGGCCATCTCTGCTGCTTTCCCAAGCATACCAGTAGGGAGCTGGATGAGAAGTGGAACATCTGGGACCGGAACCAGCACCCAACTGGGTTGCCAGCACTACTGATGGAAGCTTAGCCCACCATGCACAACACCAGCTCATTTAGTTTTTAAAATTTCTTCACTATTCCATTCATCATTTAGAAATACATTGCTCAATTTCCGTGTATTGTGAATTTTTTTGTTTTTAATTTCTAATTGTACTCCTTTATTGTCTGAGAAGATGCCTAGTAGGAGATCAGGATTTATTTTTTTTAAAGGTTTATTATATTTTATTGGAAAGTCACATATACAGAAACGAGAGACAGAGAGGAAGATCTTCCGTCCGATGATTCACTCCCCAAGTGACCACAACGGCCAGTGCTGTGCCGATCCAAAGCCAGGAGCCAGGAACTTCCTCCAGGTCTCCCACGCAGGTGAAGGGTTCCATGGCTTTGAGCCGTCCTCGACTGCTTTCCCAGGCCACAAGCAGGGAGCTGGATGGGAAGTAGAGCTGCTAGTATTAGAACTGGTGCCCATATTGGGTCCTGGCACATTCAAGGCAAGGACATTAACCGCTAGGCCACAGTGCCGGGCCCAGGATTTATTTTTAATTTACTAGGTTTTGATCTGTGTGGCTTAATACATGATCAATTCCACAAAATGTTCCAAAAGGGTGTGTATTCTGCTACTGTTGGTGGAATGTTCTGTAGACATCTAATAGGTCCAATTGCTCTATAGTTTGGTTGAGTTCTGATGACTTTGCTGATATTCTATCTGATTTCCGTGTTGGTGACAGAGGGGTATGGAAGTCCTCTACTGTTATTGTATCAGAGTCCAACTCTTTTTTTCCAGTGTAATAATATTTATTTATGTATTTGTGTGGTTGAATGAATATGTATTTACAGTAGTTATATTGGTATATCTTCTTGAATAAATCCTCTGATCAACACATCATATTCTTATCTCTATTTATAGATTTTAATTTAATGTCTTTTTTATCTGATATGAGTAATTGCTACTCAAACTTGGTTTTGGTTTCCACTTCATTGTTATGTCTCCAACTCTTGACTTTCAGTCCCTATGTATCTTTACCTGTCAAGTGGATTTCTGGTAGTCAAGGTATAGTTAGATCTTATTTTGTGTTTGTTTTTGTTTTTCATTGAGCTGACCTATATCTTTTAAGTAGAGAATTTATCTCATTCACAGTCACTGTTAATATTGATAGGTAAGAATCAATTAATGTCAGTTTGTTAGTTGTTGAATGATTTTAATATGTTCCTCCTTTCTTTTAATTGTGTTTTCACAGCTCTCTGCTGTAAGTTTGGTTTATCTTCTCTATTTTTTGTATTATTTCCTATGTTAGTGAATTTTAAAATCAAATTTACCTTTTTTGTTTGTTTAAAATATAGAGTGATGGGGTGGGAGGAAACAAAAAGATTCTGGACTGGCAGCTACTAATCTGAAGCAAGTGTCCCTCCAAGAAATGCAAGTAAATACAAGATACTGTACTGATGATGCACAAAGAGCTGTACTACCTGAGCTGTAGGACACAGAAGAGATTGTCCCCCTACTTCCCCAGTCCAAGTTTCCACAGGGCAAGCAAAGGTGATGCTAGGGCTTGTGTCCCAATCACCCAGTACTTCAGGAGAGGAAATGAAGAAAATTCTCAAGTCTGGTCCTCTTGGTTTGTGCATCCCCTGTTGTTTGTGCTGAGCTCCCTCAACAAAACAAAGCAAAACAAAGAAAAAACAGAGGAACTTATTTCCCTAGGTCAGGCAGAACAAATAAGCCTGGGCCTTTTGTGCAATAACTCAGCAGCTGAAGGATACAGGGAGTGTGATATGTGTCTTGTGAAAAACACTGACTCCAGGGTGTGGGTGGCAATGGGGCTGCCTACTGTTCCTGAAAACAATGCAATGGAATTTAGCAGTGGCTGTGCTGCATGCAGCTCTGGTCTAGAGCTTTAATGAAAGGGAAGTAATGTGTGTCTCACTTTTGAAGCAAAGCTGTCACTGGGATCTCAGTCAGCTTTCTGGCCTGGATTTAAGGCTTGTGAGAATTGTGGAATTGCCCTGCAGTTGTGGCTGCCAGTTGGCCACAATTCTTACTTGTGACCAATGTAGTGTCTCCCTGCTGGAAAAGTGGGAGAATGAGTACTGGTGTGCTTTGATCCTCTCTGCTGGCATTTGGAATCACTGTGCTGTTAGACTCAATTTTTTCCTGAAGTTTTCCCTCAATTTCTTGTAAACATGGTCATGTTTTGGTTTGTTTAGTTTCTTTCTCGGAGACAGATGCAAGTGCAAGCTGCTTCTATCCAGTTAACTTGGATCTCTATTCTTTTTTGATGTTAATGCCTGGGTTGGTAAGTATGATGTTTGACATTTGTCCCATAGTGTCTATGTCAGACATTGTTGATGAGATCCATTACAAAAAATAACAATGTGTTTTAGTATTTTCAATAACCCTGAGAATTATTGTGGAGGACTATTTTCTTTAATTCCCATTCGACAAATAGAAACCCTGAATAAGAAAGATGATCTGAGTTACTACTACAAACAAGCACCTAGGATCATGCTGGATAAGGAACAAGTGGTAACCTGGGGCCAGCCTGTAGTGCATCTGTGTAAGCTCTGCCTGCAAAACTGGCATCACATATCTCAGTGCCAGTTCTGACTGCTCCAATTTTGATACAACTGTCTGTTGATGCACCTGGGAAAGCAGCAGAAGGTGGTCCAAGTTCTTGGGTCCCTATACCCATCTGGAAGATGTAAATAAAGTTCCAGGTTCCTGGCTTTGTCCTGGCCCAGCCCTGGCAGTTGCAACCATTTGGGGAGTGAACCAGCAGATGGAAAATGTCTCTCTGTTTCTGTGTGTCCCTCTTGTCACTTCACCTTTCAAAATAATTAAATCTTTTCCTCTAAAAAAAGTGAGGGCACAACATCCCAAAGGTGTGTTGGAGTTGGCATTTGAGATCATATATTTTCCCCACTCAAGCCTATGGAAAAGAAATACCTTCAACACTTTCCTTCACAGCTCCTCTAGATCTTTTTCCACACTTGAGGCAGACTGATCTGTTTTAAAGATAAATATAAAGGAATTTCTTTAAGGACTTTCCTTTGTTTCCTGGATAAAAGCCCCTTAAGGACAGCATCTGTGTAGGGAATGGTCAGCGGGGACCAAGAAGGCCAAGTGAGGAGGAGACTGCTATGTACAAATGATAGAATGTATTGGCTTGGGCCTGGCGTGATAAAGTAGTGGTTAAAGTCCTCGCCTTGAATGCACCAGGATCCCATGTGGGCACTGTTTTTAATCCCGGCAGCCCCGCTTCCCATCCAACTCCCTGCCTGTGGCCTGGAAATGCAGCCGAGGACGGCCCAAAGCCATGGGAACCAACCTGCACACATGGGAGACCTGGAGGAAGTTCCTGGCTCCTGGCTTCGGATTGGCTCAGCTCCAGCCTTTGTGGCTGCTTGGGGAGTGAACCATTGGATGGAAGATCTTCCTCTCTGCCTCTCCTCCTCTCTGTATATCTGCCTTTCCAATAAAATAAAATAATAAATAAATAAATGTCTTGGCTTAGACCAAAGTGTGTGGAAAGTGATTAAGTCTACATATGTTATATTTAGAAAGCAATACTAGCAGACTGGATAGAGTGACAGAAAGTGAGAAGAAATCAAGGATTTTAGATTTTGACCCCAAAGTTAGGTGAACATTAACACTGTTGGGTAAAGACATGCCAAAGACTGTTTCTTTCTTTTTTTTTTAATATTCATTTATTCATTAATTACATTGCATTACATGACACAATTTCATAGGTACTGGGATTCCCCCCCCTTCACCCCAAACCCTTCCCCCATCATGAATTCCTGTTTCTTACAGAAGGGGTGGAAAACAGAAGTACGTGTTTGTGAGAGAAGGAAGCCATGAGAATTCAGAACAGCAGGAAATCATTTCCAGAGGGGAAAATAGGAAAGGCTTTCCATTGAAAGTGGCATTTGTATTATTTTAGGCTCACCAGACAAAGCAGGACTGGAAATATAGAGATAGTGAGAGGAGAGATGGAAAGATGTTAGAGTGGTGCTTCCCAGACTTCGCAACTTTTGTTGCATAAAGTCACCTTGTGCTTACCATTTTTCCTTAAAGTGACACACTTTCAAAATTTTTGATAATTTTCAAAAGACCTTTATACTAATGCTATGAATTCAGTTTGGTTATCTACCTAAAAACACATTGAAAGTAAATTTCTACTGAATATTTGCTTGATGGCATAGTAGCTAGTAACTGAGTATTTATAATACATTTGGAGAGGTTTTAAGTGCTGAAGAACAAGATTTTCATTTGCCTTTGACACTCATTGTCCTTATTCTAAGTGCTTTATATATACTAACTCATTTAATCATTTAACAATGTTATGCTACATGTTTATTGCCTTCTCCACTTTAAACGCAAAGAAGCAATATCCTAGAGCTGTTGGGCAATTTGGGCAGAGCTGTAAAACTGGTGACATTCTGAGCTAGGCTGAGAGCTTTAGGTCGTTATGCTGGTGTTCACCCTTAACTGTAAGTTAGAGTCAATATGGAGAGGTTTTTGTTGTGGTGGTGGTGGTTGTTTTTGTTGTTTTAATACCTGTGTCTAGACCCCATTCGGGTTAATCAAATCAGAAACTCTGGAGTAGGGCTCCAGCATCTGCATTTTTGCAAAGCTTTCTGGGCAATTCTGATGTGCAGCTAGGGGTGAGAAACATCTCCTTGCCATAAGGCCTCCACCACCTATAATCACTGCTTAACAACTGTGTTCTGGGAAATGTGAATTTAGGGCATTTGTAGAAGAGAGAATTCAGACAAAAGCATGAACTTGTTCATTAGCAGCTCAAAGAAATTCGTGTAGCTCCTTTTAACTTCACAGAAGTCTGGAAGTTAATGCCTGTGGTGGGGAAGATGTGACCCACAAGGGGGCTTTATGTGGTAGAAGGTCACAGAGTCCTAGGAGATGAGTTTGAATCACCTGGTTCCCAATTAACATGCTGTCTGATCTTTTCACCAAATTTAATTTGCTGGCAGATTATTAACTTCCAGTTACTGAAGTATGTTAGGGCCAAAGGGGGGAAGGAAGCCTAGCAACCAAATTGCATGGCTTAGCAACCAATTACCACACTTCAGTTACAGCAGATGTGGGAGTCTGTCTGCAAAACTGCAGTTGCTGGAGCTGGGAAGAAAAGTCACAGAGTAGCCAAGCAGGTGCAAATAGCAAGGGAAAGTTGCCTTACCACTAATTTAATGGTTGATTTTAGGAAAGTCACTTACTTGTTTCTGAACCTGTTTCCCCAACTATGAAATGGGCTTTGTTTGCAAAAACATCAAGTGAAAATATCGTCATTTTCAGCAAATATGAGCTTGAATTCAGAGTTATCTAATTTTGTATTTAACAAGTATAAAGAGCATACTTATTATGCTTTTAAATTTCCTATTGTTTCTTAAAAAAAATGAGCACAAACTAGATGGTTGGAAGCCGAAAACATTTATTTTTTTTAATTATTTATTATTTAACTTCAGTAATTACATTGTATTATGTGACACAGTTACATAGATACTTGGGTTCTCCCCACCCCTCCCCAAGCCCTCCCACCATGGTGGATTCCTCCACCTTGTTGTATAACCACAGCTCAAGTTCAGTTGAGATTTCCCTATTGCAAGCGCATACCAAACATAGAGTCCAGCATCTTATTGTCCCGTCAAGTTCAACGGCTTCTTAGGTATACCCTCTCTGGTCTGAAGACAGAGCCAGCAGAGTATCATCCCAGTCAATTGAAAGCTCCAACATACCATCAGCAAAAATTTACATCATTATGGAATTAATTGACATAGTAATGAATAACCAATATGTTAAAAGTAAATGCGGGTTCCCAGCCACCTTCTGTGACCACCTCACCTATACTTCAATTTTAGTTTATACACAACTTATAACATTCAAAACATAACATGTTATACATAACATCATATCATCTTAAATTGAGGCAAACATGTGGTATTTAACCTTTTGGGATTGGCTCATTTCCCTTAGCATTATGGTTTCCAGTTTGGCCCATTTGGCCACAAAGAACTGCATTTTGTTTTTTTAATAGCTGAGTAGTATTCCATGGAGTAGATGAACCATAGCTTTCTTATCCAATCCTCTGTTGATGGGCATTTTGGTTGTTTCCATGTTTTTGCAATTACTGATTGTGCTGCTATGAACATAGGAGTGCATGTTGGTTTCTCATAGAACAAGTGTTCTGGATATATTCCTAGGAGTGCTATTGCTGGATCATACGGTATGTTGAATTTGAGTTGTTTGAATATTCTCCATACTGATTTCCATAGAGGCTGTACCAGCCTGCAGCCCCACCAGCAGTGGAGTAGGGTTCCCTTTTCCCCGCAACCTCGCCAACAAGTGTCGTTGGTGCTTTTATTCATGTGGGCCAGTCTTACTGGCGTTAGGTGGTACCTCATTGATGGTTTAATTTGGATTTCCCTTATTGCCAGGGAACTTGAGCATTTTTTCATATGTTTATTTGCCATTTGGGTTTGTTCCTTTGTGAAGTGTTTGCCCATTTCCCGTGCCCATTTCTTGAGTGGCTTGTTTGTTTTGACATTTTGGTTGTTTTGTAGCTCTTTGTATATTCTGGAGATTAGCCCTCTATCACCTATGTCGTGTGCGAAGATCTTCTCCCATTCTGTGGGTTGTCTTTTTACTTTGTTGATTGTTTCTCTAGCTGTACAGAAGCTTCTTAGTTTGATGAGGTCCCAATTGTTTATTTTGGTCTTGATTTCTACTGCATCTGGAGTCTTTTTTAGGAAGTGAGGGCCTACCCCTAAGTGTTCCAGTGTGTTTCCAACATTTTCTTCCAAAAGTTTGAAGGTTTCTGGATGTAGGTTTAGATCTGTTATCCATTTAGATCTGATCTTAGTGTATGGTGAGAGATGTGGATCTATTTTTTTGTTTTGCAGGCTATCAACCAGTTGTCCCAACAGCATTTATTGAACAGACCTTCCCATTTGCCTGGATTGTCGTTTGTCTTTTTGTCAAAGATTATTTGGCTGTATCTGTGTGGGTTTCCTTCTGGCGTTTCTATTCTGCTCCATTGATCTTCCTCTCTATCTTTGTGCCAGTACCAGGCTGTTTTGATAACCACTGCCCTGTAGTATGTCCAGAGGTCCAGAACTGTGATTCCCCCTGCTAACTTCCTGTTCTTCAGGATGGTTCTAGCTATCCGTGGTTTTTTGTGCTTCCAGATGAACCTTTGGATCATTGTTTCCAGTTCCATGAAGAATGTTTTGGGCAATTTGATTGGAATTGCGTTGAATGTATATATTGCTTTTGGCAGTATAGACATTTTAATGATATTGATTTTACCTATCCAGGAACATGGGATGTTACTCCATCTTTTGAGGTCTGGTTCAATTTCTTTTTTAAGTAGTTTGTAGTTTTCTTCAAATAAGTCTTCTACATTTTTGGTTAGATTTATTCCCAGATATTTCATACTTTTCTGTGTTATTTTGAATGGTATCTTGCTGGTTAGATCTTTTTCCAACTTGGGGCTGTTCGCATACACTATGGCTGTTGATTTTAGTTCATTAATTTTGTACCCTGCCACTCTACCAAACTCTCGTACAAGTTCTAGCAGTCTCTGTATTGAGTCTCTTGGATTTTCTACATAAAGAATCATATCATCTGCATATAGTGAGAGTTTGACTTCTTCATTTCCCATTTGGATTCCTCTGATTTCTTTTTCTTGTCTTATGGCCTCAGTGAGTACCTCTAGGACTATGTTGAATAGTAGTGGAGAAAGTGGACATCCCTGTCTTGTTCCAGATCTCAGTGGGAAGGGTTCCAGCTTTTCTCCATTCAGTATGATGCTGGCGTTGGGTTTTTCATATATGGCTTTAATTATGTTGTGGATTTTTCCATCTATGCCTACCTTGGTTAGGGTTTTTAGTAGGAAGTGGTGTTGGATTTTGTCGAAAGCTTTTTCTGCATCTATTGATACTATCATGTGATTCTTGTTTTTCAGTTTTTGGATGTGGTGTATCACATTTATAGATTTTCGAATGTTGAACCATCCCTGCATTCCAGGGATGAATCCTACTTGATCTGGATGAATGATCTGTCTGATGTGTTTTTGAATTCTGTTGGCTAGGATTTTGTTGAGAATCTTAGCATCAATGTTCATCAAAGAGATAGGTCTGTAGTTTTCCTTCTCTGTTAGTTCTCTGTCTGGTTTTGGGATTAAGGTAATGTTGGCTTCATAGAATGAGTTTGGAAGGGTTGCCTCTTTTTCTATTGTTTTGAAGAGTTTGTAGAGGATTGGGGTCAGCTCTGTTCGGAATGTTTTGTAGAATTCTGGAGTGAAGCCGTCTGGGCCTGGGCTTTTCCTTGTTGGGAGGTCTTTAATCACTGATTCAATCTCTACTTCAGTTATGGGTTTGTTCAGGTCGTTTGTTGCCTCTGGGCTAAGTTTTGGCAAGTGGTAGAAGTCTAAGAACTTTTCCATTTCTTGGTGATCTTCTGATTTGTTGGAGTACAGTTCTTTGTAGTAATTTCTAATTATGGCCTTAATGGATGCAGTGTCTGTTGTTATGTTGCCTTTTTCATCTTTGATGCTGTTAATTCTTGCCTTCTCTTATTTTTTCTTTGTCAGTCGGGCCAGTGGGGTGTCTATCTTGTTTATCTTCTCAAAAAACCAGCTTTTTGATTCATTGATTTTGTGTATGGTTTTTTTTTTATTTCTATCTGGTTGATTTCCTCCCTTGTTTTGATGATTTCTTGTTTCCTATTGTGTGTGGGGCTCTTCTGCTGTTGTTTTTCCAGTTCCTGGAGGTGTGTGTTTAGTTCCTGTATTTGGCGCCTCTCTTGGGCCTTGACATGAGCTCCAATTGCGTTGAGTTTACCCCGTAGCACTGCTTTGGCAGTGTCCCACAAATTTTGGAATGTTGTGTCAGAGTTTTCATTGGTTTCCATAAATTTTTTGATCTCATCTTTAATTTCTTCTCTGATCCATTGTTCGTTTAGTAGCATATTGTTCAGCCTCCAAGAGTTTCTGTATTTCCTGGGGCATTTTGAATTGCTGATTTCCAGCTTCATTCCGTGGTGGTCTGAGAGGGTACATGGTATGATTCCTATCTTTTTGAAGTTATTTAGGTTTGCTTTGTGTCCTATCATGTGGTCGATCCTGGAGAAGGTGCCATGCACTGCTGAAAAAAATGTATAATCTGTGGCCTTAGGGTAAAAAATTCTATAAATGTCAACCAAGTCCAGTTGTTCTATTGTTTGTATGAGTTCTGTTGTTTCTTTGTTGAGTTTTTGTTTTGTTGATCTGTCTATAGTTGTTAGTGGGGTGTTAAGATCACCCACTATTATTGTGTGCATATCTATGTCTCCCCTTAAGTCCGTGAGTAATTGTTTCACGTAGCTAGGTGCGTTTGAATTTGGTGCATATATGTTCACAATGGTAATTACTTCCTGATGGATCAGTCCCTTCACCAATATATAATGTCCTTCCCTGTCCTTTTTGATGTGTGTCAGATTGAAGTCCACATCATCTGAAATTAAGACAGCTACCCCAGCCTTTTTTTCTCGTCCATTGGCATGAAATATCTGTTTCCAACCTTTCACTTTCAGCTTCTTCGAGTCTCTTCTGGTTAGATGTGTCTCTTGTAGGCAACAGATAGTTGGGTGCTGTTTGATAATCCATTCTGTTAATCTATGCCTTTTGATTGGTGAGTTCAGGCCATTTGTGTTGAGAGTTAAAATTGAGAGGTTGTGATTTTGCCCTGCCATACTTGTTTTTGTGGGTGTTGATATCTGTGTTATTGCCCTTCCTTGTGTGGACTTTAGTGGGGAGATCTTCCTGTTTGCCATCTTTGCTTATGATTCACCTCCTTTTTTTCTGGAATTAGTGCATTTCTAAGGAGATTTTGTAGAGCTGGTTTTGTGCTGGCATATTCTTCTAATTTCTCTTTGCTGTGAAAGTATTTGATTTCGTTCTCAAATACGAATGAGATCTTTGCTGGGTACAATAGTCTTGGTTGACAGTTGTTCTGATTCAGGATTTGGAAGATCTTTGTCCATTCTCTTCTTGCTTGTAAGGTCTCTTCAGAAAAGTCAGCCGTGATCCTGATTGGTTTTCCCCGGTATGTGATCTTTTCTCTGCTTCGTACTTGTCTCAGGATTCTTTCTTTGTCTTCGTTGGAGTGGGACTTGAGCACCATATGTCTGGGTGAAGATCGCTTTGGGTCATATCTGCTGGGAGTCCTCTGACCGTCCTGGATTTGAGCTGGATTCATGTTCCAAGTGTTTTGAAAGTTTTCCTGTATAATTTCGTCGAGCACCATTTGCATTCCTGATTCTTTTTCCGCTCCTTCAGGAAGGCCAATAATCCTAATATTTGATTTTCTGAGGTTGTCTTTCATTTCTTGTATGGTCTTATTGGCTTTGTTCAGACTTGTCTCCAGCTGTTTAATGAACTGGGTGTGTTCGTTTTGTGTGTCTTCCGTTTCAGAGATCCTCTCTTCTGCTGTATTTATTCTGTTGGTTAGGCTCTCAATTTTGTGCTCTAAGTCAAGGATTTTACTTTTCATTTGTTGTATTTCTGAGGCTATGTGGTTCTTGAATTCCTTGAAGTCCTCCCAATTCTTCTCATTGTCTCTGACATATTTTACCATTATTTTTTTGAATTCCTTGTCTGGTAGATCTTCTATGTCTTCATCTCGCATCTCCGAAATAGACATTGGCTTTCGATCCTTTATTGGTAGGGTGTTGGCACTCTCATCTGGATCATTACCTTTTCTGGTATTTCTTCCCATTGTGTTAGTGTTTCTTTTTTGAGAGACCTAGGCACCAGTGTGCTGAGGGGTCTCCAAGCACTATCCTGTAGAGATCGGAGTCTGCAGGCGTGGAGTAGCAGGGTGTGGGAATTTTCAAGGCACTTTTGGTGCATCTCCAGAACTCTGGACCTCAGGGCGCCACTTCCAGGGCCCAGAGGATTCAAAGCGCACTCTCAGCTCGTCCCCTACAGGTATGCTACCTCAGGGCGTGGGGGAGTGAAGGCACTCTCTGTGCGCGCCCCCTGTGCACTGGATCACAGGGCTCGGAGCAAGGGACTATAGGGCGTGGGGTGTTCCAGGTGCTCTCTGGAAGCGCCTCCTGCGCAGGCCCGCCCACCCCAGCACTTGCAGGGGACCGACCGCCCCGGCGCTAGCAGGGAACTGCCCAGCCCAGAGGCGTGCTTGGGTTCCTGTGGGATAGCACCGCCCAGCTGAGTGCCAGACCGCAAAGGCACAGGGGAGTATTCAGTGTGCCTTTTGCCTTTCTCCCAGACACAGTTTTGGCAGTTTCAAGGCACTCGCTCTGTGTCTCTAGAAGCTGGAGTCTGGGGGGGGGGAGGGGCGGGGAGACGAGCACCAATTGTGTTCAGGCTCTGTGCGTGCCCCTGGGGGGGCAACTCCCGAAGCCTCCAACCCACCACTGTCCCCACCGAACTCACTCAAACCTCAGGTTCTTGCAGTCTGCCTCTTCCTCTGGTGGGAATCCTGGCCGCCGGTGCGTCTCCCGACTGCTACGTCTCGGCGGGTCGCGATGGAGCCTGGAGGCTGCGGCTGGTGCAGGTCCCGGGGCTTGGCGACCAGGGTGGGCAGATGCCGGCGGGTCCCGGTGATTCAGGGTCCTGGTGTCCGCAGCGGGGCAGGTCCTGGCGAGTCCTGGTGACCACGGTGAGCAGATGCTAGCGGGTCCCAATCACCTCCGGTCCTCACGGCCACAGCGTCTGTGGGTCGGTCTTTGGGTGGGTCTCAGCGGCTCTCAGCGTCTGCACTCAGAGGTGACTCAGCAGGTCAGGAGCGGAAAGTCGTCTTCCCTGTCCTTTGCTTTGTTTTTCCCTGGTTGCTCTTCCGAGTTGTGTGGATTTTCTTGGCTCCACACTGTCCAGGGAACTTCACGTTCTTCTCCCTGTAGTTCTATGCTGCTCCACTTACGCTTTTGTCGTGTTCTAGCCCTCTCTGTCTGTGAGCTCTCTCACAGTCTTCCTCCTGTGTCGGCCATCTTGCGAGTCTCGAAAACATTTATTTTTTTAAGATTTTTTTTTTATTTTTATTGCAAAGTCAGATATACAGAAACGAGAGACAGAGAGGAAGAACTTCCATTCTATGAATCACCCTCAAGTGACTGCAATGGCAAGGAGCTGAGCCCATCCGATGCCAGGAGCCAGGAACCTCCTGCAGGTCTCCCATGCGGGTGCAGGGTTCCAAGGCTTTAAACCATCCTCGACTGCCTTCCCAGGCCACAAACAGGGAGTTGGATGGGAAGTGGAGCTGCTGGTATTAGAACCGGAATCCATATGGGATCCCGGCACATGCAAGGCAAGGACTTTAGCCATTAGGACACTGTGCCAGGCCCCCGAAAACATATTTTCTTACAGTGTAAAAGAATCCACAATGAGCCATGCTAATATTAAGGTGTCAGTGTAACTGCATTTTTTTCTAGATGCTCTAGAAGAGAATGTTCCCTGCTTCCAGTGTCTTTTTTTCTTTTTCTTTTTTCTTTCATTTTTTTTGTTGTTATAAAGTTCCAGAGACTCTGGGATTCCATTTACCCCTGTCCCAAATCACTCCCCATACTGCACTGATTTCCCCTATATTATTACTATAATATAGTATTCATAAATAGTCATTAAGTCCATCATTCTGCTATATAAGTGCATCCTGATGATGTAGATATGGACAATGGCAGAGAATCCAGCATCTTATAGTCAACATAAATTTAACAGATTTATTGGAAGTCCATATTTGATCTGAAAGTGCAGGTGCATACTGCATTGTGCCCTCACATCTGGATATGATAGTCTCTATTGCACTTACTATATATCTCCTTGAATGAAAAGGTGCAAAACAAAATCAATAACAGGAAGAAAAATAGAAATTTACAAAGCTATGAAGTTAAATACCATGCTATTGAATGACTAATGCATCGTTGGAGAAATGAAAAAGAAAGTCAAGAACTTTCTTGAAGAAAATGGTGCTACTGTAAGAGCTATGCGTAACTGCAGAATTTAATATGAGAAAAAAAAGTGTTTTGAAGAAGTGAAAATAAAAACAAAAATATTGCAATCCATGAGATACAGTTTCCGCTGATCTTTGTTGGTGAGATGTGACTCCTGTAGACAACAGATTTTGTTTTTGAGACTGTCTGCCAATTTTTTATGTTTGATTGATGAATTTAAGCCATTTACATTCAGGATTAATATTAATGGGTGGTAATTTGGTCTTGTCATTTTAGCAATGGGTTTTTAATTGTTTGATTTAGTGTTCTGCTGTTATTTTACTGGGATGTTCTTCACATTTACCTTTGGTGGGTACAATTGCTTTTCTCTGACAGGAGAACATCTTTAAGTGTCATGTGTAGAGCAGATCTTGAAGAGGCGTATTCTTTGAGCTTTTCTTCACTGTACAAGTGTTTTCTTTCCTTTTCAAAAACAAGGAAAAGCTTTAATGGGTACATTATTCTGGGTCGACAATTTTTTCCTTTTAGAATCTGAAATATGTCACTTCATTCTCTTCTGGCCTGTAGCGTTTCTTGTGAGAGGTCTCCTGTGAATCCAATTGGGATTCCTCTATATGTCAGTTCAGTTTTTTTCACATGTACACTTAAGGATCTTTTCCTTATGTTCAACTGAAGTGAACTTTATTATCATGTGTAGTGGTGAAGATCGCTTTTGGTCAATCCTAATGGGAGTTCTGTGCCCCTCCTATATTCCATTTCCCAGTTCCTTCTCCAGATTAGGCAAGTTTTTGTTTAATATTTCATTGAATACTTCTTTAAACACAGATTCTCTTTCTGAACCTTCTGGAACTCCCATAACTTTTTTATTGGGTCATTTAACAATGTCTCCTCATTCTTGATTTTTTTTTTGTTTTTAGCTTGACCGAGCTCCACTTCCAGCTTTTAATTCTCAAATACTTTTTCTAGCTTCACCCACCTCCACTCCCAGCTTTTTGATTGCTTCCCCAGCATGGCAAGAAATATCTTCCAATTCTGAGATTCTTTGGTCTGCACTCATTCTCTTGTTGAGGACATCCACTGATTTTTTAATTTGCTCTGTTGTGTTCTTCTGTGCTTCCAGTACCTAGAGACTATCAGCATTCCTTAACTGATGGCTCCCTGTTATCTTCAAATCCAGCAATGGGTCCAGTTTTCTTGACTTTATTCCCACATTAACACTGTTGCCTACCTGTCTCCCTAGTCCTCCTTTAAACACCTTTGTGATTACAGTGGTCCACTGCCATAATCCTGGATAATCTCCCTGTTGTAAGGTTACTGATTAGCACGTTTAATTGCATCTGCTCTCTTAATTCTCTTTTGCCTAGTAATCTATCATATATTTCAAGGATTAGAATGTGGCCATGTTTAGGGAAACATATTCTGGCTCCTACATCATGTACCGGGCTTTAGTCTGAGTGCTTCACATATATTTAATCCTTGCATGTTTCTAATTCATGTAATACTACTGTGAGAAACAGTGCATTACCATTTCCACTATACGGCTGAGAAAATGGAAGCACAGCTGAAGTAGTTATGTACTTTTACCCAGCATTTATCTTTGCAACTAAAGGCTGAGAGTTTCATGCTTGGCTGCTAGTAACAGAAATGAAACTTAAAAAATGGATTGAGTAAAATGGAAATTCAAAGTATGTCATTGTAAAAATGACATAGTGCAGTAATTCAGTGGCTTAAAGTCCTTGCCTTGCAACTCGCCATGATCCCATGTGGGCACCGATTCTAATCCCAGCTGCTCCACTTCCTATCCAACTCCCTGCTTGTAGTCTGAGAAAGCAGTCAAGGAGGCCCAAAGCCTTGGGACCCTGCACCCAGGTGGGAGACATGGAAGGAGCCCCGGCTCCTGGCTTTGGCTTGGCTCAGCTCCAGCCATTGCGGCCGCTTGGGGAGTGAACCAATGGAGAGAAGATCTTTCTGTATTTCCTTCTTTCTGTAGATCTGCCTTTCCAATAACAATTAAATCTTTCAAAAAAATTAAAAGAAAGGAAGAAAGAGAGAGGGTTGGAGCAAGGGAAGGAGGGAAGATAGAGTGGAAAACATCATTATGCTCTCAAAACTGAATACGTGAAATTCATGGAGTTTGCTCCCTTCATCTAAAATTATTTTTAAGACACATACACTTATCTTTATATTATGTGAAAAATACCTAAAGGTTATCAGTTCAGCATTGGTAGATGATCCCATCATCTGTAGCACATGGCTTTCATCCTCAGTGATGCAAGTAGCTGCTGGAGCTCCATCTGTCCACCATTACAAACAACAGGAAAAGCATAAATGGTACCTGCTGGCTGACTTTCAAGAAAGTTTCCTGCAAGCCACAGCTAACAGCTTTCACTGGCCTCTTATTTATTACTGTTTAAAATAATTATATATTTATTTTCATGTATTAGAAAAAAACAGGCTTACAGAAAGAGAGAGAGAGAGAGAGAGAGAGATCTTTCTTGTGTTGGTTCATTTCCCAAATGACCACAACGGCTAGGGATAGGATTGGGCCAAATCCAGGAGGCTGGAACTCCATCTGGATCTCCCTTGTGGGTGGCAGGGGCCCACATACTGGGGTTATTGTCCACTGCTTTCCTAAGTACATTGGCATGAAGCTGGATCTGAAGTGGAGCAGCTGGAACTTAGACTAGTATTTAGCTATGACATGCTGGCCTTGCTGCCAGTGGCTTAATTCACTGATGTCAAAATGATGACCCTTGCCACTACTTTTTATAGTAAAGGAGACTGGACATATTCGTACCTGACGGGGAAAATAAAAGTGGTTTTTAGAAGGTAACTGTAGTCTCTGTCACAGCTGTCAAGAATGAGAAATCAGCCTCTTACTTCCTCAGCCAATGGTCTTCCTGGGAACCTCAGGAAAGCCTTCTACCCCTTGACTGACAGAATAGAACAAGAAGTGAGGCAGAGGTCAGCTACCAGTTCTTATAGGGGTTTGATTGGTAAGGTACATGAGAATATTGCAAACTAAATACATTTGAGAGTGACAGGGAGCATAGAAAATTGGAGTGTACATGCCACTTATAAAGCATGCAGCCACTATCCAATTTTAGTTGAACTGGCAATTTTTCGAAGTAACCAGAAACATTTTTTAATGGAGCCTATAAATTAAGATTTCCTTGTATATTACTCTGGTTTTTAAATTATTGTGTTGATTAATTTTTATTTGAAATGAAGAGAGAATCTTCTGTCCTTTCATTTACTCACGCAAATACTTATAGCCAGGGGTAGCCCTGGATAAATCCAGGACCTGGAAGCTCCAAGTGCTTTAGCCATCGCTTGCTGCCTTGTGGGGTGTATATTAGTAGGAAGCTGGAATTGAAGGTTTGGGACTTGACCTCAGACACCCTGCTGTGGGATGTAGGCATCCTAATAGGTATCTTAAGTGTAGTGACAAATGCCTAACGTGTTTGCTTTAAGAAAATATTTGAAAGGCGGAGCAACTGAGAGAGAGTCACCAAGAGATTGAATCTCTTCCATCTGCTAATTCACTCCCCAAATGCCTGCAAAATCAAGTCTGTACTAGGCCAAAGCCAGGAGCCAGGAACTCCATTTGGGTCTGCCATATGGATGACAAAGGCTTAGATATTTGCACTATTATCCACTGCCTTCTCAGGCACCTTAACAGCAAACGGAAGTGGAAACGGAGTGTCCAGAACTCAAACCAGCATTTCAATATGGGATGTCAGCTGCTCCAAATGCTGCCCCCTCCATCTGCTTTTTGAATAGTGTACCAACTTTATTTTTCTATTGTGTGGTGAAACTAAATATATGATCCAGTTCAATGTTACCAGTTTCTAATTATGACTGCAATGAAATGAACACTAGCGAAGAGAATAGGATTCTAGCCAAGGGTTTGCTATGTGACCTTGTACAAATAACATTCTGCCTCTGGGCTTGATATTTCCTATTAAGATGGGATGTGGGATGGTCTGGACCAGTCAGCTGTACATACTGGCAATCACGGGAACCAGGGCAGGGGGCCTATTGGGGTTTATTGCAGGTTGCTCTGAATAGGCTGTAGCTTCCACTGGTATACATGAAGGCTGAGTATGTGGTGGGCAGGATCAGGCTGGGCTGCAACACCCATTCGTTTATGTAGAAGACAGGGCTGAAGGCAGAACTGATCCAGCAACTGCAACCACCAGCATGCGCATAAGCTGATTGGGGCAATGGACTGTGCCGGACCCTCTATTGGCAAGCACACACAAGAATCAGGACTGGGATCACCTCAGATGAAGTTTCTTTGGGGATCTTCCAACTGAATTGCTGGACTCAGAACCCCAACCATGGAAAGAATTGCAGGTTTCATGGTCTAACTGTGCAATGCATGTATCAGAGCTGGGCCTCCTAATTGGCTCAGACTGGGCAATGGAGAGCATATCCAGGTGCACATGGAGGATATGGCAGTACATTGGAGTCTGCATAGGACACCTGGTACAACACAGAGGACGGATGATAGAACAAATTGATCAAGTACCCCAGCAAAGAGTTGGCAGTACTCTTAGGTGGACTGTGTCAACCAGTGGATTCTGGAGAGATTTCATCGTGTTTGGAGTGGCGAGATTGACAGAAATTCAGAATTGTTGAACTATCGAAACCTCTTGAGTGGGACCCTTGGAGCATGCCTCACATTGGGGACCCCAGGGCAGTGTTGGGTGACTGTCCTCTATCCCATGGTGCAGAGGCATTTGGGAGGCTGAATGTAGCTTCTCTCCTTGTCTCCTCCCTTCCCCCAGATACAGGAAGGAAAAAAAGAGAATGGAAATGGTGATTTCCCTACCTTCCTGTAGCCTTTGACACTTATCACCCTAATCAACTATGTAAAAATTATCAAAAAAAATTACTAAGTTGGTAGCTGATTCAAAAGTGTTTTTTTTGGGGGGGGGGAGTGTGCGGATGTGTTTGTGTTGGAGGGGATATGGATAGTGCGATGACTTGATTTGCATGCACTTAGATCCCATATCGATACTGTTTGTGTTCCGGCTGCTCTACTTCCCATCCAGCTCCCTGCTTATGTCCTGGGAAAGCAGCACAGGATGGCCCAAAGCCTTGGGACACTGCACCTGTGTGGGAGACCTGGACGAATCTCTTGGCTCATGGCTTCACATCCCCTCAGCTGTCATTGCAGGCATGTGTGGAGTGAACCAATGGATGGAAGATCTTTCTCTTTATATTTCTTTCTCTCTGTAAATTTACCTTTCCAGTAAAATAAAATAGATCTTTAAAAAACTTTTTTAAAAAGTTTGAATTAAAAACTTAAATTGGAAAATTTAGCAAATATGTAAAAATTATACCATATTTGTGGGGTATTATGTGCATTGTACTATTTATAGACATTACATAATATCAAGTTATAGAAAATATTATCTTTTTGAGCATTTAACACTTCTTTGCAGTGAAAATAGTAAAAAATTTGTCTTTTAGTTTTCTGATAACTGCATAGGGAATTAAATTTTCTATGTTCACTCTGCTGTGCAGAATTGCAGAACTTCTAACTCCTATCTAGCTATAACCTAGCACTCATCAATTAACCCCTTCCAAACCTTCCCTCCTTTTTTTCCCTAGCCACTTATAATACAATTCTATTTTTAAATTTTTCTGAAGCCACTTTGTTTTTGTTTGCTTGTTTGTTTTTTTACAATCCACGTATGAATGTGATGATATATTTGTGTTTTTGTGCTTGGCTTACTTTACTTGGCATGTTAACCTCTGGTCCCACCCATAGTGGTACAAATGCAAGGTTTGGTGCTTTTTGTGGCTGAATAATATTCCACTGCATACATGTGCAACATTTTCTTGATAGATTGATTAATAGATGGGCACATAGGTTGTTTCCATCTCTTGTCTATTGTGAATAGTGCTATAATAAACATGGAATTGTAGATGTCTCTTTGACAGATGGACTTCATTTCCCTTGGGTAACCTATAAGTAGGATTGCTAGATCATGTGGCAGTTCTAGTTTTAGGTGTTTTTTTTTTTTTTTAGAAACCTCTGTATTGTTTTTGCACAATGGTGTGCTAATCGCTATGTGCTAAGTGTTTCCTTTTCTCCTCATCAACACTGTTCCCCTTTTTCATTTTGATAATTGTAAATCTTACTGGAATGAGATGGTATCTCATTGCCATTTTGATCTGCATTTTTCTGGTGACCAGTGATGTTGAATATTTTTCATGTATATGTTAGTCATTTGTATGTCTTCCTTCGAGGAATGTCTGTTTAGATCTGTTGCCCCTTTTTAAGTTGGATTGTTTAGCTGGTTGGGTGGATGCGTGGATGGTTTATTGCCCCTGATTTGTTTGAACTGTTTATATATTCTGGAAATTAAATCCTTATCACATGTGTAGCTTGTAAATATTTTCTCCTATTCTGTATTTTATTTCTTCACTCTTGATTTTTCTCTTTGGCTTAATGAAATTCTGTTTATCTATTTTTGCTATTATTTACTCTGCTTTGAAAATCTGATACAGAAAAGTTTTGCCCATTACTATGTCTTAAAGTTTTTTCATGTATTGTCTCATAATTTCAAAATTTCCCGTCTCATATTTAGATCTTTAATAGATTTAGTGTCAATTTGTATACATGGTAAGAGATAGGGATTTAGTTTCATTCTTCTACATGTGAATATCCAATCCCCCCCCAAATAGTTTTTTTTCAATGTGTGTTCTTAGCACCATTGTGAAAGATCAGTTGGCTATAAAGCAAGTCAATATACTTCTAGGGTCTCTTCGGTTCATTGGTCTGTGCATCTGTCTTTATGCTAATATGCTGTTTTGATTACTTCAGCTTGGTAATATATTTTTCTTTTGCCTTTTTAAAAAATTTCCACATACTTTTACTAGATGCACTATACTTGCAATGCCTTTATGCTTTGACATTGTAGATACCTTCTGTACCTAAATCATTCTCTGTTAATGACTTTGGCACTAGAGGCATGCTAACATGGTTAAAACTACTAAGAAATCACAAATTTTTCAGGAAATTGCAGATGCCAAGTATAATTTGGTACCCATGGCAGTCACCTGTGTCAATAGCAATTGGAATGTTGCCTACTATCATATAGTGTCTTTATTCCTGCTTTGTACTTTTTGCTCAAGATCACCTTAGATATTCATATCTTTGGGCTTCTATGCATACTTTAAGAGTGTTTGTTCTAATTCTATGGAAAATGTCATTGGAATTTTAATAGGAGTTATATTAAATCTTTAAATCCCTGGGGATAGAATGCATTTTTTTAAAAAAAAAATATTGATCCTTCCTATTCATGAACACAAGGTACCTTTCCATTTCTTGGTGTCCTCTTCAATTTCTTTCTTTTTTAAAGATTTATTTTATTTATTTGAAAGATAAAGTTAGAGAGAGATGTAGAGAGGGATAGTGAGGGAGGGAGAGAGAGAGAGAGAGAGAACGCATTTATCTATTGGTTCTTTCCCCAAATGACTGCAGTGGCTGTGGCTGAGCCATGCCGACACCAAGAAATAGGAGCTTCATCTCAGTCTCTCATGTGGATGCAGGAGTCCGAGGACTTGGGCCATGTTATGCTGTTTTCCTACGTGCATTATCAGAGTACCATATCAGAAGTGGAGCAGCTGGGACTTGAACCTGTGTCCATATGGGATGCCAGAGTTTCAATCAGTTACTTAAACCATTGCATCACAACATTGACTCCAGTGTAGTCTTCAATTTCTTTCACCAATGATTTATAGTTTTATTGTAGAGATCTGTCATCTTTTCTGTTAAATTTACTCCCACATATACTATTGTTTTTCCGTAGCTATTGGAAATGGAATTGCTTTCTTGTTTTTCTTTGCCAATGATTCACTGTTACTGTATAACAGTGGTGCTCATTTTTGTGCACTGAATTTATATCATGCAGATTTGTTGAATTTGGCTATTACTTCTGATAGTTTTTTGATGGGGTATTTGTTCATACATTTTCTGTAACTAAAATGATATACCATAACAAGAAGTGTCAATCTGACTTCCTCCATTCCAATTTGGATAAGACTTCCAGTACTGTGTTGAGTGAAAATAATGAGAAAGAGAATCCTTTTCTTGTTCCAGATCTTAGAGAAAAAAGCTTATTTTTGTCCCCACTCGATAAAATATTAGCTGTTGGCTTATTATGTGTGGCCTTTATTATGCTGAAGTATGTTACTTCTGTACATACTGGGTCTCAGTTTTATTATAAAGAGATAATGGATTTTATCAAATGGCTTTCCTGCTTCTGTTGAGATTGTCATATTTGTCCTTCATTTTGTTGAAGTGTTCCATCACATTTACTGATTTGCATATGTTGAACCATCCTTGCATCGTTTGAATGAATACCACTTGATTATGGTGAATGAGCTTTTAAATGTAGTATTGGAATTCATCCACTAGTATTTCTCTAGGATTGAGGGTTTTTGCATTCATATTCATTGAAGATATTGGCCTCTGGCTTTCTTTTGTGTTGTGTCCTTGTCTGTTTTTGGTATCAAGGTGATGCATGCTTCATAGAATTAATTTGGAAGAATTTCCTCCTCTTATTTTTGGAGATATTTTAAGATCAGTGTTAATGTTTTAAATGTTTGGAGGAACTCAGTAAAACCATCTAGTGCTTGGTTGTCTTTGATAGGAGAATTTTTATATTATTATTATTAATGTTCCAAACATGGTATTTGTTACTGTTCTGCATAGATACTGTATGTCCTTGTGAATTATCACAAGGATATAGTTTTAGGTAAGGTGTGTGGATTCAATAATTCATCCATTTCTTCTGATTTAAGTCTGTTGACATATAATTCAGCATAGTAATCTCTATCAACCCTTTTTATTTCTGTGATATCAGTTATTAGGTCTATTTCCATCTCAGATTTCATGTTTTGGAAACTTGTATCTTGATTACTCTAAGGATAAGGATTTATAAGTTCTGTTTATCTTTGTAAAGAATTAGCTCTGCATTTCATTGATTCAATTTTTATTTTCATTTCAGTGTCTGAGTTTTACTGTTTTTTCCTTGTAGCAGGGTTGGATATAGTTTAATTTGTTCTGTTTTTTTCCTAGTTCCTTATTTATTTTAGATTTATGGCACTGATTGCTACAAATTTCTTTCTTAGTACCTCTTTTGTTTTATTTCATGCATCTTAATATGTTATGTTTACATTTTACTTCACTTCAAGAAATTAATTTTCCCTTTGATTTCTTATTTGATCCATCGATTGTTCAGAAATCTAAGTGATTTGATTTTCATGTATTTGTGCATTTTTCAAAGCTTTTTGTTGTTATTGGTTTCTAGCTTTATTGCATTGTAGTCAGAATAAGCACTTGATATGATTTCTCTTATTTCAAGTTTATTGAATCTTGTTTTGTGATCTACTATATGATCTATCTTAAAAGATGTCTCATGTGCTGTTGAGAGGATTTTGTGTGTTATGGCTATTGGATGGAAAGTTCTGTAGAGATCTGCTAGGTCCAATTAATGTGGGGCCATTTACTCTGTTGTTTCTTCATGATTTTCCGTCTAGAGAATCTCTTCATTTCTGAAAGTGGGGTCTTTAAAAAGTCCTGTACAATTAGTATATTAGTCGGGCCCGGCAGCGTGGCCTAGCGGCTAAAGTCCTCGCCTTGAAAGCCCCGGGATCCCATATGGGCACCGGTTCTAATCCCGGCAGCTCCACTTCCCATCCAGCTCCCTGCCTGTGGCCTGGGAAGGCAGTCGAGGACGGCCCAAAGCTTTGGGACCCTGCACTCGCATGGGAGACCTGGAAGAAGTTCCTGGTCCCGGCATCGGATTGGCGCGTACCGATCCGTTGCAGCTCACTTGGGGAGTGAAACATCGGATGGAAGATCTTCCTCTCTGTCTCTCCTCCTCTCTGTATATCCGGCTTTCCAATAATAATAAAATCTTTAAAAAAAAAACAATTAGTATATTAGAATATTTTCCTCCCTTTAAGTCTGTTAATATTTGGTTTACATAACTGGGTGCTCCAATACTAGGTGCATATACAAGTGTTCATTTATCTTTCTGCAATAAATACCTTATATAAGGATAGTCATGGTCACTTGTTACTAATTTTGATTTAAAACCTATTTTTTTCTGCTGGAAGTAATGACTTCTTGGCCTCTCCTTTTCAGACATCTGTTCAGATTATCTAGTTCTATCCTTTCACCTCAGTCTTTGTGTGTCCTTAGAAATGAATTTCTTGTGAGCAATATACAGTTAGGTCCTTCTTTTTTTCCAATTAGGTTGATTTATTTATTTCAAGGAGTTATACGTAGAGATCCTGTGTCTGCTGTTACACTCTTCCAGATGCTGCAACTGCCAGCACTAGGCTGGTTGAAGCTAGTAGCCTAGAACTCCATCTGTGTCTCCCCATGTGAGTTGCAGGAACTCAAACACTTCAGTCCTCTTTCCAATGCCTTCCCAGGCAGGGAGCTAGATTGGAAGTGGAGCAGCTGAGACAGGAACCAGCACCCATATGGAATTTCAGTGTCCCAAACAACTTTAATGCCAGCCGGGCCCTGCTTTTTAATCCATTCAGTCACCATGTCTTTTAATTGAGGTAGTTAGTCTACTGATATTTAGTTATTGAAAGGTAAGGTCTTCTTATTAACATTTTGATACGTGTTTAGTATCTTTATTGTAGTCCCTGTCTTTCTTTTCCCCGAAGTTGCAATTGTTATTTGAGGCTAAGTGATTTTTCTCTAATGAAGTGCTGCGTTTCTTACTATTTTTGGTTTGTGGTTACCTCGGGGCTTAAAATAAGTTCTTTGGTTATCAGAAGCTATCTTGAAATGACAACAACTTGTCATTGATTATAAATAAGTTTGAAAGGGGGGGCTGTCATGGTAGTGTATCAGGTTAATTTCCCAGCTATATTGATGACATCCCATATGGGAGCTTGTTCATGTCCCAGCTGCTCCAGTTCCAATCGAGTTTCCTGCTCATGACCTGGGAAAGCAGCAGATAATGGCTGAAGTCCTTGGGTGCCTCACCCAGGTGAGAGACATTTACTGTGATGCTTAAAAAATGTGTAATTTCTATAGTGAAATATTAAGTCTAGCCCTAAGTAGAGAGATCAAATGTAACACCAACACAATGTAACATCACAATGTGGGAAGGAGTGAAGCAAAAATGTGGAGTATGTAATTAGGATTTAAATTTTTTTTTCATTTCCTATTTTTTAAAGATTTACCTATTTTATTTGAAAGGAAGGTTTAAAGAAAGAAGGAGAGGCAGACAGAGATTTTCCATCTGTTGGTTTACTCCCCAGATAGCTGCAATAGACAGAGCTGGGCCAAACCTAAGCTAGAAGCTAAGAGCTTTCTCTAGATCTCTCCTGTGGCCGCAGGGGCCCAAACCTTCTGAGCTATCCTCTGCTACCCTTGGGGAGATAAATCAAAGGTGGAGAAACTGAGACTTGAACTTGTGTGCATATGGGATGTCAGTGTTGCAGTTAGTGGCTTTATGTGTTATGCCACAACACCGGCTCCAGGATGCTTACGAATTTTGGTGGGTTTTTCACAGTTCTGTGAAGAATGTCATTGATATTTGATGGTGACTTCATTGAATATGTAGGCCACTTTGGGCTATATGTACATTTTAACATGTTGATTTTTCTAATCCATTGACATGAGAGATTATTCCACTTGTTTGTGTCCTTCTCAGTTTCTTTGATCAGTGTGACATTGTTCTACGATTTTCATTCTAGAGGTCTTTCACATCAGTATTTGAATCTATTCCAAGTTATGATGAATGGAATTTCTCCTATAATTTCTTTCTTATTGTGCTCATTTTTGACATATAATAATGCTACTGAGTTACATGTTGATTGTATATACTGCAATTTTAGAAAATTCATTTATCTTTTCTAATCTCTTGGTAAAGTTTTTAAGTTTCTCTGTATATAGAGTTACATTATGTACAAATGGAGGAAATTTGACATCCTTTCCTACTTGCATTTTATTTATTTCTTTTGCCATGTGGCTATGTCTAAAACCTCTGTTACTATATAGAATAAGAATGATGCAAGTGGGTACACTTGCCTGGATGTAGATCATAGAAAAACTATTTTTTAGCTTTCCCCCACTCAATATGTTGATATGCTGTTTGCTGTGGCTTTGATATATATAGAATATTTTATATAGAATATATTATGATGAGTTAAGTTACTTCTGTATCTGATTTTCAGGTTTCCACCATGAAAGAACGTAGATTTTTAAGATAAAAGACATCATTTCTCTCTCTTTTTTTTTTTTTTTTAGATTTATTTTTATTTTCATTACAAAGTCAGATATACTGAGAGGAGGAGAGACAGAGAGGAAGTGGAGCTGCCGGGATTAGAACCAGCGGCCATGTGGGATCAAGACGAGGACCTTAGCCACCAGGCCACGCTGCCGAGATCATTTTTCTTTATTTGAAAAGCATAGAGCAACAGATAGAGGTCTTATTTACATCTGCTGGTTCACTCCCAAATGCCTACAATGTCCAGAGTTGAGCCAGGTCTGCCTGTAATCCAATACATATCTCCCATGTAGGTGACAGCAATTGAAGTTGCTTAACTTCTTTCCAAGGTTAACAAGAAGCTGGAATCAGAAATGGAGCTAGGACTCAACCTAGACTGGGATGCAACTGTAACAAGCGGCAGCTTCACAACTAACTGGGATATTCAATTCTATAAAATTCTCCTTCTTTTTCTTTTAAGATTTTATTTATTTGAAAGAAAGAGTTAGAGAGCAAGGATCTTCTATCACTTGGTTCACTTACCAAGAAGTTTGCAAACCCCAGGACTTGGCAAGACTTAAGCCAGGAGACAGTATCTTTATTAAAGTCTCTCACATTTTTGTAGTCGTGCAAGTATTAGACTGTCTTCTGATTTTCCAGGCACATTAGCTGGGATCTGGAATGGACATGGAACAGCGGGAACTTGAACCAGAGCCCATATGAAATGCTAGCATTGCAGCTGGAGGCTTAACCTGTGATGCCACAGTGCCCATCCCATCAAATGTTTGTCTGTATCTGCTGAGATGATTACATGATTACATTGGTTCCTTCATGTTCATTAACTTTTTATACTTTCACTTTCCATTCGTGTATATATTGTGGTGTTGAAATATGTTTGCTTTTGTTTTTAATAAAGTTACCTTTTCTAAATTGCATTTAAACCAACTTTAAAAAAGATAATTTATTTATTATTTATTTATTTATCCATCTATTGCTTCAATCCCCACAAATGCCCAGCTAGAACTGAATCTGGCAAAAGCCAGGAGTCAGCGACTATCTTTGATTTTCCTTGTGGGTGGATGGAACTCAAATAATTGGGTCATCATCTACCCTTTCCTAGACACACTAGTAGGAAGTTGGGACAAAAGCATGGGGTAGCCAGGATTTGAACCTGTCATAACAATGTATGATGCAGACATTCCAAGTAATGGCTTAATGCTTTGTACTACCATGCCTGCCCTGAAATGTATTTCTTGTAAGCTGAATATTTCTGGGTATTGTTCTTTAATCCATTTAGCAAACTGTAGCTTTATTTTTGTTAAGATTTATTTGTTTATTTGAAAAGCAGACCTACAGAGAGAGAAGGGATACATAGAGAGGGAGGGAAGGAGAGAGAGAAAAAGAGAGAGGGAGACAGGGAGACAGAAAGAAACAGGGAGGCAGAGAGAGACAGGGAGACAGAGCACAGGGAGAGAGATTGTGTATCCACTGATTCACTTCCGAAATGGCTGCACGTCCAAGTCTGGCCCAGGCCAAAGCTGGGGACTTCTTCCAGGTCTCCCACATGGGTGCAGGGTCCCAAAGCTTTGGGCCGTCCTCGACTGCTTTCCCAGGCCACAAGCAGGGAGCTGTGGGAAGTGAAGCTAGCGGGACTAGAACCCGTGCCCACATGAGATCCCAGTGCATGCAAGGTGAGGATTTAGCCACAAGGTTACTGCACTGGGCCTGATAGATCTTTTAATTGAGAGAATTTGGTAATTTGGATCCAAGGTTATTTGCTTTCAAGATTATTATTGATTAGTAATGACTTTGCCCTCTCATTAAACATTATTTATTTAATTTTTGGTCTTGTATTCTGCTTCCAGTTATTTTATGCTTTCACATATTTTCATTCGTTGTTGTCTTTCTTTTGCTTCTTTGTGTGACTCCCTTGAGCATCTTTTGTCAGGTTGGTATGCTGATGATGGATTTCTTCGGCTTTTGCTTTGTCTTGTCTTGGGAAATCTTTATTTCTCCTTCATTTATAAAAAATAACTTCATTGTGTAAAAGTATTCATGGTTTGTGGTTATGTTCTTTCAAAACTTGCATGATCTCATTTTGTTCTCTCATGTCCTAGAAGGTTTCTTTTAAAAACTCTATAGTTAAACTAAAGATGGGGTTCCCTCAGAAGTAATCCATTCTTTTTCTGTTGTGAATTTCAGAATTCTGTTTTTGTTTTACAGTTTTGAGAGTTTGATTATAATGTGTCATGAGAGGAATCTGGGTTCCCATTAGCATTCTGTATTTGGATGACCAAACTCTTCTCCAGGTTGGGACGTTTTAGCAACGATGTCATTGAAAAAGCTTTTAAATCCTCTGCTGCTCTATTTGTCCTCAGGAATTCTCACAATTCTAATATTTGTGCCATTAATGGCGTTCCAAATATTTCAGAAGATATTTCCAGTCTTTTATATTATTGGACTTTTTTTGCTTCTTTTTGGTTTTGGTGGTGGAGGATACTACTGGTGTATTAAAAAAAAAACTATCTTCAAGTGCGATTATTCTTATTTTCTGCTTGACCTAGTGTGTTATTGAGGTTTTAGAGTGTTCCTTTTATTAGACTTACTGAGTTCTTCATTTCCAGTATTTTATTCCCAAGATCCTTGTTGAATTTCTCATTCATATCATGCAGTGTTTTCCTGATTTCATTCAACTGTCTGGTCATATTATCTTGTATCTCTCTGCGCATCCTTGTAACCATTCTTTTGAATTCTTTGTCGGGCATTTCTTTTCTTCGCTTTTTTTTTTACTAAAGCATTATTGTGATCCTTCTATAGCATCATGCTGCTTTGCCTTTGCACGCTTCCTGTGTTGCTATTTGTAAATCTGGTGGATAAATTGGTTTTATCAGTTTTGCCAAGTGGCTTTTGCAAGTTAAATGATTTTTTTCTGAAAATGTGTCTCCATGTTTGTGTTATGTATTTTGGTTTATATTTTGGTTTTATTTCCAATTAGATACTGTAATATAGTCTCCCTGTATCTTATTTCACCACAATTGATGGCAGCAGTGATGGAGGCATGGATGTCCCTTGTAGACACAGCTGAAGAATGTGGGTCTCAGTAGCAGTGTGTTGTTCTCAGTAGCAGCCTGGGGAAGGCTCACTGTAGTTGTGTCTGAGCTTGTAAGATTTCTGGAAGGGTTGCTTGAATATCTGTCACTGACAGGGCAGAGATGTGATCAGAAGTGTGTGGTGGTGTCTTGAAATCCAGTCACGCAGGAGGAGGCTTGTATCCCGACCCTGGAGACTCCCGGATCCTCACCAAGGACTATCAGTACGAGCACCAAGGACTACATCCCAACTGCCAAGGAGACCATGGGGAAATGGAGTGCCTTCGGAGGCCAAGAACTCTGAGGTTACCCACCCCCGTTTGGATCTACCCCATGGGATGCAAGAAGCCCAAATCCTGCCTTGCAGGATCCAAGGTCATCAGAATGACAACCAGGAGCACTGAGTGTTCCGCAGAAACAGAAGAACAGTAAACTTCCTTTGGGACTAGGGAGAGGAGCTTTCTCTGGTCCTTGCCTGGTTCTGACTTGGGGTCCCCACCCTCTCTCGTAATGACCATCAGGATTGCTCCAGAAACCCCTCAAAACAAACAAACAAACAAACAAACAAAACTAGAATAGATAGACAGGGAACAACAAGGAAAACCTAGAAACAGACAGGAAGCGGTCAGCGGGGATGCACTTATAACTCACTGGGTGGGACACAAAGTTTAGTTACTCCTCACTAGGGTATTGAAGATTTCTCTGCACACCCCTCCTAAAACTGTTCACCTAAACTGTGGACATATGTCTTGTTAGAGTTATAGACTACCAGAAAAACAGCCAGGTTCAGCAAAATCATGCTTCAACGCTATAAACTGCTAAATACTAAAATCAAAATAAACCTGAGACAGCTGAATAGTAATCTATAGCCATTTTCAGGTGTATAGAACCTGGTTGTATATAAACTAATAATGAAAGACCCCCGAAGGGTGCTTTCCTTCTGGGGAGGCCCCTCCCAAGGAACAGCGAGACCACTTGTACGGATGCAAACAGCAAGAGGTTTATTCAGATACACAGGTACCTGGGGCGACAAAGTCTCTTGGAAGACTTGCGCGCCTTAGGTTGGGGTCTAGGGGTTTTTATAGGGTAGGGAGGCAAAAAAGCACAGTACAGAAGCGAGGTGCATAGTTACAGGATTCTGATAGGCGAAGTCTAATAATAGCTAAGTTGGCGCTGAATTGGCGCTGAATTGGCGCTGAGTTGGCTCTCTTTCTTAACGTTTCTTCCCTCTTTTGGGGCCAGATGTTAGACCACAAATGTGTGACAAGCGTGTGACAAGCTAGTCCTGACCTCGCCTGCTTTCTTCTCAGAGATCCTGTTATTTTTAGTTAAAGCCTTGCAAAATGGCATTTCTGCTGTTAAAGTTCATGGTTTTTGGTGAGGGTCTTTCATTCCCCCATTTCTCTTATAACTTAAATGGAATCTTCCATTTAAACTCGTTAAAAATTTTTTAATTCTATCTGTCTAAGCTGATGGTACTGTTGGGTCAGGACTAGTGCTTGAATAACTGATAACCTGCCTTTTATAAACTGAACTAGGTAATTTAAAATACATGGTCCAAACAATAATATTAATAGAAGAATTAATAAGGGTCCTAAAAGAGTTGATATCAGGGTGGTGAATCACGGGGACTTTTGAAACCATGATTCAAATCATCCCTGCTTTTTTTAATGTTTATATAAAAACAATGTTTTCCTTTAAAAACTACACACAGGCCAGAGATGTTTCAGGTGGGTAACTGATACGCCAATGTCACCCTTGTCCCTAGGAAGAGACGTGCTCTGGTGAATCCAAGACATGGCGGAGACCCAGAATACCCTGTCTATTACCCAGTCTAACTCCTTTTATATTTCACCCCCCAGAAGAAGTGACCTTAACTGCTGTTAGGGGGACAGGGACGTCGTTCGTTCTTAACTGCTTCTTGCTGACAGAGGACGGAGTTTAAGGGCAGCAGTTAGGTACTCCTCTGGGGGGGGGTCAGTCTAAGGGTCCCCGGTAGAATGTAGAAGTCATTGGAGGTGCCTGGTAGAAGTCATTAGAGGTGCCTGGCATGTTGTCTGGGCTCTGGGTGTTTCTTCTTGTTGAAGTCTAGATGATAAAACAAAGGCAATTATAATCTTTTTCAATCTAATACATTGTGAGTTCAGTTAAAAGTACTCAATGAATTTGACAGAACACATGAAACTCTTTATCATCGTAATTAAAGAAGGGCGGAGTTTGTCTTTAATCAAACCTAGAATGCATGGCAGAATTCTGGTGTGGCCCCCCTCAGGTTGTGAAACCACCGTAGCACTAATGAGGGGCACAAACCCACATCACTCCATTTTAACAAGGGCCGAAATGACCCTCATTTTAGCTTCCATGCCAAGCAGAGTCCAAAAAGGGCCCTTTCTCATTTCCTCCATGTCTATCTTTTCCGCAGCCCTAACTCCAGGTCTGTCTGTCTGCTGTATGGGGAAGGGAAGGGAAGGGAAGCCCGTGACTATGACTCCCTGAAACAAAGGCCATTCAAGTTCCCTTTATATACTTGGCACAGTTATTCCTTTCCTGAAAATCGGCGAATCTAACAATAGGGAACAGGCAAATATTAGATTTTTCTAAAATAATTATATTTTACCAATTGTTGCAAATCCTAAGAGATTCAGGATGACACACATAACCTAAAACATAAAACACAGCCCTGAAAACATTTTATTGCAAGACCTACTAATCACACTACGAATGGCAAAAGATTAAAACAGATTTTCATTTACAATTACTCGATAGTTTATAATATTCTAACAAAAATTTACAAAACTTTACACATTTTAAGACAGAGGCAAGTGATCTATTAATTATAGTCTAACAGATGAGCAAAGAAATCCCAAACAATTTGGCAAGTGAGGAAGACATGAGCTCTGCTTCAGAGTACTCAGGGTGTCCTACCCTAATAAGGCTTAACTCTGAAGATATAGGTCCTGCATGGGAAGTCAGTACACAGTGACTCTAGTGAATTTCAATAAATTAGCACTCTTATGTGTGACGTCAGTGATCACTTGAGGCTCCGACACACGATGGTTAGGCTGTGGAAGCCTCTTGAATTCACAGCATTCCCAGTATTCTTAGACAAGGCCACACACAAAGTGGAAGTTTTCTCCTCCATTGAGAGAAGAGCACAACCATCTTCCATGGCTGCTTCTTTGCACTGGGGCATGGACCACAGAGGTCCTTCACGGAGGGACACTCTTTGCAGCAGTGTCCTGGCTTTCCACACCTGATATGCTTGCTCTCTTGCTGGCTCTCTTCTGTCAGACCAGAATGCCTTTGGGCTGATTCTGAGGCCACTGAGTGCCACTTAAGTTAGTCAGTCTATGAGTCTGCTGTAAGAACCGTTTCCCATGTTGGAGCATTTTAACATTGCCTGACATCTGAGTTATCATAGCCATGCATTTTACTACTTAGTTTATGAGGATTTGGCATCCTATGGTATTTTGAAACGGTGCCCTTAGCAGTAAATCCATTTGAATGCATGTAGAACTATACAACTGAACAGACTTCATAGATCCTGAGAAAACAGAAACAGACATGACTCTTCAAGAGCCCAATTATGCATCCATACATTATTTTTAAAAGGATTTAGCTTAACAATTCTTATTCATAAATATTTTCATTTATAAATAAAGTAAAATAGATGACATAGCTTGCCACATTTAGATAGCACTGTGAAACCAGCTGTGCACCTATAGAATTTTGCACACTCTTGTACTTTTTAGACCTAGGGGCCTAACCGTTATGACAACACCACAACCAGATGGTCATTTAGACATCAGGAGGGAAGGCTTGAGGAATTTACATATGGCCTGTTAGTTCCTATTCCTCTTTCTGGAAGAAAAAAGCACCTCTTCTTGTCTTTTTAATCTGTTATGTGAACTGAGGACCCGGGAGTTTCTTTCATGTAAATTTTCACATTAATCATTCCTGGAGCCTTTCTGACAGAATTGTAACTAACCCTGGCTTTTCACTGACAAGGCTTCTATAAATTATTTTTATAATCAAACTTTTTTACACAACTATCTTTATTAACTAAATATATATTTTTAACAAATATTCTTATGTTTTTGAGACTCCCAGGGGCCCATCTAGGAATTCCAAAATCACAAGAATTTAACAAACAATTAAATTACCTTACTGAGACACAAAATATGCCTTTCTTTGGTCAATCACCAAAGGCAGATATAACCTTAAACACAGGAATTAATGCATAATCACATTACCTCTAAAAACTTAACAAATTCAAAAATTGGAATAACAAAACTTATTAAAATGAAGCTGGATAAACAATTGACAAACCATTAACCGTCCTTTAAACTTGAAACTTCCATTGTCAGATATTCAGGAGCACTTCCATAGATGTGCACTTCACAGGCATTTTGTAAACAGATTCAAATATCAGCATATATTAGACATTAATATTGAATACATAAACAATACTATAACGATATCTTAAAAATTATAGCCAGATTAATATCTGAAATCTCTTAATTTGTACCTCTTTCTTAACATGCTTAAATCTTTAGATATTTTACTTTACCTGTCCCTTTGCATCTTATAATAGCCATACTTCTATAGGATAAAATATTTTAACAATGATGCTCTTTTCAATAATTCTCGTACCATAATCTTCTCACCAAGAACACATTTTCAGACTTGCCACCATTCTTCATTTTACATTCTGAAACATTTAAAACTCTAAACTAAAACATTTTCTAAATAAAAACAGATTAAATTTTAAACACAATTGCTTCAGGCAATCTTCAATTATATATGGTCAATCTATGAAAACATTTTAAAATGCGAACCCACATGGACACCAGAAGTAATTACCTCTTTCCGGCTAATTTGGGAACTTTTCCATTTTTAAGAATCCCAATGGCAAGGACAAAGGCCAGGCTCGAAGCATGCCCCTTCTTTTTTTAGGTCCTGGAGCATCTTTTTATCTTCTGTTTTATTAAAATCAAGGATATATAGAATTCCAGGCTTGGCTATTATCTTAGGAGGTTATCTAAGAATTTACTGAACTTAGTTAACAGGTTAGTCATCAATAAAACGCTATTCTCTAACAAGGGATCAAAATTTAATTTTAATTCTATTACTTTAAAGATTAAAGACTTAAAAAATACACACAATATAAACAATTTTACTATACATCCTTTAAAAATTCATCATTTTCTTATAAAACAAAAATTGCAAGTTAAAACACAAATAATCTCACAACTTAATACAGCTTCATAATTAGAACAACTTGGCCAATAGACATAACCAATCAATATATGCATTAGCAGCTTTTTAGAATTTTAACAAACACTGCTCTAGGTATAAACACTTAGACCAGATCTGATCAGAGCTAGAATAGCACTATAAACCAATAAATAGTTAAACTTCAAGACCAAAGAGCAACAAAAGCAGAGGAAAACATTGCAGAACACTGAAAGCTCATCACTGAAGCCAATTGCAATAATACAGAAAAGCCTCAATTCCGCACATATCATAACCTTACAAATATTTATTTACTTTAATAGAACATATGAAACAACAAACTTGGCACAATTATATAACACTATCACATTATAATTAAATTATCCAAATTTCTCCTCTATCTTTGAGCGGTCCAGGGATCCTGCTGGACATCTCAAAGTCAGAAGGCTTAGTTTAAAGTTTTGAGGAACTTAAATGCCCAATTGAGTTCAACAAACAAGTCTTCTTTCGGCCAGCCCACTTTAAAGGTGGGCCATTCCGCAGAGCAGAGTCTGCCAAGATTTTCTTAAACCTGGAGGAGGAGATTATGAGCCCTCAACTTCAGTCCAATGGTTAAGAGTCAAATTAAGGGGTGCTGTCACAATCTGTCCCATTATTATCATCACAATAACACTCAAAAAGAGACAATTAACAAAACACACAAATAACAGACCACAACAGAGACAGAACAACCTCGCGGCGCGGCTTCGGCGCAAAACCGAAAGCAAAACCTCAAATGGAGATCGTGATGAGAGTCCGGATCTCTCGTCTCCCAAACGAACCGCGTACCCTTCAGACAGTGGGGGAGCCCCAAAGAGTCCTACTCTGGTCGGGTTCACAAAATTCCAAATGGGCCACTGCCACTGGCCCCAAATATCCCCGGGACGTCTCCCAGGGCTGCGGTCGGGAGTCCGAGCCCGTCGGCTCCTCCACGGCTCCGCCAAATACAAAGCGACACGGCCGAGTCGTACAAACGCAAGCGCAATATTTATCAACACACACACACACACAGAGAACGAGACAAAATTTAAATGCTGGCCAGCTTACCTCCCGGAAATGGGTCGGTGGTCCCTGGGCAGGGGTCTCTCATCCCGGACGAGCCCCCAAATGAAAGACCCCCGAAGGGTGCTTTCCTTCTGGGGAGGCCCCTCCCAAGGAACAGCGAGACCACTTGTACGGATGCAAACAGCAAGAGGTTTATTCAGATACACAGGTACCTGGGGCGACAAAGTCTCTTGGAAGACTTGCGCGCCTTAGGTTGGGGTCTAGGGGTTTTTATAGGGTAGGGAGGCAAAAAAGCACAGTACAGAAGTGAGGTGCATAGTTACAGGATTCTGATAGGCGAAGTCTAATAATAGCTAAGTTGGCGCTGAATTGGCGCTGAATTGGCGCTGAGTTGGCTCTCTTTCTTAACGTTTCTTCCCTCTTTTGGGGCCAGATGTTAGACCACAAATGTGTGACAAGCGTGTGACAAGCTAGTCCTGACCTCGCCTGCTTTCTTCTCAGAGATCCTGTTATTTTTAGTTAAAGCCTTGCAAAATGGCATTTCTGCTGTTAAAGTTCATGGTTTTTGGTGAGGGTCTTTCAATAATTGAAATGTCAATGTAGAAGTCACAGGATGTGGTTCAGAACTTGCATTCTTTTTTTTCCTCTTTTAACATATTGGTTACTTAATACCATGTCAACTAATTCCATAACGTTTTAAATTGTTGCTGATGTTATGTCGGGGCTTTTAATTGATCGGGATGATACTCTGCCGGCTCTACCTTCAGACCAGAGAAGGTCTCCCCAAGAACCCGTTGAACTTATCTGGACAATAAAATGCTGGATTTTATACGTGGTACATGCTTGCAATGAAAGAATCTCAACTGAATTTGAACTGTGGTAATGCAACAAGGTGGAGGAATCCACCATGGGGGGGATTGGGGAGGGTTGGGGGGGTTTGGGGAGGGGTGGGGGGAATCCCAGTGCCTATAAAACTGTGTCACATAATGCAGTGTAATCAATAAAAAAAAAATCAAAAAAAAAGAAAAAAAAAGATATTTAGCCTCCCCCCTCAAAAAAAAAAGAAAAGAAAAGAAAAAAGAAATCCAGTCACGGCATGTGCTTAACCACAGTGCTAACCCCATGTTTCAAAGCAGTATTTTGGTACCTACTAGCCTCTTATTCCCACAGGCCATTTCTCTCTCCATCTATTAGAATCTGGAGTTGGAACAGGAATGGAGTGAGCAGTCCTATGACAAACTGTACTGCAATTCTGGATCACACCCAGACTCTAGAACCCCCAAATCCCACTCTGCATAGAATAGGCCCACAGCTCACTTTTCTGTGGGCTATCTTGTACTAGGATAGACCTGCAGTCACAGGCTGCTGCATCCAGCTATGGGGCATCCATTTGGGATTGAGGTGGTCCAGGAGCATTTGCTGCTGGCACTTCCCTGAATTCTTTGGTTTTTGCAAAGGTGACTTGATATGTGAATATTTGTTTACATTGGGGAAATTTTCTGAGCATATTACACATTTGCCATCTTGATCTGTCTCCTAGATTTCTCATTTGAATTTGTAGGTCCTTGGGTATAGAATCTCTGTAGAATCTTCAATCTCTAATGTTCTACAATTTTTTGGTATATGCATGAATTTCAAACTGCTTTACACTAAAATAGACTTTATTTCATTTTCCATGAACCTTTTAAAGTGCTCTTATATATAATAACAAAATGAAAGATTATGTCCTTTTAAAACATTCTCTATGTCTATTGTAAATTTTAATTTTTAGGAGATATAACCCTCATGTATTTATTACTATCTCTAGAGTTGGCATTTGGAAAAATCTCTAGTCACTTATTTGCCATTTATGGTTAAAAATTCTTTAGATAGAATGTACTTTATCCAATTCAATTAGGAATTTTAAGGACAGTAGAAGTCCTACTAGCTTATTTTTAAAATGTATATGTGTTATAAGTAAATTATAAATAATGACTGGTATTGCTGTCTATTTTGGTGCTTTTACAGAAAAGCTTGAAGAGATGATGGGCACCTTGGAATGAATCAAACCTAAGAGGAATTTCTCTAGAAAGACTGCAAGAAGCACAGAGCTGATTGCAAAAAGAATATAAAATTATTCAACAAAAAATTGATATTTGGGGTCACCTACTGAATGCTTTATATAATTTATATCATTTGACCTGCCCATGAACCAATAGCATTCACCAGAATGCTATTACCTCTTAGGGAAGGACCACACAGTGAATATTTTTGGCTTTGTAAACTATGTTCAATGTATGTTACACGTTTTTCCCTTTATTTCAATCATGTATAAATGTACAAAATTGTGCAGTAGCAGGCTATGGACAGAATTCAACCCACCACTATAGTTGGTCAGTGCCTTCATGTAGAAGTTAATATCATGAACACTGGAGACCATGCAATGAGAATATTGGCTTCACCTCTTAACTATATTTAATAGAGCAAGATATTTTGCTTTGACTTGCCTCAGTTTATCATATGCAAAAAAGGGGTAATTTTGGAACATACCTAATAGTGATGGTGTTAGGATTCACTGAGTTACTATTTGTAAGTGGTAAGAGGAATATCTCACGTACAAGTGATTTCTGATTGAAAAAGAAAATCTAGAATTTGATATTGGAATAGGGACCAGTATGTGTGGGAGATAAATCAATCTAAGAGACTTCTGATTATACTCTACGGGTAACCATTCTCTCTACATCTGGAATTGGCACAACAGGTTCTCCAGTATGGCTGACAGAGCAGATACTGTGTTTTCTTATTGAATGCCTCTGATGATACATGGAACACACAAGACTGCTGACCTGTCTAGCCAAATCTGTGTGCCTCTCAAGCTGGAACCTTGATGACTCATTGGCTATGCATAGGTTACTCAGAACGTTTGTAGGGTAGGAAGCAAAGCCCTTCCCTGAGAATATATACTGCCGCTGGGGCATCAGTTTGCCATGAAGCTGGTCCCTTTGTCAATCATAAAAGAAGGTCACTGCTATGTTTTGGATGTGATTTGTCCCCAAAGGGTTCATGTCTTGGAAGCTTATTCCTCAATGTGGTAGATTAGAGTTGATGTAATGTGTAAGAGGTAGGGCCTAGTGGGGTGGTTGGTGCTTAGGTAGAATGCCCTGGGAGGGATTAACACGGCTCTCCTAGGACCCTCTGGGATAGTTCTTACAGATTACTATAAAAGCCTAAGCCTAATTCCTGAATTTTTCTCTTGCTTCCTTTCTTGTGATATATCTACCCACCCTAGAGTAGGTTTAATGGGTTAAGCCACTGCTTGTAGCACTGGAATCCCATGTAGAAGACAGTTCAAATTCCAGGATGCTTTGCATTTATACAGCTCTCTGCTAATGTGCCTAGGAAAGCAGCACAATGTGGCCAAGTAATTGTGCCCCTGCACCCATAATGAGAATTTTGGATGAAGCTCCTGGCGTCTGACTGGCCTGGCTTAGCCCCAGCTGTTTTGGTCTTTTGGAAAGTGAACCAGTGTCTCTCTCCACCTCTTTCTCTGTAATTCTTTCAAATAAATGAAACAAAAATAATTTACCCCTCCTCCACACATTCCTGCCATTGTGATTGTTATCTACCATGAGGTTCTCACCAGATCTGAGCTGTTTCTAGCATCATGTCTTAGAACCTCCAAAACTCTGAGCTAAATAAATCACTTTTCTTTTATAAAGTTACTCAGCCTCAGAATTTCATTACAGTAACAGAAAATGAACTAGTACACCCTCTCAACAGCACTTTAAAAAGCCTACTCCCTCCTCCTTGAAACTATTTCTTCCTTGGATTCTAGGACACCACATTCTCCTTGTGTCACTCCTGTCTCACTGATGCTTTTTCTCAGAAATCTTCAGTATTTTCTCCTCATCTCACCGAGCTTTAAGTGTTCAGAGGTCCTGAGGCTTAGCTGTCCAACCTCTTTTTTAAAAACATTTATTGATTTACTTGCAAGGCAGAGCAATAATGATGGGGGAGGGTGCATGCACATACACACACACACACACACACACACACACACACACACACAAGAGGATTGGGGGAGATATCTTCCATCACAAATTTACTCCACAAATGGCCATAATGTCTATGCCTGAAGCCTGGAGCCGGGAATACCATCTGAGTCTGTTTTACGGATGGCAAGAGCACAACTTAGGTCATCAGCTGCTGCTTTTCCAGGTGCATTAGCAGGAAATTGGATCAGAAGTAGAGCAGCTGGCACTCAAAGTAACAATGTAAGATGGGAGGCCAGCATCAAAAGCAATGTCTTAGGCCTCTGTGCCATAGTGCTGGTCCCAAGAACTTTTCCGTTATTCATGTGTTCTTCCTTATTTGGTGGCTCATCTAGCTTCATGATTTTAAATAACAGTAGAAGGTGTGCAATGCATATTATTTGAATAATAAGTGAAATTCCCACACTGCATCCATTTTCTTTGCCTAAGAATATAAAATAAACCCAAGTCTGAAAAGTTCCAAAGGTAGGCCCATGGAGGGCAAACATAAAGACACAGTGATAAGAAATTAGGCAAGTGGTCTTATGCCTGCTCATAGTTCATTTATCTTGCCACCAAAGTTTTGTGAAACTTCTCAATCTAGACTCTGGGCTTTAGTGATTAGAATATTTTCACTGCTCCTAATGTCTGCCACCACTTCTTGCTCTCTCACTTAATATCCCTTTCCTCTTGTTCATCTTTGATGTCAACCCATGAAGCTAAGATTCTTGATAGGAAAAAACTGACAAGTATACTCAGTGGCTATTACAAAACTAAAGGCTTTATCGCTTCTCAGCCTTTTGGCTATGATCAAGTGTAAATGTTTAAGGTCTTTCTCAATCTATGTTTGCATGTGTGTATAATTTTACAGTGTGCTTCAGGTCTTTACCCATTGTACAGTTCACATGGTCTGCATCAGATCTTGCAAAATACTTCATCGTCTCTGGGAAACCTTTTCGAAATCCCCTTAACCCTATGTTTACCATCAGCCCATAGCTAATCACTGCCATCAGGACTGACAGGAACCAGGCACTAAACTAAGGACTTCAGGTTTTTTTGTTTGCTTACTCATCAATTACTCAGCAATTATTAAGCAATTACTAAGCAATTGCTTACTCAGCAATTATTTCATATAGGTACCTTTATTATTCTTATTTTCAAGATGTGGGAATAGATCCAGAGATATAGAGTAAAGCTCAAATGTCCGTCTTGCTTCCAGTTGATGTTGAATAGTTGATTCAGAATAGTATCTTATAAACTGTTTCAACTATGTCCCTCATTAAAATACAACTAGCATGAATTGAAACAAATTTTTGTGAAATGATGCCATTTGCAGTTTGATATTTGTTTTCCTGTTTTAAAAAAAAAAAACTAATCAGGACACACTTAATTGATTTTACCACCTTAGTGGGTAAAGTTTACCATTCACTTAACGCTTGCAGTCACGACCTGGCAGGTTTTAGTACCTATATCAAAATGTTGCCGTGAATAGTAAACAAGTGAATTCATGTAACTCCCTTCAAACAATTCCTGACACATTTTAGCTCTGATGTTAGTGATTAGCCATGGGGTAAAGGTAGGGTTAAGGAGGTTTCAAAGCTGCATTTTAGAGACCTTCAAAACGTCTTCATACCCAAATGCCCAATTGGTGTTACTCTGCTTATGGAATGTCAGAACCAAGGGAAATATAGCAGGAGATGGAGGCATCCTCCAGAAAGAGTGGCAAAGTTGGAACTTGCTTGGCTTTTTCAACCCTCTAATCTGCCTCACCCTTCTCAGAACCTAAATTCATGTCTTAAGTGTCCCATCTTTGAACATCATTTCATTCAACAGCTTATAAGAACCTCTACACATTTACCAGAGTGTATTAATAAGTAAAGCTTTGTGTAAGAAACTGGCTCACAAACAGCTAACTACATAAAGTAAGCTGTGGCAAGTGGCATAAAAAGGGTGCCATCAACATGTCATAAGCATGCCCAGAAACGGAGATGAATTTTTAACATGGGTCACAGTTTCGTAAAAGAGATGACATTTGAGCCAAGTAAGGAAGGATGATAGGACTTAGATAATCAAAAGCATGGGAAAGGAAATTATGAGAGAATATTCTTACAAAGCATATTTGCTGGAAAATGTGGCTATGTGTGAAGACTCTAGAGAAATTAAGAAGACAATTTGGGGCTACATTGTGTACAATTATTAATAATTTGTTAAAGAATTGAATGTTAGGGCCCAGTATGATGACTCAGTGGTTATGTCCTCACTTCGTATGTGCCAGGATCCCATCTGGATGCTGAATCATGTCCCAGTTGCTCCATTTCCATTCCAACTCCCTGCTTGTAGCCTGGGAAATCAGTGCAGGATGGCCCAAAGCCTTGGGACCCTGCATCCATGTGGAAGACTCAGAAGAGTCTCCTGGCTGCTGGCTTCAGATTGGCTCAGCTCCAGCTGTTGTGACCATTTGGAAAATGAAACAGCAGATGGAAAATCTCTCAGTTTCTCTCTCTCTCTCTCTCTCTCTCTCTCTCTCTCTCTCTGTCTCTGTGGCTATTTTGGGAGGAAACCAGTGCCTGGAAGATCTCTACCTCTCCCTCATTGTAACTTCGCCTTTCAAATAATACAAAATAAATCTTTCAAAAACGTAAAAACAGAAAAGAAATAGAACTCTGGTAGTAGTGTGAGAATGGATTTCACAGCAGCAAAATGGGAGGAGAGAGACACTTGGGGGGGGGGGGGGTCCAGGAGAGACCTAAGTTAGGACCTGAGGTAGGGTAGTAGTTGTGGATATGGAGAGAAGAGAATACGCAAAGTTGCATAGGGATACAGGTGGCAGGATTTAGGCAATTAATGCTATGTATGTGGGTAGAGGTGATGTTTTCTTGCCTCTTTCCCAGTTTGCCCTGCAACTTAGGGCTTCCACAGCAGCCTGATGAACTCTGAATGCACCCTACCAGGAAGAGGAAGTGTGGGAGTGAGGAGACAGTTCATCATAAGCAGGCTGGATGGAGACAGCTCTTCATATCTTTCTCTCCTCCCCTTTGTATGCATTCTGCTTTTCAGTTTTCCCTATCCTTCCCTTCCTTCTCCTTTCTTCCTCTTCCTGATTTTCTTAGAACTTTAAGCAATAAAACAAGATTCCCTCAGAGCTCAGGAGTCAATTTTTTTTCTGTGAAGGGCCATTTGGATATTTGTAGGCTTTACAAAAAATATCAGTTGGAGAGTAGGTTGCTATGAATTTGTTAAATTTCGAGTCCTACTTGTGTTTCCCTAGATAGGACCAAACCAAATAATTTTGTGAGCCTTAAACTGGCTGTGGGTTGGACATTTTCCACCCATGTCCTAGAACCAGACAATGTGCTAGCTTTCTCCATGATGCTTTTCCTGTTCAAACAACTGTTAGGCTGGAGGATTCTTTTGGTGTCTCTTCATCAACTCCCTGCAAAACAAAAAGGCTTAGCAGGCTAATTGAAGAGGTTTGGCAGTTTTTCTAGTGCTATGAAAGTGAGAAAGGAACTGTTGCTTCCTCAGTTCCTTCCTCTTTGTAGTGGCTCTGCAATTCTACAAACGTGAACCATGTAGACCAGCGTCCGCACCACCTTGGAGTCTCTTAGAAATAAAGAACCTCAGGCTTCATCCCAAACTTCCTGAGCCAGAACCTTCATTTTAAAACGAGCATCCATGTGCATTGACTTTGAGGAGCACTGCTGTACATAAAACACATTGTTTATTATGGACATAGCCTTTCCTAGAGCAACTCATTCTTGGTTCGGTTTCCTGGGACTCTGGAGTGGTAAAGAAGCTAAAGTTCAGAAAATGCTGGAGAGCATGGGTCACCATTCAAATGCTGACAGAGGCTAGACAAGTACCAATGGGCACAGAATCTAGCTGTAAAGGGGGAGGCTGCCACTGATCTCCAGCTGATTGTTAGAAAGTAGAAATACTAGCCCATGGCTTGTCAGATCTTCCTATATTTCAAGAGAAGCTAGAAGTCTAGATTTTTATATGAAATATTTTGGTTTTGAATGAAATTCAATAAACTTTTAACATTCAACAAACTTTTTAAAGACTGTAGTGGTAAATAAAACATTTCTTATGTAGACTATTCTCTCTGCAAGCTTCCGATACAGTCTATGTTTGGTTTCTCATTTGTTTGATTGAGCAGGTGGGGAGAGAGAGTGAGAAATTTTCTATCCCATTCATTCCTTTAATGCCTACAACATCCACAGCTGGGCAGGATGAAATCAGAAAATGTGAATCCCCTGTGGGGCAGGGACCCAAGTACTTGGATCATAATCTTCTGACTTGTCTTTAAACTGGATTGGAAGCATTGTGTAACCAATGTTGCATCCACTCGACCGCTGAAGCAGAATGTCACATTCACCAGTGACAATCACAACAAAGTTTTATTATAAATGAGAGTCAAGGCAACAAACTGACCGACTGACTGGCCTACCAGCCATCTGGGACCAACACCCCTTACTGGAGTATGGCCATGAACAACACATTCACAGGGCTTTTATATGGGCAGTCCATAATAGCTTGAAAAGAGGGCAATCCACAATAGCTTGCAAGGTAAGGGGGTGGCGGAAATACCATACAATCCCTACCTGTCTTGGCTGGACAAGCTATTAAGGTAACCACCCACTTAATTACTTGGAGCCACCTGTAAGATATCCAGATTTGGGCCTTGATTCATGAGAATTAGGGCCCATTGGTGCTAAAGGTCACATAGGCCCTTTGGTCTGCAAGCTCACACAGTTTCTTAGTAACAATGAGCCATGTTTACTCCGTTATGTTTTCACTTCTCCACCAGGACTTGAACCACATTCTCAGCTATGTGTTTCAGGAAGCCAAAGCATTGGCTTAGCTCACTTTACCAAGACATCTGCTCCCATTTGTTTGTTTTTAAAAGTAGGAACTTTTGGTACATGAAAATTCTACCTGGAAACATTGTAGAAATTTAGTGAAAAGCGAATCACTCTGGTTAGAGTAGGACCCAGAGTTTTTCCTGTTCAGCCTCCCACATGACCCTGGGAGAAAAAGTAGCTCTCATAAGTCCTTTTCTATGTGCTACAAAAATATAGGCTGCCATTGTGGCATGGGGAGTTAAACCATTGCCTGTGATGCCAACATCCCGTATGAGTACCAGTTCAAATCCTGGCTGGTTCACTTCCAATACAACTTCCTGCTAATATACCCAGAAAAGCAGTGGAAAAGTCCTTGTGCCTGTGCACCTGTGTGGAAGACTCAGATGGAATTTCTGGATCCTGGTTTCCCCTGACCCAGCTCCAGCTGTTGTGACCATCTGTGAGGTAAATCAACAGATAGGAGATATTCTCTCTCTCTCTCTCTCTAACACTTCTTTTCTAAATAAATAAATAAATAAACAAATAAATAAATAAATAAATTTATTTTTAGGTAAAGAGAAAAATGTGGAAAGGCTCTAACCATACCATTTGACAGATCAAGATAGTTGATGGCTTTATTTAAGGTTACACAGCAATTTAAAAGTCATCAGGCTCTTAGACCAGTACTCTGCTCACCTCAACTCCTAATATTTGCATAGTTGTCTCATGCAGTCTTCCTTTAAAGGAAGATACATTCTGTAGCAGATCTACCTGGTGCCATTTTGCCCCAATATCCTTGTGATGAAATTTCATAAGGTTAATATTAACATGTGAGCTGAACTTTTCAGAAAATCTTAGAACAGATCCATAATGTTTGTGATCTTTGCAGGTCCTGATACCACCCGAATGATGTAACCAACACCTCTGTCCCACTGAGTTAAATCTTCTGGTCTAATTGAAATTATTTGAAAAGTAATATAGTGAATTCCTTGTTAGACAGGAAGCTAAGGCTGAAGACATTGCATGGGAGAAAGCAAAGAAGGGAGTTGTAAAAAGGAGAGGAGTGGATGCTAGGAGGAAATCAATGTGACATGGCTTCATTTATAGAAGTTTTAGAGTAGGGGACCCATGGAGAACTCCAAGAAGATGACTCACTACTTGATTCCCACCTCAGTGGAAAGAGCAATCATTTCATCTGCCTTATCTCTATGCTCAAGCTGAAATGACTTGGGGAAATTTTTGGGCCAAGCCTCTGCATTCCAAAATGGTACTTTCTTCAGTAACCTGTTCAGCGGCATCTTACCCTGTTTTGAGGGTCTGCCTGCTTTTTGGCCTGAAAGAGGACAAATATGACCACTTTCTCCCTGCTCACATTGTCTTGCTTCAAGTGACTCTGATGTTCACTGGGTCTCTTCTTTTGCCTGGATCTGCAAGTTCTCATGCCTCTTGAGAAACATTTTAATGAGCAATTGTATTATGAATGGAACGAGTGCCTAGCTCATGTTCTCAAAAAGAAGGGAATCCACATACCTGCAAGCCTTCTTTCACAAATGAGAAATCTTGGCTATCCCCAGCATCTCCAAATATAAATGAGGTTTTTTTATGCTTTTTTGGCCAAAGGAAGGCATTTTAATGATACTGACAGAGTGGCAGGAATTTGGTCTAGAACGTAAAGTCAAATACTTCAAAGTATGTGAAAATCACTGGGAATCTTGTGAAAATGTTGATCCTTAGTAGGTGTGGGATGGATCTGAGATTCTATATATCTAATAAATTCCCTGGTGATGCTAATGCTGCTCATCAGAAGCGACACGAACAATAACAAGAAGGTAGATGCCTAGTTTGATTTTTGTTTTCTCAAAGTGTAAGCTTACATAGGATGCCTTAGGAAGTTCATGGGAAATGGAATTAGAAGATAAGTTGAGATGGGCATTTGGCATTGTGGTTAAGCTGGCACTTAAGGACACCCACATTCCATAGTTGAGTGCCTGGATCCAAGTCCTCACTTTACTCCCTACTCTGACTTCATGCTAAGTGCATCCTGGGAGGCAGCTGTCAATCCCTGAAATAGCTGGATTCCTGCCACCAATGTGGGACACATGAATTGAGTTCCCAGCTCTGGGTTTAGGCTTGTTTCGATTTGAAAAAAAGTAAATGTGTCAGTACAGATTTTTTTAAAGTCGTGAATAGTGTTTTCATAATGCACATTTTCCTTCAGTTTTTTGATGACCCTCTTGTTTCTAGGGTTTCAAACCAAATTTATGTTAAAAATAAGTTTATCCTTTAGAACATTTTACATGCACTTTTGAAGTATCCTCATATTTATATATGTACTTGTAGATACATTACCAATTGCACAAATATCTTTCTCTGTGTTAGCTTATTTGGAGAAATAAAATCCGTTTTTCCTGTTCATTCTTTTTTCTGCCTTCATCACCGTGGCTCCTTAGAAACACATACCATCTGCCTCTGCCACCCACCATGCCATCTTTTTTTTTTTAATTTATTTTTAATTAATATTTAGCATTATGTGACAGTTTCATAGGCTTTGGGAATCCCCCTCCCCCTCCCCCTCCCCCCTGGTGGATTCCTTTATTTTTCCCTTAATCTTCTGAGATTCTGGCCCTCCTGATTCCCTGACAATTTCTCCCACCATTGATTTATGGTTTAGTGCTAGTTGCCATGCTGACTTTCCCCTGTTTGCATTTGTCAGTCTCATTTCCATCTCTGGGCCTTTGCCTTTATTTTCCCTTCAAGATTGCACTGCTTTATCCTCATTTATCTGCATGACTTTTTCATTCCAGTGTCAACTCAGATGTCATTTCCTCAGGGAGGTCTTTCTTAGCCACCTAAATAAAAACAGTTTCTCCTTTCCCCAGTTCTATTATTTATACTGTTTATCATTTCATAGTAAGTATTCAGTTCCTAAGATTATTTTTGACTTTTGGGTTTGTTACAGTTTAAGCTCCTTTATGATAGCTATCTGGCATGTCTTCTTCACTGCTGTTTTGCCGTGGCACCTGGAATATGGCACATAAGAGATACTTGATATGTAATTTTGGATGGACATTCTTATTCATTGGTGACTTTAGCTCCTGGTTCATCACTTGTCTTCAACCTCTCTCTTGTCTATTTGGCCTTAACATTCAAACACTCTATTCATTTCTGGTTTCACATTCAGCAAACTTTTTCCCACCCCACTCACCTGGAAAACTCCTGTACTAATATCAAGATATCTTTTTAAAAACAGAAACCAGTTGGATTACCTTCACAGTCTTAATTTAAACTGTCTCCTCTCTGATCACTATCTTACTCTTCTTTTGCTAAATCTGCACCAATTCAACTGAATCATCAAGATTTCACAAATATTCTATCATTCCATGGCCTTTATACCATTACTTGATATATAATTTTCTCTTTTCTCTAACTGGCTAAAATTCATTAGTATAATATGATCACTCCCTTGCAAATGCTGACAGATAGTATTTTCCATTTTTCTTCTCATTATTTTAGAGGACTTCAAAAATTTAATAGCAAGTGGAGTTAAGTGCTAGTTTTATTTTATGTAAATTTTTAAAATAATATATATGAGGGGTCTTTTAAAAGTTCATGGAAAATGTGTATTGTGAAAAATGAGCATGTGTTTTAAAGGGTCTTTTTATGCACAATAATGAGCAAGTTTTTAAAAAGATTTATTCATTTCTATTTGAAAGGCAGATTTTATAGAGAGAGGAAAGATAGACAAGTTCACTGGTTCCACTGGTTCACTTTCTAAATAGCCAATGACCAGAGCTTAGCTAATGCGTAGCTGAAAGCCAAAAGTTTCCTACGGGTTTCCCATGTGGATGCAGGGTCCCAGGGACTTGGGTCATCTTCCACTGCTTTTTCAGGCCAAACAGCAGAGAGCTGGATCAGAACTAGAACAGCTGGGAGGTGGAGCAACTGGGAACAGGACCTGCACCTGACCCCCACTCCCCCCAAAAAGTAATGCATCTTTTTAAAAAGTATATATTTAAGGACCAGTGTTGTGGTGTAGGAGGTAAAGCCACCATTGGTATCCTATGCTGTATTGTTTCCTGTTATGGCTCCTCCACTTTTGATCCAGTTTTCTGCTAATGGTCTGGGAAAAACACAAGATGACTGAACTGATCGGGTTCCTGTCACCCACATGGGAAATCCAGATGAAGCTCCTGGCGTCAACTTGTCCCAGCACTGGCCACTGTCACCATCTGCTAGTGGAAGGAAGATGTCTCTCTCTCTCTGTTTCTCTCTGTTTCTCTTTCTAACTCTGACTTTCCAAAATAATTTTGTTTTAAAATAACATATATATATATCTTTATTGTAATGGGAGGGAAAGAGAGTGAATGAAGATCTTTTTATCTACTGATTCACTGCCCAAATTGTCGCAACATCCAAACCTGGGCCAAATTGAGGCAAAGACCCAGGAATCCCGTCATGGTCTCCTGTATTCCTCCTGTTTCTCCTATGGTGGGTAGGTGGCAGGGACCCAAAATGGAAAGCCTTCATCCACTGCTTTTCCAGGCACATTAGAAGGGAGCTAGATCAAAAAAGGTGTGGCCCAGATTTGAAACAGCATTCTCATGTGGGATATCTCAGTCCCAAGCAGTGGCTTAATATGCTGTACCACAGGGCCCAGTGGCGTGGCCTAGCGGCCAAAGTCCTCGCCTTGAAAGCCCGGGGATCCCATATGGGTGCCGGTTCTAATCCCGGCAGCTCTACTTCCCATCCAGCTCCCTGCTTGTGGCCTGGGAAAGCAGTTGAGGACAGCCCAATGCATTGGGACCCTGCACCCTGTGGGAGACCCGGAAGAAGTTCCTGGTTCCCAGCTTCGGATCGGCGAGCACCGGCCCGTTGCGGCTCACTTGGGGAGTGAATCATCGGACAGAAGATCTTCCTCTCTGTCTCTCCTCCTCTCTGTATATCTGACTTTGCAATAAAATAAATAAATCTTTAAAAAAAATATGCTGTACCACAATGCTGGTCCCTAAACCTATCTTTTGATTCTACTTTTCCACAAAATATTTTTTATTTGGTGAGCAGAGAGAAAGAATGCATCCACGTGCCAGCTCACCCCCAAGTATCCACAGTGGCCAGAGCTGGGCTGAGTGGAATCCAAGAGTCAGGAATATAACTCAGGTCTCCCATGTGAGTGGCAGAAACCTAATTATTTGAGTCATCATTGCTTCCTCCCACAGTCTGCAACAGCATAAAAACTGGGGTCAGGACCCAGAGGTGCATATTAAACCCAGACATACTGATATGGGAGATTTGCCACTAAGCCAAATATCCGCCTCATTTTTCCACAAATATCTGAAGCACTTTCATATTTTCTGGAAAAATCTTCCCCAGATTTCATCAAACCAGCTATCCCCTCTATACTTGATTCCAAATAACAAAATAAATGGGAGAAAGCTCCTACAGCTAGGCTGATTTATTTTGCTTTGCCATAAGACACAACTAGGCACTTCATATTTCCTTCAAATTATACTACATGTCCCTATTGTGTTTGCTTTTTTATTCCAAGACTGTGACTGTCAACCTTAGAGGCACATTAGAATCATGTAGGGAGCTTTTAAAAATTTTTATGCTAACTGTTGAGGTTATGTTGTGGTTTTTCGTTGGATGGGATGATATTCTGCCTGCTCTGCCTTCAGACCAGAGATGGTCTCCCCAAGAAGCCATTGAATTTATCTGGACAATAAGATTCTGGACTCTATGCTTGGTATACGCTTGCAATGAAAGAATCTTGACTGAATTTGGACTGTAATACTGCAACAAGGTGGAGGAATCCACCATGGGGGGAGGGTACGGGGAGGGGTGGGGGGAATCCCAGTGCCTATACAACTGTGTCACCTAATGCAATGTGATTAATAAAAATAATAATAATAATAAAATCTTTATGCTTAGACCATACCTTATTCTGATTGAATAATATACTCCAGGGTGGGATTTAGGCATCAGCGATTTTCAATCTCCAAGGTAATACCAATGTGCAGCCATAGTTGAGAATCACTGCTATGAAAAATGTATTTTCCATTTGCTTCTCCAGCTCCGCTGATACCTCCATTCATACCTTGGTCTCTGCTTCATCTCATCAGAAACTGCAATCATTATTGGGGCACTCCTGTCTCTTTCATTCACTAAATCTGTAGGCTCATCAGCATCTGCAAACCTTATTAGTTTTCTCTGTCTTCCTTCAGGTTAGAATGCAGGAGGTGACCGCTTCGTTGTTAAGGACAAATTTCTTCTCTTGTGCTCTAGAACCTGTGCCATCTCACCTTCACAATGACAGCTGGGCTGGGGTGTAAGCCAAGAGCCAGGAATATAACGCAGGTCTCCAACGTGAGTGGCAGAAACCTAATTACTTGAGTCACCATTGCTTCATCCCAAGGTCTGCAACAACAGTGCTTCAGAAACTGTAAGGTGCAGTGACATCACCTAAAATGTAGAAGAAGATTCAGTAATTAAAATGCAGAATAAGATTCAGTAGTTCTGGGATCAGGCTTGAGTTGTGCAATTCAACAAGTACCTCTTTTACTTTTTTATTTTATTTTTTTAACTTTTATATGCTTTTATTTCCATGTTGGAAAAACAAAGCAAAATTTGTTTGACTTCACATACTCTTCCAAATAGAGACCTATCTCGCTTAATCCCTTCATAACACAACATCTGGGTTGTGTATATTCATTATCTCCAATTATTTTCCTCAATTTAGTTTTCTCCCTGTGATTCACCCCTTAAGCCATTCCATTATGACTGCTGTCACCCATATGTCATTGAAGCTACTTTTGTCAAGTCCCCGGCAGTAAATGTTGCTGACAGTGATAAACAAGTACCACCCATGTAACTCCTCAACGACGTTTCTCATATTTCAAACCTTTTTTCACCTGAATATGACTTCTGTTGGTTTTCTTTCCACTTACCGACCAAGGTATTTAGTCTTTGTCTTTGATCCCTCTTTCTCTTTGCAATTAGTTTAATCGTTAGGGAACTGAGGACTCATTTTATGATCTGTTCCTATCTATGCTTTCTCTCTAGATGATCACAGACTGCCTAGTGACTTTATTTTTCAGATTTTTATTTGAAAGGCAGAGTTACAGATATAAGCAGAGAGAGAGGGGGAGAGAAAAAGGGAGACAGACAGAAAGAGACTCTTATTACTTTAAATACCATCTATATGAAGATAATTCTGGAATGTGTATATATATACATCTTCATGCTCCAGGCTTGTATATCCAGTTAATTTTTCAGACTTTTCCTCTATTAATATGAATAACTGGAAGCTCACTCTTAACACACCCAAAACAGAAATCCAGACTCCCTGCCCTCCTCAAATTTATACTTAAGCCAGTCTCCCACATCAGTCATGGTACCACTATGTATCCAATTATTGAAGTGAGAAGTCCAGAGTCATATTAATTTCACTTTATTTTCATTCATGCTTCATGCATCTTCAGATTCTGATGTTTTGTGCCCACAGTCCATTTTTTTTAAAAATTTATTCAGTTTATTACAAAGTCAGATATACTGAGAGGAGGAGAGACAGAGAGGAAGATCTTCCGTCCGATGATTCACTCCCCAAGTGAGCCAGAACGGCCGGTGCTGTGCCGATCCGAAGCCGGGAACCAGGAACCTCTTCCGGGTCTCCCACGCGGGTACAGTGTCCCAATGCATTGGGCCGTCCTCGACTGCTTTCCCAGGCCACAAGCAGGGAGCTGGATGGGAAGTAGAGCTGCCGGGATTAGAACCGGCGCCCATATGGGATCCCGGGGCGTTCAAGGCGAGGACTTTAGCCGCTAGGCCACGCCACCGGGTCCTCCCATAGTCCATTTTTTCACAAAATAGCTGACAGTTCTTTTTTAAGTATAAATAAGATTAAGTGATTCTACCAGCTAAATCCCTTTATTTTTTTTCTCCTATCTCCCTGTTGTTTTTAAAATAAATATAAATTCTCTGACTATGGCCTTTAAGATGTTCTAGCTTCTGCCAAATTTGTCTTCTGCCACTCTCCCTTTTTCTTACTAGGTTTCAGTCATACTTTACTTCACATTCTTGGAATACTATAGATCTTTTCTATCTTTGGGGCTTCTCTAGTTTCTGTTTCCTGTGCCTGGAATTTTTTTCCGGTATCCCTTACTTGATTACTTCATTTACGTCTTTAGACCTTAGCTTTAACTGGAGAAGACTTCCTTATCTAAAATGTCTCTTCCCTTCCTCAGGCCCACATTACTTTCTTTTTTCAAAGCTGTTGTCATACATATATTAGCATATTTTATTTTCTTACTTACTGAATAGAAATGAGGGCATAAACTGTCTAACATGCTGTGCCCAGTACACAGTAGCCTCACTTATTTAATGAGTTCATGAACAAATCAGAATGGATAGTGATTATTTTAGTAATTGTTAAGAGATTGCATGTATTTATTTTTTTGAAAGTACTACGGAAGAGAGAGGGAGAGACAGAGATCTTCCATATGCTGGCTCACTCTCCAGATGGCCATAATGGCCAGGGCTGAGCCAGGCTAAAGCTGGGAGCCAGGAGCTTCTTCCAGGTCTCCCAAGTGGATTCAGGGGTCCAAACACTTGGACTATTTCTCACTTCTTTCCCAGGCCTATGAGCAGGGATCTGAAATGGATAGCCAGGACATGGACTGGTGCCCATATGGGATGTGAGCATTGCAGGTGGCAACTTTACATGTTTGCCACATGTTTACACTAGCACCAGGATGGATAGTAATTTACAGAGCTACCTCAAAAAGTTAATGATAAGGGCCCGGTGCGATAGCCTAGCTGTCCTCACCTTGTACTCACCGAAATCTCACATGGGCACCAGTTTTAATCCCAGCAGGCCCACTTCCCATCCAGCTCCCTGATTGTAGCCTGGGAAAGCAGTCAAGGATGGCCCAAAGCCTTGGGACCCTGCACCCAATTGGGAGACCCAGAAGCTCCTGGCTCCTGGCTTCGGAACAGCTCAGCTTCAGCTGTTGTGGCCACTTGGGGAGTGAATCATCTGATAGAAGATCTTCATCTCTGTATATATAATTTGTAATAAGAATAAATAAACCTTTAAAAAAAGTTTGTGGCAAAGTGGAATTTAAGAATCTATTTTGATGCAAATAAATTTGGAATCCATGCATAGTTTTTCTTCATAAAATATACATTGTAGACACCCCTCATATAAATTACATACTAATTAGTTAATACAACACAGGTTATAATATAAACATGAACTTTAGGCCCCAACTACTACTATTATAGTAGTCATGCACTTTTCGTTTTTACACTTTTTCATGGTTGCACTCAATTCATCATCACGAATCAAGGGCTTGAATATTTATCAAAGCTTAGCCACCAACTTTGTGACTTTGGAAATTCCTTCAATTCCTTGGGGCTATTTTGGAGGCAGAGATCACCTTACAAGAGAATGTTTTTAGGACCTTCACTAACTGATATCTACTGAGTGATGATTATTTACCACTCTTAGAACACAGTGTATTCATTGCAAAATTGGAGAACCTGTAGAAGCTGGACATTGCCTTCAAGCTACCCACCAATTGTATATTTAGCCACAGACCGAGTTTTACATACGTGCATAGGAGACAAGGGCCAGCTTGAACTGATGCCTTTGCCTCCAGAAACCTGATTAAGGGCTCGCTCAATCCTGTGGACTCAAAGAGGACGCAGAACACTGGACACAGTTAACATTCTCTTTCTCCTCATAATGTTGTCCACAAATTGGCAGAAGTTGGCCTTTGCCAATGGAGAGCTGGTGTGAGGCTACGTACTAAATAGTGCAAGAGAGAAGCCTAGAATGAAGAGTTTTTGGGATTTCCACCCCCCCCCCCGCCTTTTTTGTTTCATATTTCTCTAATCTTGTCCTGAGTGCTGGTTGATTTCCAGGTCATGTGTTAAGTGCTGTCTTTGGATGAATTAATCAAATCTTTATAACAACATTGCTGGCCCTATTTATATATAAAATGTTGAGGTGCAAAGTTTTAAATAACCTGCCCAAATGTCACAGCTGATAATTGAATCCGTACAGTTTTGGCTCCAGAGCTTATAACTTTACCTACAAGTTACATTGCCTTTTTTTTTTACATTTAAAAATATTTTATTTGGTTTTATGGTATAGTTCCATAGGTTCTGGAGTTGCCCGTGCCCTTCACCAAGGTGCCCCCACCCTTTTACTTCCCCTCTAGCTTTATAATGGATGTCCTTCATGATCAGGCACAAGTCTATCATGCTATTATTGAAGTGTTTCCTGACAATGTAGGCATGGACATTGTCAGAGAGTCCATCATCTTAGAGTTAGGATGCATTCAGTTCTTTCACTGGCAGTCCATCCTTGATCTGTTTGCATAGAGACATACAACACTTTGTCTCCATATCTGAACATATCAGTCCCCTCTACACTTCCATTTTATATCCCGCAAAATACAGAACCAGTGAGCACAGTCCACAACAGGGTGAAAATAATAAATTTTCATCAACGTGAAGTTAACAAACATGCTACAAGAATAAAAATGCATGACATGAGTGGTGAAAACAGGAATTGAAAACCTTCTTACATTGCTTTTAACTGCTTACATGGTCCTAGGCAAATAGATACTGAAGACATAGATTCCACAGTTTAATTTTGCATCTGGGATCAATACCCATTCTTCTGTGAAAGTCTCCAGTGAACTATAATATTGGCCTGCTTGCCTTCAGGTCTATTGTATACTCTTCTGAAACTGCATTTCTTAGTTTCTTTCACTTGCCCTCTTCTTTTGTCCAATAGGAAGCATTTATAGGATGTCCGGAGGCAAGAGAAAAAGAGAAGCCAGGTTATTTTGCCCACCTCCTGTTTCAGAATGATGTTTTCTGGTGGTAGCAGCATTTTTTCATGGCTCCAACTTCCATCCGACCACTCCCCATTCAGATTTTGTACACTATGCTATTGCTTCTGTATAGCATCCCCCTCTAAGCTCAGGCAACATTACCATTTCCCATTATCTACCCATCCCTGAGAGTAAAAGCATTTTGTGGTTGCCAAATGCTGAATTGCCTAAGTGTCCACTATTTGGCTTCTTAGCTCTACAAGTGTATTATATTCCCTGTTTAAATCTTTTTAATTCAAAAGATTTAAGGTGGACCCTATTTTTACAAGTGATACATGTTTATGATCTTATGACTGTTTATATCACATAAGTTGATTTATATCCTTCAGAGAATAATCTCAAGTTCTCTTGTTTGTGTACCTGTTTATTATGTTTCTCTTGCACTCCAAGTAGATTTTAAGGTCAACGAGCAATGTTCAGTTAAACCCTAAGCATCTGTCATAACATTGGGGATATAGAGGCTCAAAAATATTATTTTAGCAATTGACATCTCCTGTGTTCCAGTCACTATTGTTAAAGATATCTGTCCGCGATCATCCCACCCTGAATCCGCACGCTCTTGTCTGTTCTTGGAAGGTACTAAGGGAACTAACTCATTATTACCACTTAAGCAAAACAAACCACAAAATTAAAGCCTGGCATGATGTAGCAGATGTCTGCATTCCTTGTGGGTACCAGCTGGAATCCTGAATGTTCCACTCCTAATGCAGCTTCCTGCTAATGAGCTTAGAAGAGCAGCAAAAGATGATCAAAGTGCTTGAGCCCCTGAAGCCTCCTAGGAGATGCCTGGCCCAGCCCTGGCAAGTGTCGCCTTGCAGCCATTTGGAGAATTAACATGATGATGAAAGATATTCTCTCTCTCTCTCTCTCTCTCACTTCCAAATGAATGAATGAATGAATGAACGAATCTGACAAAAGGCTTCAGCATATGAGTTTTCCGGAGGACACAAGTTAACCTGTAACAACAACTAGGAAGTGAGAAAAAAAAGATCATTTTCAACTGTAAGAGAGTTAAATGACGTTGCTATAGCAGTTAGATGATAGATGATAGATGATTAATCCAGTGACAGATCTTAAAGATTCCTGACAGGAGTTGGCATTGTGGCACATCACATTAAGCTGCCACTTGAGATGCTGACATCCCATATCAGAGTCCAGGACGCTTTGTTTCTGATCTGACTGGCTTCCTGCTAATGCTTCTGGAAAAGCATTGGATGATGACTCAAGTGCTTGGGCGCTAACCATACACGTGGAAGACCCTGATACCTGGTACCTGGCTTCAGCCTGGCCCAGCCCTGGCAGTAGTAGACATTTAGGGAGTGAATCAGCAGATAGGAGATCTCTCTGTCTCTTTTCCTTTCTTTGTTACTCTGCCTTTCAAATAAGTAAATCAGCAAATACTAAAAAAAAATCTTAACAATTTTTAAAATCATTGTTTTATTGGTTTTTTTTTTGATACAATTTAGTTGGCACTGGGGTCTCCCTTCCCCTTCCCCAAATTCCCTCCCCCCTCCCATTCTCCCCTTCAGTCTCACAATGGGTGTCTTTTGTGACTTTTCCACAGTTTGTGTTGTTTAGCAGGGAAAGGTACATCTAAGATACTCAGTATGAGAGAAGTGGAAATGTGAGAACTGTGTAGTCTCTGATGAACCGGTTTACCAGACTTGGGGGGAAGTTGAAAGGTCACCCTGGCCAGGCTCCCATTTGATTCCGGAATCCTTTGCCAGAGGATCATTCAGCTTTTCCTTGTACACCTCCTGTATCTCCAGTATCCATACTCATCAATGAAACTGCTTTGTTTTTTGAGCCATTCAGCTTCTACTTGGGCATGTCCACTGTCTGGGTAACTGCTTTGATCTTTAACTATCCCAGTCCAAAACAAAGGGCTTGAATAAAGTGGAGAGGAAGTGATAAGCAGAGGGGGGCAATAAATTCATATTGTATAGTATATCAATGATGTCTTCTTACTCATTACTTTCAGGAACTTCTTTTAATATCTTACTTTATTTCAGTCTTGCTGCTACTGCAAACCTTGGTTTGCAATTTCATTCTTACCTATGTCAGGAGCAAAGCCTTGGATTCTTGATTTATTTGGCTGTGCTGCTTTGAGCTGAAGTCTCAATCTGAATTTCAGTGTTCATGTTGATAAAAAGGAATATTTAACACTCTGAGTGACCACCCCACAAAAGTTATTATGGTCAACTCTCAGATGCCAGCCTGGGTTGCCTTGATCAGAGTCAGGGAATCATGAAGCTGTGGGAGGTTTTTCCATTTACCTGTTTGGCAAGTATACATTTGATTCATTCTCAGCAAAATAAGCAGAAGGAAAAATTATCCATCACCAAACTATCTTTCATGTTCCAGAAGGTATGAGAGAGAAGCCTGGTGTGTGTGTGTGTGTGTGTGTGTGTGTGTGTGTATGTGTTTGTGTGTGTGTAGAGAAAGAGGGGGAGAGAGCGAGAAAAAGAGAGAGAGGGGCAGGGAGGGAGAACACTAGAGCAGAAAAAAGCTTGGAAAGCTACTGAGGGTAAAGTTGGAGCTTGCTTGCTTTATTTATTTATTTTTAATGTGACCTTAGAAAAATCCTTTGTCTCTTCCAAATCTCCATCTATTTATTTGTAAAACTGAAATCTGCCTGCCTTCCTGGTGTTGTTCTGAGAAGTGAAAGTAATGCAGATGGGAGCCCCCAGAGAAAACACACGTTGTGAGAGGAGACCCCAGGGAGTATGCAGAGGGAGGGATGGAGTAGGGGGAGGGAAGCTTGAGTACTGGCATGGCCCCACCAGGGCAGCATTTTATTATTCTGAAGATTGGCCCAACACCTCTAGCAACTTTGGAGAGGACTTTCTGCTGACTTGACAGAATTAAGAAGCCCCACAATAAACAGCATCTAACTCCAGCACAGCAGGGAGGCAGGCAGAGGTGGCTGCTGCTTTCTCTCAGGCTGAGGTTACTCCGTGCCATTCCCTCCCGGCACCTCAACCCTCAGTTCTCAAACCTTGGTGGGGACAAACGCAGTCCATTGGGACCCTCCCCACCCCCTCGAGCGCCTCTCCAGGCCAAGCCTCCCCCCCCACCCCCACCTCCCGGGAGCAGCACCGCGGAGAGGCAGAAGCTGCTGCCTGGCATGGAACAACCTGACTGAAGGCGAGGTCCAGGGCGGAGGGGATTGGGCTGTAGGGCTGTGGAGGAGGGGAGTGGAAGGGGGCGCTGGGGATCTCGCTCGCCCCATCCCAGCCCTCCTAGCCAGCCCGCGACAACCCGCGCCAGCCACCGGGCCTCAGAGAAGCCGACTTCAGGGCCACCATGCAATGGATAAGGGGCGGATCTGGAATGGTGAGTGCACGTAGCCCTGGCTTCCCCTGCTTTAGCCTCAGTCCCCCGGCCCCACCTCCAGCCTTTCCAGCCAGCCACATCACAGCGAGCCCCCTTGTTTCTGCCCACCGCCCTCACCGCCACTGTCCTTGAGACACCAGTGAGCTTGCTGTGGCCATTTTAGGAGCCCCTGCTCCCCCGCCTGCCCAGGAAAGCCCCCTCCCATCCCCCTTCGCATTTGTACTGCTCTTCGAGATTGAGGTTGAATGGGGGTATGGGCTAGATCAGGCACTCAGGAGTAGCTTAGGGGTCATCTGGGTGGCCAGAGAGCAAACAGGGTAGCAGAGGGCTTTCTGGGAACAGTGAAACTGGAAGGAAGCAGGAGAGCAGACAGGAGATTTAGAGGTGGGGGGTGGGGATGATCACAAAGCCTGGGATTGTGGGGCCCCTTATGGAACTGCTGCATAGCCCCCCAACTGGGTGTGTGTACCCCTTAGTTTTGGCCAGCCCCAGGGCATGAGGGCATGAAGTCACTCTTGGGGGAAGCTTCATGAGGGATCTCGGTGACTCCTGCTTGTCTGAGCTGGGGTCACCCTGTTCACACTTGGGACTTAGTCCAGTAGAGAACAGCTACAGAAATCCTGGTCCTGGAACTAGGTCTGGGTTACATTCAGCTAGCAAAGCTCCTCCTTCCCTCCCATTGAGTGTGTGCTTGTGCGTGTGTGTGTGTGTGCATGTGTGTATTTAGTATCATCATCCAACAGTTTATTTTATGCCATGGTACTTCCACTTCTACCTGGAGACCTTGGAATGACTTCCCTTTGCAGAGAGGAAGTGGTGGCTGCATCCTGATGCCTCTCTGACTCAGCCAGGGGCACTTCACACCCTGTCACGTGCTCTGGGATGTGGGAGACCACCATGACTTTGTTCTCAGCTGGGAGGCATAGGCAAGAGGATCTTGGAGGGCAGTTGTCTTGGGTCAACAGGCACTGATGGCATTGCCAGCTCACACTTCTGCACTGCCACCCACAACTGTAGCTTAAAGAAGGTAGCCTAAAGCAGTTGGGCAATATTTGATATTTAATTCCTTTGTTTGTTTGCTCCCATTCTGTATGGGAGGCAGGAATCTGGATTGGGCTAAAACTGTATTCAGAGACGCTGTCCGCTTGCCTTCCTCAGGATTACCTTGCGATCACTGTTTCAGTGATTCTTAAAGGCGTACAGTTTATATACTTATATGGCCCTTCTTCTCAGACTCCCCGTTCCCCCAGGGTTCCACTGTGGCTCCATCAAATGTTTGTAGAGGCAGAAAAGGTCAGAGCAGGTAAAGACCTGAGAGTCCCTGTCCTGTAACTAGGAAAGCCATAGAAAGTGAGAAAGACTTCCCCAGAGACACAAACTGCTTGGAGGTAAATCAGAGTGTGGTACTAGAGTCCTTGGACTCTCTGTCACTGTTCTTTCCCACTGCTCCACAGAGTCATCTGTTCAAATGATGCTGAAAGAGACAAAGGAACAACGAGCTATGATCTTGGGAAATGACTTTCTTCAATATGAACTAATGCCATGAATTCAGTGCCAGTCTTGGCATTTCTGGCAACTTAACCTAAGTGAGACTCACCTTCTCTTCCAAATATAGGGGCCCAAAAGCTACCTACTTAGAGCAGATGCAATTAATAGAGAAATTTGAAGTTTTGCCAGTTGCGTGTGAGAGAGACGAGAGTAGCAGACATTTTGTGGGCACTATGTAATTAAAAATTGATCTATGGGGAAAATATAATATTTTTAGGTACCGAGGTACTGAATATTAGACAATGAAAGCATTTATTTAGCCATTTGATAAAACTGAAAAGCTAAAAATAGTAAACTGTGTGCTAGCCTAGGAGACAGGAAACCTCTAGACTTAGCTCTGCTGATAACTGATGAGAATGCTTTGGGCTTCAGATGCCTCACCTTGAAAATGAGGCCATTAATAAACACCAAAGTTACTTCCAGGCTTAAGATTCCTAGAAGTAAATGTTTAATACTAGTTAACCAGCGGCTCAATATGAAAACAACAGGAAATATCTACTAGCCACTATTTTATAATGTGACCAGTGAAACAGCTGTTGCTTCTTTTTTTCACTTGCAAAGCACCTGAAATTCTGAGTGTGCTTTTTATAACAGTGAGGTTTATTTTGAGAACATTTGAATTCTGTAGTTTATTTCAAAGTGTTGCACGTAAATCAAAGTCCTTGAACAGAAAACACTGCTTGAGATTTCACAGAATAAATGTCTTGGTAGGTAGAAGATGTTAAACCGTGAGTTCACTTCGGATGGCACATGGTTCAATGTGTTTATTTATACCTCTGCCTGCATTGTCCAAATTATTCTGGAGTGTGCAGTGTGCCTAGAGGAGAAAGAATGCGCTTCTCTAAGTCATGAGTCTCATTTTGAGGGACGTTTTTATACTTTTCAGTTCTGAAACTTTTGCAATTGTCAAGCCTATTTTGTGTTCAGTATTCTCATCTTGAAAATGGGTATGAGCCATCTTACGGGCACTATTGCAGTAATTAATTAATCAACAAAATATTGAGTATCTGCTGTGATTAGGAACTGATTTAAGAGTAGTAAACAGATAAAATTTTTCATTCTCATGGAATATACAATTTAGGTGTTGGGGGACTCAACAGTCACATAACATGTCAATAGATACTAAGAAAAGGAAAAACTTGTTAAAAGAGCAGAGAGATAGGGAATGGGAAAGTGTAACATCCAGATTGGTCCAAGTCTGTCTGGTTAAGGGACATTTGAGCAGAGATTTGAAGAAAATGAAGGAACAAGCTCCATGTGGATTTTAGGCATAAGGAACATCCAGCAGTAAACACTATTAGGTTTGTGTTAAGAGTAGCAGAGAACCCTATGTCCTAGGCGTAAAGAATTAGTAAGTAAAAGAATGGGAAATGAGGTAAGTGACAAAGCAAGAGGACAGTTTTTATAAGGCATTTTTACCTGAGCGATTTGGGAAGTCACTAGAAGATTTTAAAAAACTGATGGACATTGTAGGTCTTAAATGTTAGCATAATATAGTGGGGCAAGACCAAAGATAGGAGGAGACTCTTAAATAGTCCTGATTAGAGGCGATGGTGATTGGTCTAGGGTGATGATTGTGCAGATGATCTACATGAAAGAGGTATGCCTAGAATTATCTATAAATGGCTGTTTCTTCTTTCTGATCATCTCCATAGACTCTCAGATGGCTGAGAGTAGGGCTAAAAAGCACACAGATGGGGTGGATATACGCCTACAAGAACATTTCGTATCTGAGTCAATGGGTGAATGATCTACTTTGGGCTCTTGGACACTGGTAGGGCTAAGTAAGGGTTTGCTCTATATGGATTACCATTTAATTAGTATTGACTACCATTTAATTAGTTACCTGATTTGTGAGATTCTGGAAAAAGATTTTGTTATTTGTATTTTGGAGACTGAACAAACTAGCATATAGCCTATGTGATATCTGTAATCAATAACATTTGAATTTTTTATGACAGAAATGTTTTCTTTAAGAATCAGTACCAATAATTATTTTCTTGTTTCCTTAATTTTCAAATAATTATCAATAAAAATAATAATACCTTCACATTTTGAACATATCCAAATTCAGAAACTTGTTCATATACCAAATAAAATTGTACTTACTCATTGCATAGAAATATTATACCTTTGATTTGCATTGTTTCACTATTTCAGATTTCTTTTCAAAGGTTTGTCTATTTGAAAAGGGAGGGTGACAGAGAGGAAGTGACAGAAAAAGATCTTCCAGCTGCTGGTTCACTACCCAAGTGATTGCAACAGCCCACTCTGGGTCAGGCTGAAGCTGCAGCCTAGAACTCCATGTGGGTCTCCCACATGAGTGCCAAAAACCCAAATACTCATGCCATCTTCTGTTGCCTTCCCAGGTGCCTTGGCAGGGAGCAGGATCAGAAATGGAATAGCCAGGATTAGAGCCATTGCTCCAATATGGGAAGCCAAAATTTGAAGCAGTGGCTTACTCTGCTGGGTCACAATACTGGTCCCATTTACTGATAAGAACAGGTCCCATTTGCTGTTTCAGATTTTAAGTGCACACACACACACGTAAACCTATCTCTAATTGATCATATTTAATAGTGACACAACCATTTCTTTTTTTCTTTATCATCACCATGCTACTATTGCTTACTTTAAATCTACTTTTTAAATGCAGAAACATTTAGGACCAGAGAGATTATGGAATTGTACCCAAAGCTACCTTGAGTGAATCTGAACTTAAACACAGTTAAAGGTAGCTAGCCTATCTTGTTAAGTCTGTGTTATCAGAGCCAAACATGTAACTCAGAGTTCTCTAAGTCAAATTTTATGTGGCATACAGTGCTGATTAAAGGATAAATAGTGAAAAACACCAATTTGAAGCTTCATATATATTATTAAAACTCAGTAGTAACCACAAGTGTTTTGAATTTTGACCAACTGAAGGTTTTCTCAGGTAGGGATTTTGTATCACTGATATTCTTTAAAATGGCTGGTGCATAATGATAATAAAAAACCCATTGACTTCAAGTATAATTTTAAAAATATATATTTATGTCATAAATTTGAGGGGGAAGGAGAGAGAAAAAGATAAAAACTTCCACCCAAGTATGTACTAAAACTGGGGCTAAGACTGGATCTTGGAGCCAGGAACCTAATCTGGGTCTCCCACATGGGTGCCAGGGACTCAACAATGAAGCTGAAACCAGTAGAAGTGGACTTAGGGTACTCCAGTACAGGGTACGTGCATCCAAGTGATGTCTTAACTGCTAGCTCAAATACCTGCTGCTACTTTCACTGTTTAAAAGAAAGCTATAGAGACAGTGCATTATTGTTTTCATTCGGTTTTTTTTCCCCCATTGCCCCATCCTTTTTTATACCAGTGCTTTTTAGAAAAATATAGAACTGTGAGCCAAGTTCTTGCACAGGGAAGATGGAGTGGCCAACTGATAAATTTTGTAGTTTATTTGCTTGAGCTATAAATAATAGAGATTTGTCTACACTGGTAAAAACACAAATTTTATTGTTTCTGATAACATGTTAGGAGATACACATGTTTTGACTGATAATGGCAACTCTGAAAAACCTTTAGGGACTTCTCTGCTCCGTTATCTCTTGTATTTTACTGAAAATCTTCATGGTCCAAGGTGGATACTGAAGCTCCAGAGAGTCTATTAACATTCTCATTATGGAGGAGCCAACAACGAGAGAAAGGACTGTCTCTTTATTTTTAAGAAGATTATCAGAAGTCTTATGTAATATACCTATTTATATCTCATTGGAAAACTGAGTCACATGATTCCTCTCAGCTGCATAGGAGATATAGTCATTTAAACTGACTGGCAATGTGCACACTTAAAATTATTGGGATAAGGTTTCTTTTTATTTATTCATTCAAGACACTTCGCAAATGCACACAACAGTAGCAGCTGAGTCAGGCCCAAAACCAGAGACCCAAATTCAGTCCATATTTCTCATGTAGGTAGCAGGGGCCCCCAAGTACTTGAGCCACCCCACCAATTCCTGCTTCCTTGGATTCTCATTAATAAGAAGCTGATTTGGAAATGGAGCATAAATTCTGACCTAGTCCCTCTGATCTGGGATTTGGACATCCCAACCCACATCTGAACTAATATGCCAAATGCTCATATACTCCCAATGAGTCATCTCCTGAGAGAAAATGGATCGTGGTATTCTTTATTAAAGTAAAGAATGCAAAATGGAGTAGCATTTGGGTATAGAATGGAGAAAAGAAATGACTATACAGTCTGAACCCTGATATGCTTGGAAAGTCTTAGGTTTTAAATATCAAGTTGATATTATTTGGTGTATATTTTGAGCATATGAGGTGATTAGGAGACACTGGTGACAAAGTTCTGAAAATCAATGAATTACCCATAATTTAAAACTGTTAGGAAGCCTGGAAAAATAAGAGGTCACAATAGAAATTAAACCTTCTTTTGGAGATCTTTTAGCTTAGAGCAGATCAAATCCGCTCTGTTATCTATTTTCCAGAATTTTCACTCCAGTACTATAGTCTTTATATTATTATTTTTGTTATTATTATGCAGTGCCCATGTTGCTTCTATAGAGCCTCAATTAGAGGGTCCAAGTTATATAACCATGGGGATAATATAGCACCACTAATTAGACTTGAAGTGAGGAAACTGTAGTGTAATGGCCAAATCCAGCCCTCAGTTAAGAAAGGTTTTTATATTTTAATGATTAGGAAAAAAATCAGAAAAATAATAACATGTGATGATATAAACAAAGTACAAAAATATAAAAACATAAAATTCATATAAACATACAAAATTCAAATTTGAAGACCTATTTAAAAATTTGTTTTGTATTTTTAACACATTCATGTCCATTCACTGCTTTATTGTCTACAGATGACTTTGGGTTGTATGGCCCACAAAATCGAAAATATTTGTTCTTAGCCTCTTACAGGAAAAAAAAAAAAAAGAATGCACACCCCTGTACCTTAAAGCCCTTACGATTACTATACCAGTGCCTTGAGGATGTGGGATTGAGGGGCAGACAGAAGGCTGCTGAATCTCTAATTTTTTATTTATCAAGAGTTCTTACTTCATTGAGCTGATATTTAAGATTTTGCTGATTCTGCATTCCTTCTGCCTCCCCTCTCTCCAAAATGTTTGAATACCATGCAAATTACAGACTGAAAACTGAAGCTCAGAGTATGAAAGTGCTTGACCCAAAACTGCATAACTATTCAGTAGCTGGAAAAAGAATCCAGATTGAAATTCCCTATTGCATATTCCTTCTTCTATGAGTTAGCTTAGTGTGTTCAAGGGAAGAAAAGCTTATTTATTACGTGCCAGTTATACTAAATATTATTTCACTCAATTTTCACATCGGTTCCTGGAATTTTGTTTTGTTTTGTTTTTATTGATTTGAAAGGCGGAGAAGAAACATACATACATACAGAGAGAGAGAGAGAGAGATCTACTGATCACTCCCCACATACCTACAACAACTTGGAATAGTCCAGCCTGAAGCCAGGAGATGACTGTTCAATTCAGGTCTCCCATGTAGGTGACAAGGATTCAAGCAATTGAGCTGCCTCCTAGGATATACATTAAAAGAAAGTTATAACTAAAAGCAAAAGCAGGAATTGAATCCAGGCAATTGGAATTGAAATGTCCAAGTTGCGTTTTAACTGCTATGTTAAATGCCTGCTGCCATAAAGGGTTTGGATGTCTAAATTTGTTCATTTGGAAGTTTATAAGTTCATGCAGTAGCTGAGCATCTATGGAGCATCTACTGCTGAGGATCAAATATTGTTTTTTTTTATTAATTATTTTGCATTATGTGACAGTTTCATAGGCTCTGGGAATCCCCCCACCCCTCCCCCTCCCCTCCCCCCTGGTGGATTCCTCCACCTTGATGCAGTATTACAGTTCAAATTCAATCAAGATTCTTTCCTTGCAAACTGATATTCTACCAGCTCTAACTTCGGACCAGAAATAGTCTCCCCAAGAAACTGTTCAACCCATCTGGACAATAAGTAGCTGGACTCTATATGCTTGGTATATGTTTGCAAGGATCAAATATTCTTTTAACCATTGGAGGTGTAGCAGACAACAAAACCAAAACATGCCCCTGCCTTCTAGTCTAGATTGTAAATCTTACATCTAGCTTTTTAAGCTTAAGCATCTCACTCAGAATTATATCAGGGCACCATCAAATTTCATGTTCAGTTCTAACTGACTGCAAAAACCTTATAACTTTCTATAATGTACTTATCCACCTCTGATCATCTACTCTCCACTCCTCTATCTAATCTGTATCCACCCACTGGTTCAATCTTCCATGCACAAACTCACTCATCACCCCATCCACCCACCCATCCATTAGATGTATTTATTATTCACTTACAAACTTTTGGATGTTGACAATACAGCAAGTATCCTACCTTTCATTCGTCCACCTGTTGTTAGTAACATCACATAATGGTTAAGAGCATATACCATGTGGATAAGAAATCGCATTTACTTTTACCATATTGGTTACTCATTACTATGTCAATTAATTCCATGGTGATGTAAATTTTTGCTGATGGTATGTTGGAGCTTTTAATTGATCGGGATGATACTCTGCTGGCTCTGTCTTCAGACCAGCGAGGGTATACCTAAGAAGCCGTTGAACTTGACTAGACAATAAGATGCTGGACTCTATGTTTGGTATATGCTTGCAATGGGGGAATCTCAATTGAACTTGAGCTGTGGTTATGCAACAAGGTGGAGGAATCCATCATGGTGGGAGGGTTTGGGGAGGGGTGGGGAGAATCCCAGTACCTATGAAACTGTGTCACATAATACAATGTAATTAATGAATTTGAAATAAAATTAAAAAAAAAGAGCATATACCATGGACCAAAGATTCTCTATAGCTGAATATTTGCTCTGGGTACTTAACTGTGTGGTCTTGGGTGTCTCACTTGACTGCTCAATGTCTTTGTCTTTAAAGCTGGAAAGATAGTAAGTAGTGTACACATATTTTACATTGCAGTGTACGGACTGTATGAGTTGAATACATGAAAAACATCTTAATTAGTTCATGGCACAGAGAAGTTATGCAATTTTGCTGCTATTATTTTTACATTTCTCTCAGAGTCACGGCCTAACTTAATTTCCTCAGAAACGCAGCTTCTTGTGCATAGGAACACTGAGTAATCATGTTACAATCCTCAGGGTCCTTTCAAGATAATATGAGAAATTTATGTCAGTATTTAGTAACAACTCAATATGTTCTCTCTGTCTTTTAATACATGCATGACAAAATTTATGTAATTATACTGAATAGGTTAATGCATGCACAGGGTACAAAACTCAAAGCATAAGAAACATAATGTGGTACATAGTAAATGCCTTTCCTTTCCTTGATTCTGTCATCCAGCCATTTGCCACAGAGACAGCCACTGTCATCAGTCTGTTACATGTTCATGTAAGAAAATTCTGTCTTTACAAGCACATATGTGTGTGCACATTCGCACATGCACACACATTTTCTTTATGTAGATAGTACCATATCCTTACAGTTCTTTATAAATTAACAGTGTCTTAGAGATTATTTTCTGTTAGTGAATGCAGAGATACTTCCTTTTGTATGACTACATAAGATTTTATTGTCTCTCCTATTGAGGGCTGATTAAGTTTTCAGTCTACAATGCTTCAATGGGTTTTAACATATCTTTTAAAAAAAGATTTATTTATTTTTACTGCAAAGTCAGATATATAGAGAGGAAGAGAGACAGAGAGGAAGATCTTCAGTCCAATGATTCACTCTCCAAGCGGCCACAACGGCCAGAGCTGCGCCGATCTGAAACCAGGAACCAGGAGCTTCTCCCAGGTCTCCCACACAGGTACAGGATTCCCAAGGTTTTGGGCCATCCTTGACTGCTTTCCCAGACCGCAAAAGGGGAGCTGAATGGAAAGTGGGGCTGTCAGGATTGGAACTGGCACTTATATGGGATCCTGGGGTGCATTCAAGGTGAGGATGTTAGCTGCCTGGCTGCCACACTGGGCCCTAAGCAGCCATGATTTTTTAAGATACTATACATAGTAGGCTGAGATATGGGTAGGTCAAAGAAAAGTGTGAGTTTGCCTTGAAGCAGCTCAAAATTAAGTAGGGGAGAAATAATCTGGACTAAATCATGTAGGAGGTAGCAAAAAGATGATGTGAGAGTACAGGGAAGCAAGAGCATGATGGGGCAGGGTTTCCAAAGATCAGACAGGATTTCCAAGAACAGGCAGCATTTAAATTGTACTTTGCAGGTAGCAGAGTTCGCTTTTGGTGTTAAGTACGGATGGCAGGTGTGGCATGAGTTTTTCAAAGCAGGAAGCAGGAAGTAAACATTTAAGAAAGAATCAATGTATGAAAAGGGAGCATGTGGGTGCTCTGGTGTGATTGGAGCCAATAATTCTGGAAAGATGGGTAGGCACCAGATAACAATGGGCTTGTGGCGACACAAGAAAATAAGCTTCTGTTTGGGACACCTGCATCCCATTTCAGAGCTCTGGTTTCAGTCCTGACACCTCCACTTTCCATCCAGCTCCCCGTTAAAGCACCTGGTAAAGCAAAAGATGGCCCAAGCATTTTCCATCCAATAGAAAACCTGATTTGGAGTTCCTGACTGCTCACTTAGGACTGACCTAGCTTTGGCTGTTTCAGGCATTTGGGGGGTGAAACAGTGAATTAAATATTTCTCTATCTCTCTCTTTCTCTCTCTCTCTCTCACGCACACATGCACACCCACAGAGTGAATTTCACAAGATGAAAATAAACAGTTTTTCCTAGTGTGTTTTAAATGTCAGGCTCAGAAGCGCTGCCTGGTAAGACAGAAAATGGCAATGTGAAACATAATAGTGTAAGATTCGTTTAGTGACAGACATGAGGGACTGGGAGAAGAGGAAGGATTGCACTTGACAGCTAGAACAAGTTACACAGATTTCACCCCACAATAGAGGGCCTTAACTACTCTGACTCATATTAATGTCTGTTGTGTACACTCCTTTTACCTTTTATCAGATAGAGGGATCTTCCGCTGCTGGTTCACTTCCCAAATACTGATTAAAGGCAGAGCTGGAGCCCAGAATTCAATTCAGGTTTCTCATGTGGGTGTCAGGAACCCAGGTACCTGAACCGTCACCTGAAGCTTCCCATTATCACGAAGTTGGATCAGAAACAGAGTATGGAGTTCAACCCAGGCACGCTGATGTGGGTTACAGGCATCCCAAGCAGTGGTTATGCTGCTGGGACAAATGCCTGCCCCATGCTATGTAAATTTCATTGGAAAAAAAAAAAATCAAGTCAGACTGACCTGGGCTCGACTTTTGCTTCTACTATCAGTTATAGTTATGTGTCATTGCCCAAAATCACTAAACTTTTCTGACCTTTAGGAGCCTATAAAATGATTCTTGAGAAACGAGAATAAAATTTTGATTAAGTGGACAGATTAGATTAGACATAACTTCATATGATTAAGGGGGCTATGATCTGATACAAGCAACCTGAGGACCCAGGAAAGCCAATACTTAGGTTCAGGTAAAGTCATGAGAACTAGGAGATCTATTGGTATAAGTTTCAGTCATATAGCTTGTAGTCTCACAGCCCGAAAACAATCAATGTTTTAGGTCAAATCTGCAATGAGAAAAGAGGATATCCTGTCTCAAGTATTCAGGCAGGAGGAGTTACATACCTTTCATTCTTTTTGATATAGTCAGGCTCTCCTCAATTGATTGGATAAGGCACACCTGTGGCTTTATTTAGTCTAATGATTCATGTTAATCACATTCAGAAATACTCCTACAGATACATTCAACATAATGTTTGACCAAATATTTGAGTATCCTATTGGCCAGTTAATGTATTAAAATTAACCATCAAACATCCTCACATGTCTTCCAAGCAAACTGTGAGAAGCTGAAGAGCTAGTACACACACATGGTATAGGATTGTGTGCACTCTGCTCCTCTGGATTCATGTGGGCAGTGATATTTAGTCCTGAAATGCCAGAGGAGCATTCATGCTCATGATTAGGATAGGACCTTTCTCATTGCCCTGAATCCACACGTAAGAAAATCAAACAATCCCTCTTGTCCAATCTAAGTCACTTAGATTCTCTGTTCAAGGAGAGACTGGGGAAGGCCTTCAAACTGCCCCAAGATAAGATGAAAAGAGCTGCTGCTTAAAAGAAAATTATATATTTGTTTTTTTTGGAAAGACAGATTTACTGAGAGCAGAGAGAGGAGAAAGGTCTTCCATCTGCTGATTTGTTCCCCAAAATGACTGAACAACCAGAGGTAAGCTAATCAGGAGCCAGGCGCTTCTTCCAAGTCTCCCACATGGGCACAGTATCCCATGGCCTTGGGCCATCCTCTGCTGCTTTGCCAGGATATTAGCAAGGAGCTGGATAGGAAGTGGAGCAGCCAGAACACAAACCGGTTTCCATTTGGGATGCCAGCACTTGCAGGTAGAGGAATTATCCTGTTGAGTCACTGTGCTGGGCCTAAGCTGTTGTTGTTGTTGTTGTTGTTTTTAAGATTTATTCATTTTATTACAAAGTCAGATATACGAGAGGAGAGACAGAGAGGAAGATCTTCCATCCAATGTTTCACTCCCCAAGTGAGCCACAACGGGTCGGTGCGCGCCGATCCGAAGCCGGGAACCAGGAACCTCTTCCAGGTCTCCCACACGGGTACAGGGTCCCAAAACATTGGGCCGTCCTCGACTGCTTTCCCAGGCCACAAGCAGGGAGCTGGATGGGAAGTGGAGCTTCCGGGATTAGAACCGGCGCCCATATGGGATCCCGGGGCTTTCAAGGCGAGGACTTTAGCCGCTAGGCCATGCCGCTGGGCCCTAAAGCTGCTGTTGTTTTAAAGTATTTATTTATTTACTTACTTATTTATTTGAAAATAATTACAAAAAGGGAGGGAGGAAGAGTGAGAAATTTTCAATCCATTGGTTCACTGTTCATTTGAGCACTTTGGAGCTGGACCAAGCTGAAGCCAGATCTGAATTCCCTCTGAGTCTCCCACATGGGTGGCAGGGGCCTAAGCATTTGGGCCATCTTCTACTTCCTTCCCAGCACATTAGTGGACAGCTGAATTGGAAGTAGAGCAGCTGGGATTTGAATCAGTACCCATATGTGATGCCAGTGTCACAACAACCAGGTTAATCTTCTGTGCCACAATACTGGACCCAGAAGGGCTTCTTAGGATGCATAGCTTTAACAAATTTACAAACCATGCTGCTTTTATTTTGTGCATGCATGTATGCACATGTGTGTATGTGTGTGTTTTGCAACCTGAGTAGTTCTGCAAATGATTAAGTTGCCAAGTAATGGAAACAAGTTTTTTTTTGTTTGTTTGTTTGTTTTAGCTATCTGTAAGACTGCCTGTTGCCCTGAGGACATGTCTTGTGAAAGGGATTATCTGCCTTTCCTGGCAGTTACATTTAAGCTGAATCAACTGTGTACAGATTTTAGAAATAATCTTGACACGTTTGGATTACAATAAAAAAATAGACAGGTTTGTGGTGAGTTGAGGGAAGGTAGTGTAGATAACATGCATAAAGGCCTTCAAGATGAATCAGCTTGGTACAATTGAATGATAGAAAGAAGGCCAGTGTAAGAGGGAGCATAAGGAGACAGGGAGCTCAATGCCATGAATGGTGCACCAAAACTTAGGCAGGAACTAACTTACACAGGATTCAAAGGCAGTGTTGTAGAGTGGTCAGTAGCCCAGGCATTCGAAGCAAGTTGTGTTCAAATTCTGACTGTCATATCTTAACTATGTGATTGAGCATGTTATCTAGTCTTTTCTGTTACTTCGGTTACGCTCTTGAAGAACTGGGAATGATATTAATTCTGTTAACTATACTGTTGATACTATCCATAGTGTTATTATGAGAATTAAGTGGTGTTCTTGGCAGAACTAGGCACATAGAAAGTGTCATTTGTTCTAAGTATTATAGAAAATATTTGAAGCAGTGAAGTATGATAGGGGTTACTTTGTGACCTGAGGAGATAAGTTTTGTAGGCTATATGAAGAATGGATTGAAAAGTACAAAAATGAAGATTAGGCTCAATGCAGGTTCGGGTGCTCAGCCTATCAGTTAATATGTCCCGTATTGCAACATCTGGTTTCAATACTTGGTTCTGGCTCTTGCAGACTAGCTAGGTTGCAGTTGCTGTAGTTCAGACTTTGGGAGGTCATCGTGATGGTTCAAGTGGTGGGATTTCTGTTCCTGACAGAGTAGACCTGGATTGATTTCCTGGCTCCTGGATTCAACCTGGACCTAAGCCATTAAAGGCATCTAGGAAATTAAGAGAGAGGATGCAAACCATCTCTCTCTCCCTATCCCTCTCTCTATATATTTTCCCCTCAAATATATTTTTAGAAAGGAATTCAGTCAGTGGAGTTGTATAAAAGAGAACAAATATAAATTTTGGAAATGCAATCAATGGGACTTGCTGTTAGATTGACTGAGAAGGATATAGGACTGGCAGGAAATAAGGTTAACCCCTATGTGTTTCTGCCCCTGGCCAGCTGTGTGATTTTGGACAAGTGACTTTAAATATATCACTGCAACTATCTGTGTATCTAGATACATAGTGATATATATCACTATATGTCACTCACTCTCCTCCATTCTTATTGGGAGGAGATCAATCTTGATTCTGCTGAGATCTTTCACCCATGTTATGGAGGGTAAACGGCAAGAAGGTTCTTGATTTTCATTTCTTCAGCTACACGTTAGTCATTTAGTAGCGTGTTATTTAACTTCATGGTGTTGTTAATTTCTTTTTTCTTCCTGTTGTTTTTGTTTTGTGACTTTTCATTTAAGGGGATGTATAATAGCTGTATAATGGAGACTGTCATATCTAGTAACATGTTATTTAAGTTCATGGCATTGTAAATTCCTATTTTTCTTTCTATTGTTGATTTTGTATTGTGACTTTTCATTTGAGGGGATGTACAGTAGCTGTGAAATGGAGACTAACATATTCAGATGTGAGGATACAATGTAGTATGCATTTCTACTTCCAGACAAAGATGGACTTACGATGAAACCGTTTACTATATCTTGACAATAGGATTCTGGACTCTCTGCCATTGTCCATGCCCACAATGATTGACACATGACTGTTTATGAAGAACTATGCTTTCGTAATGATATAGAGGAACTAGGTGTGTGTGTGGGGGGATGGAAATTGGGGCTGGGATAAGGGAACTACCAGCAGCCTATGGAACTGTATCATAAAATGATGATGACGATGATGATAAAATGCAAAATGTGAAAAAAAAGAAAAAAAATTAAATGTTATGTATGTTTTATGAAACCCTTCATAGAAACATCCAGATTAATGTTTAACCAAATATCTGGCCAAAGATTTGGGACGGTGTTGTGCTTAGCAGTTAACATGCTTCTTAGGATGCCTGTATCTGGTATTGGAGTGCCTGGGTTTGAGTCCCGGCACTGCTCCCAATTTCAGCTTACTTCTAGTGACTACCCTAAGGCTCAAGTTTGGGCTTCTTACTTACATGGGATATGTGGTCTAAATTTGTAGCTCCAGATTTTGCCCTGACCCATTCATGTATGTTGTGGACACTTGGGGAATAAATCTGTGGATGGAACGTCTCTCTTGCTCTCTTCCTTTGCAATGAATAACCATCACACATTATATATGAAACTGGAACAATGGTAATACTTGATCAGTGATACTATTGTTGTGAAGATGAAATAGCATCAGTATGTAACACATTTGCCTCAGTGTCTCTCACATAGCAAGGGTTCAATTAGTTATAACCATTTTTATAGTAATAGCCTTTCACATTGGTTTACTATTTTGCATTAAAAAGGAGCTATAGGAAAATGGGGAGACAGATACATCTTCCATCACTGTCCCCCACCCCCATCCCGCTGCCGCCAAACAGCCACAGTGGCTAGGGCTGAGCCAGGCAGAAACAAGAAACTACATCTTCATCTCCCACATAGGTACAGAGGTCTAATCCTTTGGGCCATATTCTGCTACTTTTCCCATGCCACTAGCAGGGAGCTGAAAATGCTCAAGTTCCCTGGCAATAAGGGAAATCCAAATTAAAACATCAATGAGGTACCACCTAACGCCAGTAAGACTGGCCCACATGAATAAAAGCACCAACGACACTTGTTGGCGAGGTTGCGGGGAAAAGGGAACCCTACTCCACTGCTGGTGGGGCTGCAGGCTGGTACAGCCTCTATGGAAATCAGTATGGAGAATATTCAAACAACTCAAATTCAACATACCGTATGATCCAGCAATAGCACTCCTAGGAATATATCCAGAACACTTGTTCTATGAGAAACCAACATGTACTCCTATGTTCATAGCAGCACAATCAGTAATTGCAAAAACATGGAAACAACCAAAATGCCCATCAACAGAGGATTGGATAAGAAAGCTATGGTTCATCTACTCCATGGAATACTACTCAGCTATTAAAAAAAACAAAATGCAGTTCTTTGTGGCCAAATGGGCCAAACTGGAAACCATAATGCTAAGGGAAATGAGCCAATCCCAAAAGGTTAAATACCACATGTTTGCCTTAATTTAAGATGATATGATGTTATGTATAACATGTTATGTTTTGAATGTTATATGTTGTGTATAAACTAAAATTGAAGTATAGGTGAGGTGGTCACAGAAGGTGGCTGGGAACCCGCATTTACTTTTAACATATTGGTTACTCATTACTATGTCAATTAATTCCATAATGATGTAAATTTTTGCTGATGGTATGTTGGAGCTTTCAATTGACTGGGATGATACTCTGCTGGCTCTGTCATCAGACCAGAGAGGGTATACCTAAGAAACCGTTGAACTTGACGGGACAATAAGATGCTGGACTCTATGTTTGGTATACGCTTGCAATGGGGAAATCTCAACTGAACTTGAGCTGTGGTTATGCAATAAGGTGGAGGAATCCACCATGGTGGGAGGGTTTGGGGAGGGGTGGGGAGAACCCAAGTATCTATGTAACTGTGTCACATAATACAATGTAATTACTGAAGTTAAATAATAAATAATTAAAAAAAAAAAAAAAAAAAAAAAAAAAAGAAACTATCAGAAGAAAAAAAAAAAAAAAAAAAAAAAAAAAAAAGAAGTGGAACAGCCATCACAGGCAGTTGCTTTATCTTTTAGACCATGATGCAAGGGCTGCAGTTTTGCATTTTCAAACAGCTATGAAATTCATTAACACATGCAATCCTCAAAATTGTACCCTTCTTACTTAAAAATTTAAAAATATATCTATTTGAGAGAGAGACAGATGCAGATGTAGAGACAGAGAGTTCTTATTCACTATTTCTTTGCTCCTCTCTGCAATGGTAAGAGCTAGGCTGAGCCAAACCTTGGAGGTGAGAACCTCAAATTCTGATAACCCACGTGGGTGGTAGGACCCAAGTTACATTGCTTCCCATGTGTGTATTATTAAGGAGATGCAGTCAGGAGCCAGAATCAGGCACTGAATTCAAGTATTTAAAATGTGGCACATGAGCTTCTTCTTCTTTTTTTTTTTTTTTAAGATCTTATTATTATTGGAAAGCCAGATATACGAGAGGAGAGACAGAGAGGAAGATCTTCCATACAATGTTTCACTCCCCAAATGAGCCACAACGGCCGGTGCTGCGCCGATCCGAAGCCGGGAACCAGGAACCTCTTCCAGGTCTCCCACATGGGTGCAGGGTCCCAAAGCATTGGGCTATCCTCGACTGCTTTCCCAGGCCACAAGCAGGGAGCTGGATGGGAAGTGGGGCTTCTGGGATAAGAACCGGCGCCCATAGGGGATCCCGGGGCTTTCAAGGCGAGGACTTTAGCCGCTAGGCCATGCCGCCGGGCCCGGCACATGAGCTTCTTAACTGGTGGCTTAACTTCTAGGCAAAACACCGATCCCTCTTCCTACTTGAAAGTTGGAGAAACTAAGGCTGGAAGAGTGAAGTGTTTTTTTCTACACAGTTGTCTCCAAATAGATTTACAGTAAGAAACAAGTGTACAACTCCTTAATAGCTCCTTAGGCATTGGTCTTTGTTTACCAGGAGTGGATGTTTGCCTGGCCTTCTTCATTCCAGAGGTGAGAACCAGCAGTAATAAGATTGTGTATGCAGTAAATCTTAAAAACAAGGCAGCATAAATTTTGTAGTAAGTACAATCCTAAATGTGCTGGAGACCCATTTAATTTAATCTTCCCAACTATCCTATAAGATAAGCACACTTTTTGAGTTGAAGAGACTGCCAGATACAGTGTGAAAGACTGAGTGACTCCCAGGTCGCCTTCTGAGAAGATTCACATTACGTTTGCTCCTTCCACTCTGAACACTGTGCATTCCAAAGAGGGTGAAAACTCTGGGAAGCTTTTTGAGTATTTGGATATGTAAAATCAATGAGGCCTGGCAGAATACTTTTTGCATGCATTGCAGGCAATCTGAATGTCTCTGGAATGGGTGAGTGAAATGATGGTGATCCAGGTATCACCTGTAGCCACCAAGTGCCTTGGAGCTGACCCCAAAGAAGGCAAAGGTTTGTGTAGCAAATGTTTCCCTTGACCTGAGTAAAAGATTGATAAAGGGAATGGGCTGAAATAAGAAGCTTCAGAAGTTCTTCTTGAGAAAATGAATTCTTCCAGATACCAGTTTACCCATAGATAAAATAAGGGCTTTATCGCTTCCTCTACCATTCCCCTTAGTGTGTATGCATGTGATATTTTTTGGCCATCCACTATATATCAGGCAATGTTCTAGGCACTGAATTATGAACAAAGCAGACAAAAAATTCACTCTATGATGTAAAGGATATTTTAGTAGCAAAGATATATGCTAGGTGAATTATTAAATAAAATATATGCTATGTTAATTCTAATTGCTAAGGAGAAAAAAGCACAGCAGGGAGCAGCAATAAGAAATATGTGTGTGTCGGTAAACTTTTAAATTCCTGTTTCCTGCTGTACTTCCTTTGTTGCCTTGAGGTTGATACTCAATAAATGGCCACAGTATTTAGAAAGCTGTGAAGTTCTATTTAAATGTGAACTACTGTTAGTTATTCCTGGGGGATTAATTTTGCCTAAGTCCTTATTTACTGTTCCCTTCTCCATCATCTGTATGGTGCAATTCCCAGAGTTCAGGCTTAAAAAAAGGGGGAAAATTCAAATTCTAGGCCTGACCCTGATATGGCAGTTTCTTACAATCCCAAATGTATCAAGCTATATAGATTCTAAAGTACTTTTCCCAGAATTTAGATCTTAGGGCTCCTAATCCTTTCTACTCCTGCATGAAACTTTGGGAGTTGTGGCAAATCATATTGCTTCTTAGATAAGAAGCATTGCCCTCCTATAAAATGGAGATGATGAATCTCTTCCCAGTGAGCCTCCTTGGGCTGTTGCGAGGTGCAAGCAAGGTATCTGGTATGAACTTTGTAGGTTTGATGCTTTTGCTTAAACATTTTTTTTTTTCTTGTAAGCTGGGTGTATGTGTGGAGGGGGAGGTGCGCGTTAAGCGCTGCTGCTACTTCCTTTTCTTGCTGACAAGCAGCTGAGGGGAGCGGAGGCAGTACTGATCTTCAGCATCTCCTGGAAACAGAAACAGTTACATGGAAATGGCCTCTCACGATGGAGTGGCAACTACTGGTGTGCAGTCCCCCTTTGGCCACTCTGCTTTTTGCAAAGTGGGAACTGGGACTCATTTCCTGACACTTAACAGTTAACACAAATGGCTCATGGTCTTTTAAGATCTCCACTTGCATGTCATTTGAAATGCTGGCTATGGGAGTGGGTAGCCTTGAATAGGTAAATTTTCATTTAGTACTGTTTTTCTATTATGACAATTTTTTTCACATCCTAACTGAATTTGTCTTTCAATAGAGCGCTTCCAGATCTGTTTTCTCATCATCTCTTTGGTTGATATGATCTGTGTGTTCTATTTATGACGAGTAAACTGAAGCTCAGAGAATACTTGATTTGTCTAATATTAGGGACAGAGATTGGACTGAAATCTTTCAGTAATAGTATTTGTTAGAAACCACTTAATTTCACTAAGTGCTGCACATTGTTTTAAGTGCTTTACATATATTTTGTAAATACTCTCTCATGAACAAGCATATGGAACTCCCTGCTTTGCCAATGAGGAGACTAGGTGGCTGAGAGTCTGGGGCTTGTTGAAAATGAGGGGCAGACTGAATATGAAGGCATTCTACCATTTCTCCATTTTAAAGATGAGAAAAGTGAGACTCAGGACAATAAATAACCTAGGGTCACATAACTAGCAACACACAAGGTTAACACTGAACTTTACTAGGCTGTCTTTAACACCGATGTTCTTAGCCTTCAAGCTATATTACCTCAAAATCTGCTAGGGCTGTCCCTAGATGGGCTAGTGGAAGGTGTTGATAGGCAGAGACCAGACAATGGGAAAGAGAGAGGAAGGGAGGGAAGAAGGGATGGAAGAAAGGAAAGAAGGAAGGATGGAGGGAGGAAGGGAAACTGACTCTGAGTTATTAAGTCTACACAGCAGATTTGACATTTTTAATTTAATTTTGAATAGATAATAAAAGAAAAAGAGTGCATGAAGCAAATGTTTACTCTTCATTCTTCAGAGGTCACCAGCTCAAGAGCTTATTAACATAATATTTCCAGGGGTTTTTAAAAATTGAGAGGCAGAGAGGCAGACAGGAGAGAGATATACAGCGAACCTTCCATTGGTTCACTCCCCAAATGCCACTGCTGTCCAGGGTTGGGCCAGGCCAAAGCTTATTATACTCAGGGATTCAATCCAGGTCTGCATATGGATGGCAGGGATACAATAACTAAATCCATAGTCTGCTGCCTCCCAGGATCTATGTTAATGGGAAGCTCGTGTCAGGAGTTGGAGCCAGTTGTGGAACCTAGGCACTTTGATATGGAACATGGGCAGCTCAACCCGTGTCTCACGTCTCAGCCCAAACTTCCACCCGCTAGAGGTTTTTTGTTTTTTGCTTTTTTAATATAAGCGTGCGCTTTGCTGGCTGCACAAGAAAGAAAAGCACCGGCCAAGTACAAACAGGTCTTTATTAAGCAAAGAGAAGTCCATTCCTGAGTCTTTCCTGTACAGCGGAGGAATGAACAGGAGAGGATGGGGACAGCAAGCGGGAAAGACAAGCTGGGTGGCAGAGACAAAGGTTTTATACCCCCAATGACATGGGTGCTGGCATCAGTCCTGCTTGGGCCCTGATAGGGCAAGAAATGTTGGCCCTTGTCCATCATTGGCCCGTATGTGGCCTTGGCTGCCTTTGGGGCATGCCAGATCGCTCGCTAAGGTCATTGTGGTGTCCACCCACTTCCTGTAACTGTGGTAACCATCAATAAGCATATAAATATATATATATTATTACTCCTTTTTTCCACACAAAATTTGTATATCTTATCTACTAATCTCTTGCAGTTCTCACCTAATATTTATTTGAAATCACTCCTTATCAGTCTATGGAGAGCTTCAACAGTCTTAGCAGGGCCTTAACATTTTTCAGCAAGCTTTCATCCATCTTTGTGTCCAGCACACTTATTTCTCTTCTTTACCAACCTTGAAGTGGAGCTAACCTTCATAATTTTCACCGAGGATCATATTGGTGATTGTCTTTGGACTTTTACAGAAATACAGTTCCCCGAAGTCGGTTCCTCAGTCTCCTTCTGATGCAAAGTATAGCCTTTTGCAAATTTCCTAGCTTAACTAACCCACTTTGTCTTTAATTTGTTTCCTGTCATCTGCCTTCCTACTAGCCAACTTATCTGCTTATCAATATAATTCTTGTTAAGTATATCTCTAACAAAACAAAACACCATACTTAATTTGATGATGAGTAATCAGTGTACTGAATTCCAGTGGTTTGCAATTTAAATGAAGCCTGGGCATAGAAGCCAAAGAGGCTCGAGTCATGAGGCCCAAGAGTGGAGCTATATAGATTATGCTCCAAAACTAAACACTGGATCCTGCGATGGAGAGAAGTCACTGCCCATCAAGTCTTACAATTACACAAGATTGGCTTTGTCTACCTCAAAATAATCCTGACTGAGCCTGACATCCTCTTTAGGGACATTTAGAACCTTGCTCTTTCTCCACCATTCCTCTCTCTGCCCAGAGTAGATACAGATGTACTGACCCACTAGCTTACTTGAAATAGAATTGAAATAAGCCCCCAAATAAATGTGAAATAGTCTGGAGATAGATCTATGCCAAGAACAGGAGGAAACTGCTATTCCTAGGTCTTTATTTAGGTATTTATCCAGCGGCTAGCCATTTGGGGGCAATAGGGCCAGTATTTCTGGAGAGAAAAGCTTCTGGATGGGGGGTTACAGTGGTGTCTGGGTCAAAAGGGAATAGAAAATCAAAGAGTTTCTGAAATTCTGAACTGATAATGCAGACCTTTTAATCTCTTGGCTGAGTTCTTACTAAGGAAGGCTCTTGGGGTGGGGAGGGGCAAAGATTGGGATTTACAGGTTGCACCAAATAATACTTGCCATCACAAACTTCCTCAGCATCCCAGGTTGTGAGTCAGCAGGGCTTATGCCTTTGTATTCACTCGCTCATTGATTTAGTTAGTCATTAAAAACATGTTTATGGAGTTCTAAGCTCTGTTTAGGACCTAATAATACAGCAACAAACAAGTCCAACTCTGCCTGCATGGGCCATACCTCTTTATAAAGACTGCTAATAAACTACTACACAAAGAATTCTATGCACGATTGCAAAGAATAAAGAGGCTGTGAGGGTAAAATGAGACAAGATGGAACAGAGTGATATGGTGGCACAATATTAGAAAAAGGAGGTCAAGGAAGGAAGTTTCTGAGTAGGTAAGAGACTAAAGATTTTACAGTGAGAAGAAAAGTCTTCAAGCAGAGCCAAATTCTTAATCCTTTAATTTCTTCCTTAAAATTTCATTTCTACTACACAATTGGATGCAACTGAATTTGTTAAGAGTCACCATCACCCATTGCTCAGTGTGCCACTTAAGGCCAGTTCCATTCCTGCCACACCTTGGGCAAGACAGTTGAAGATTCAAAGCTTTATTCCAGTTTTCAACCAAGTCAAAAATCTCTGAGCTTTAGAGAACTTGAAAGATTTCTCTCAGGTTATACAGCTTCCAAGAATCAGAAGCTGACACTTCATCCACTGTTCTTTTCACTTTGCTCCTGAAGGTATGTGGGAACACAGCAGCACATGTGAGACCAATGCTCAAAATAAAAGAAACAATAGTTTCACAGCATTCCCTATCCACTCTCATCTGAATGTGTGTTCTGAGTAATGTATACAAACTAAAGACCAACCAGCCTGGGGAGGGAACTGAAAACCATGACACAAGTGGAAGAGCTTGAAAAAAACTGATCACAAAGAGAGAGGGATTGGGATTTGAATGTATTATAGATGTCTTCAAGCACTTAAAAAGACTATTGTGAAGAGAGACTTGGATTTTGCTTTCATGTCCCCTCACCTTTTTTGACATGAGCCAGAATGTTGTACTCTACCAAATGGGCAGAAGCCATAAGATAATGGATTTCAGCTCAAAAGGAATAATGGTGATATAAGATTCAAAATGTTTCCTGTTACTGAAAATATTCCAACAAATTGTTGGATAAAACGTTGTCAGGTATAGTGGAGAAAAGGAATGGTTTTTGGAATCAGATATCACTTCAAATCCTGCTGCTGCTCTATTCTATTTGTATGACTATGGACAAATGATTCTTACTGTCTACACAGTAGTATCAAATCCTCATTCCTGGATTTCTGGTGAAAATTGAATATAATAGCTTATTTAAAGGACTAGCATTGTGTGTGCCAAAAGTAACTACAATTATTTCCTCTTTATCTCTCCTTACCTTCATCACATGTGCTATAGAGAGGATTTCTACTTAGGGAGGTTGGGAAGTGATGACCACTTTCTCCCTTCTGAACAGAAAAAAAAAAATCTATGATTCATTCTGTAATTGTCAATAGCTTTATTCATTATCTTACTGTGCTGGGACACTTGAAGCATGCATTTAAATTATGTGCATTATTGTATTCTCTTCTGGACTATCAGCTTCTTGAGAGCTTCTCTGTGTTTCTCAATTGTCAAAATAAGTGCTTATCAAGTAGCACTGATTTTGTAGGGGTGGTGACATCTATGATTAAAAATTGAACTAAATGGGATTTTTTTGTCCTTGGGGAGCTCTCAAGTAGAATTGATATGCTTAATTATGCAAGAGTCTCTAGTCATACCTGTAGCCAAGACAATGAATAGATAGGATTCAGTGTGTGCCTGTGGTAAGCCTCAGTGAATATGGAGTAGCTGGGATGGTAGTTGAATGGTAAATAAATGAGTAGCAGTTGGAGGAAGACAAAACACAAAGATAGAATTTTTCTTGAGAATGCTTCCTGGCAGAGGTGAGTCTTTGGGGGCTTTACAAATATGGGAAGCAAAAGATAATTAGGAACTGCCTTGTCTCTAACAGAAGGCAAAAAATTAATATTGGCATCTTATATCTGAGGTTTTGGCCTCCATGATCCACATTAGGACTTTAAGAGTTTATTTTCCTTGTGATCCAACAGAGGTCAGATGCTATTGAAAGATGAGACATAAGTCAACTAGTGACATCAGTATAGTTCCTTGTTTATGAGCATAGGTTCTAGAACCACACATTCCTGGTTTACATCTAGACTCCAGCACTTACCAGCCATGTGATCTTGGGTAAGCTATTTAATTTCACTTTGTTTCATTTTTATTATGTATAAAATAAGGACAACAGTATCTGCCTATGGATTCTATATGTAAATACTACCTTATTGTGAGGATTAAAAAGAGCTGATATGATAACATGTCAAAAAGCTTGTGAAAAAAATGCATTTCGTACTCAGTGTAAGGTGCCACTTAAGACACTCAAATGTCATGTTGGAATGCTGAATTTGAGTCACAGATTTCCTTATGATTCCAGCTTCATGCTAATATATGGCCTAGGAGGCAATGGCTAATGATTCAAGTACTAGAGTTCAAGCCATTCGTGGGAGACCCGAATTGAGTTCTGGACTGTTAGCTTTGTCCCATCCCAGGCAGCTGTGGACATTTGGAGAATGAATCAATGATTGGAACATTTCTTGGTCTCTCAGTGTTTCAGATAAATGCATAACAATTTTGAGAAGGCTAATTGGGAAAACTGGAATAATAAGATACATGTTTTGGGGTAAAGTTTTCAAATCCATCCAGTTTTTTTTTTCATAATATACACTTCCCAAAGAATTATTTTAAAGTACCCTCCACATATGTAAAAGGCTTAGAACAGTGTTTGGCAGAAAGCTATTACCACCATTTGTTAAATGAGAGTCAAGTGCTGAAAAACGATTTGACTTTGAAAACATTCTGTCATGGAGTGGTTATCTCCTCCCTAATGTCTGTAGTGTATCTAGTGATATCTGGCTGAAAGACATGGAGAAACTTTCTAACAACTAAGATTGTTACAAAGATGAGGGGATCTTCATCCTTGAAGATAGAGTTGGCCTTGGAATTTGACCAACTAATGGGAATGTTGTAGAAAAGATTGAAGGAACTGGGGTAGTTCTAGAGAGTCTCTGATTCCTTGATACTTGTTAGTAGGAATGTTGGTTCTTGGGTCGAGGTATTGCTGCTCCTAAATTTTTTTTTTTTTAATTGTAAGTAGAATTGAGTTTCACCTAACTCAAAACGCTAATCTGGGCTGGTATGAAATGCCATAATCCAAAGCCTGAAACAAGTTAAAAAATACTTTTGAGATTCAAGATACAGGGTTTTACTTCCCACAATGCTATGTAATCTAGACAGGTTGCTTCCTTTTTCTGGTAATGGTAACCTGGAATATGAGCTTTTAGATGTTCTCTATGGTCCCATCAGGTCTTGCTTTCTGTGGTTGGAACATTTAATTCTTTAGGTGGGAACAAGAGGATGAAGGCAACATTCATGCACTCTATAGGTGTTTATAAAGCTCCTGCTAAGTGTCAGGCATTGTACTGGGCAGGATAGTGAAAATAGTTAACAAGATAGGCGTGGTCTCTGTCCTCATAGTTCGTAGTCCAGTGGAAGATAAAAACAAGAAAAATAGTTAGAATGCAGTTTACTAAGTGTTTCAAGGGAGCTAAACTGGTTTTATGAGAAAGGAATAATATCCAAAATATTTTGGTTGAGAGTGCACCAGAAATTGCATTCTGGAGGGAGTGGCACTTGAGCTGAGCTTTGTGATGGAAGCTGGAGGGAGTGAACAACAGTTTACATGGGCCCTGTAGTAAGAGAGCCTGGTGAGTTACCAGAACCACTGTGCTTTAGGTTCTGCACAGCTGTAGCAGAGCCATTGAAAGGGCATTGCCTCAGATGAAGTTTCTTTGGAAATCCCTTCAACTGAACTGCTGATCTCAGAACCCCAACCATGAAGAGACTGTGCCAGCCAGTGGATTCTGAATAGGTTTCATCGCAATTGGAATGGCGAGACTGGCAGCAATTCAGACCTGTTGAACTATCAAAACTGCTTGAGCAGGACCCTCGGAGCATGCCTCACATCGGGGACCTGGGATGGGAGGGAGGCTGGGTGGGGCATTTCCCTTTGTCTCTCCACTGAACACAGATACAGGGGAAAAATATTAGTGTGGAAACAATGGTATTACCCACTTTCCTGTAGCCCTTGACCCTTTGTACCCTAATCAACTAAGTAAGATTATTTTTAAAAAATTAATTAAAAAAAAAGAGAGGGCATTGCAAGAGCTGAGGTTAGAGACACCTAAGGACACCATACTGGCAAGCTATTGTGTGTCATATTGCAGAATTTGCCTTAAAGGTAGTTAGGAACAATTAAAGGTCTTTGGGCAGAGGAGTTGTATCATTTCAGCTGCAGAAAATGGAACACTCTAGCATTTTTCGGTGCAAAAAAATTAGTACAGAAAATCTAATGCTAATAAAATATGTGGAAAAGGTGGAGGTTGAAGTTATAGACCGCACCTTCAGGAATGACACCACAAACACTGCTAGAGTACCTGCTATGAGGCATCAGGACCTCTTGAGAGCAGGGCACCTTATCTGTGATCTAGGAAACAGGAAGCTGCTATCAACTTAATTGTTAGGTAAAGTTTTACCAGACTTGCCAGGTCCACAGTGGCAAAACGAACAAACAACCACATAAAACCCCAAAAACTGAAGTCCTATTCTCTGGCTCAGAAAGTGCTAACACCCCCACACATTGTGCTCCTCAACAGAAGCCATACAGATGTGGCTTCTGCTGTTCCATCTCCTTCTAAATATTGCACGTGTGTATGACTGGCAAAACTGTATCACATCAGGCCCGGCGCAATAGCCTAGTGGCTGAAGTCCTAGCCTAGCACATGCTGGGATCCCGTATAGACACCAGTTAGTGACCTGGAGGCCCTACTTACCATCCAGCTCCCTGCTTGTGGCCTGGGAAAGCAGTCAAGGACAGCACAAAGCCTTGGGACCCTGAACCTGCATGGGAGACCTGGTAAAAAGCTCCTGGCTCCTGGCTTCACATTGGCTTAACTCCAGGTATTGCGGCCACTTGGGGAATAAATCAGCAGGTGGAAGATCTTCCTCTATTTCTCTTCTCTCTGTATATCTGACTTTCCAATAAAAATAAACCAATCTTTTAAAAATACTATACCACACCTAGAATTTTAGCTGCAAAGGAATCTGTGACATGCCAATCAGTTGTAGTTTGTGATTTTTAACCTTTCAGCAATGAAAGAAATCAACCTAGAAGAGAGTCACGTGGACCCATAGCAAAGAGTTTATAATGTCTACTGCAGGACTGATAAGACCAGCATTGCTTCTGGGAGATGATTTGGGCAAGAGAAAAGCAGCTGAATTGGAGAAACAGTGTAATGACAGGTCAGAGGGGATGTTACTGGCAACAGGGAGATAATTAAAGGGACGAATGAGAGATACATTAAGAAGAGAAATCAGTAGGATCTCAAGATTGGCTGGATATCCAGTGAGGTTGCAGAGATATAGGACTTACAGATATCTTGCTGGTTTTTAGGTTTTTTAGTATGTGATTGCCATTCTAAAAAGACAAGGAACTCAGAGAAAGAAGGAGGTTATCTTTCATTTTGAATTTTATTGACTTTGAGGTGCTTGTGAAATATTCTGGAGGAAATATCCAGAAAGAAATTGGAGCTGCGTTTTTGGAATTCAGGGGAGCTGCCTGGGAGTCAACAATAGAGGTGTGAATGCTTTCCTCTGGTACAAGCAAGTACTTGTGCCTGATTTGTCTGTTACTGGTATCCAGTTAACTGTTGAATGGAAGTACCACTTCCATTCAGTAAGAGCAGAGAAGTTATGTGGAGAGTCGGCAAGGCAAAGGATGATTTCAGAGAGAAAGAATTCAGCAATGGAATCAACGGTGAGGTAAGTCAGGAAAGATAGGAATGGAAATTTGGTCATGAGATCTAGATAAAGTTAGTCCTTTGCTTTCTAAGTATAAAAGGTTCCAGGTTTCTAGGGGATGGTGAGGACAAAGCCAGGCAGCTGTGGTTCGAGATTTTTTTTAAATAGCAGAAGTAGAAGATTGAACTTTTGAAGACAAGAACAATATTGCAGATGCTTACATTATGGTATTGTCCTCATCACCAGTATCTGCCTTAGCGTTATCTACGAAAGTGGCTTTCAAACTGTTTTGACCATTATCTGCTCTAGTGAGTACATTTTTATATCATTCTCACTACATTAAACCAAAGTTTCATGAAACAATAACTACCCTAACTATATGGACATTTCATGTGAACGAAATCATACAAAAGCCTTTTGTGTGAGCTTTCATTTTGTAAATTTATTTATTATTTATTATGATAAAATAACTTCATTAGCTGATGGACAACTGAATTACTTCCATCTTTTGGTTATTGTGAATAATGATGCTGTGAACACTGATGTGCAAGCTTTTATGTAGACATGTTTTCTTGTTCTATATATACTACTTTGAACTGGAATTATTCGATCAAATGATAACTCATATTTAACTTTTTGAGGAACTTTCAGACTGTTTTCCAAAATAGCTTTACATTGCCAATAGTTGTATTAAAGACGGTGCCAGTTTCCACACAGCCTCCAAGACATGCTACTTTAAAAAATATATGATAGCCATTCAAGTGGGTGTAAAGTGGTTATCTTCTTACAAACAGTTCTGTCATGAATATTCTTCACTCGCATTTCCTACATTTGATTTGAATTTCCCTGATGGCTAACCACATTAAGCATGTTTCTGTGTGCTTATTGACTATTTCTTTGGAGAAATGTTCAGATCCTTTGATAATTTTTTAATTGAGTTAATTTTTCTTTTTATGATGTTCAAGAGCTCTAGACACAAGTCCTTTATCAAATATATGATTCACAAATTCTCTTTTGCCCTTTGAAGTACAAATGTAAATTTTTTATGAAGTACAATTTAGCTATTTTTTTCTTTAGTTGCTTGTGCGCTCAGAAAACTGATTTGAGAAGGCGACAAAGATCAAGCCAGGGACAGCACTCATATGATTTATTCCCCAAACGCCCATAATCTCTGGGTTTAAGCCAGGCTAAAGGTAGGAGCCAGAAACTTGGTCTAGGTTTCCAAGTGGCTGACAGGAGCTGAATTACATGAGCCATTGCCACTGACTCCCATGGTCTGCATTAGTGGAAACTGGGGTCAGGAACTGGAGATGGATTTGAAACTTGGGTATGTGGTAGGAGATATGGGTATCTTAAGCAGTGTCTTGACTGATAGACTAAATGCCCATATTTGTTGCTTGTATTTTCATATCTAATAAAGTAAATCCAAGGTCACAAAGATTACCTCTATCCTCCCCATCTTTAAAAGTCACAATATCATTATCACTTCTAAACAATAATAATCCTTAATGTCAGTAATAAAAATATGTTCAAGTTTCCAGTTGTCTTATAAGTATCACAAGTGTGTGTGTGTTTTTTTTTTACATGTATCCAAGTTCTGAGTCAGTTAAACTCTTTTCTTCCTGTTAATTCATAATAAACGGGTTGTTTCTGTAGTTTAACAATCTGAATCCTACAATTTGGATTCCTGTACTGTATTTTAACCTGTTCATTTGTATACTTTGTGTTCTATAAATTGGTCACTGGATTTAGAATCTTGGTCTCATTTTGAGTTTGTTGTTTGTTGCAGGAAGAATCATTCGTAAGACATGCTATGAGCCAAAACTTACGAAGTGAGGACTTTTTTTCTTTTCAAGATTTATTTTATTGTTATTTGAAAGGCAGAGATACAAAGAAGAAGATAAAAAAAAAAAAAAGGAGAGGTCCTCCACTGCTGGTTCACACCCCCAAATGGCTGCAGTGGTGAGAGCTGTGCTGGTTTAAAGCTAGATGCTAGGAGTTTCCTCCAGATTCTAAACGGCATCCACATAGGATTCTGGCACTGCGGACAATGGCCTCAGCAGCTGTGCCACAGTGCAGGTCCCAAGTGGGAACTTCACAAGGGTTAATTGTATCTTGTAGGATCAGGGACCATTTTGCTTATGACCCACATCTATTAAGAGTTTTCAGTAATCTAATTAGGATGGATCACTTGTTCAAGCCTTAGATTTTTAGAAAATGGAAATTCTTATTCAAGTCTGTGGTATGTTAGCAGTTCAGAACTTAATTCATTCTGTCTGTGCCCAATTCAGTTTCCTGCCTCTGTCTACATTATCTGTCTGTTAACTCTTATATGGGCCTAGAATGTAAGATCAAGCAAGGTACTGAGCAGTGTTCTAGCCAAAGAAGTCCTTGGTTCTTGTGAGCCTAGGGAACTACTGAAATGCTATGTGTTTTCCTGAGTGTTCTGAGGTTTCACTGAATTCTCACTATAAGTCTAAGTCTTCAAGTAACAGAAAGGAGGCAGAAGCTCATAAAGGCGAAAGAGGTTGGCCAAAATCCACACAGTAACCTTTAGGTAGGGCTGGAAGTAAATCTGAAAGCTTCTGGTGTCTACTTCTGTCTCCCCGCTCCCTTGGTTCCAGACAAGACTCACAGAGCACCAAAGATTACACGCAGATTTCAACTTGTTAGAGGTTTCCCCAGGATGAATATTTAACCCTTAGCTCTCTTTCTTTCCTAGTACCCTGCATGCTCAAAGAGTACAAGGTGTAGTCTGAAGAAACCATATTTAGGAAACGAATTTGTCCAGGCGAGGGAAGCAATATCAGACAAGAGCAAACAGAATTGTGTTTTGGATATTTTGTGATGTTCATGTGGTTCTGTCCACAGCACCGATTTAATTTTTGCAGCTTATTGTGAGTTGGCAAAGAGCAAATATCTTTGCTTCCCTCTTGCGCACGGCCCCAGAGTGGCTCCCACGGTACCTTTTCCTCTCTCATCTATCCCTGTTTTTTCCATTTCCTTTTTCCTCTCATTCTCCTCTTTTTTCATCATAGCCCCTATCTCTTCTTCCTCTTCGCTGCCTTTTCTTTCTCCTTGGTCTCCAACCCGTACCTCCCCCGCCCCTTTCTCCGCTAACCCGTTCCTTTTGATACCTCCGTTTTTCCTGGCCTGTTCTCTCCTCCCTCCCTCTCTATATCACGCTTAAGCCACCCCCTAACAAGCTTCTCACCCCTATGCCAGCACTGATGGTGGGTGACTCCCGCACATCCGGATGGAGCGAGTCAGCTCCTGGAGCCTTGGTCCCTCCGATTGGCTGCCACAGCTAGCACGCTGGGAGACAAAGCGCCGCTGCGGCACCTACTATTGGCTGAGTGACTTGTCAATGGCTTTGTCCGTGCCTCACGCAGGCGCCCGGAGTCTCTCTGTCAATAAAAAGGCAGCCTACGGGGTGAGGAGGGGGTTGGGAAAGGAGAGAGGGCTGCGAGGCAGGGATTTAACGAGTGGCTGGCAGCCTGGAGCCCCGCGAAGACAGCGAGCAAGCGAGCAAGCGAGCGAGCGAGCGTAGGAAACCGAGCGAAATAGACAAAGTAGGGGGGACTGAGACAAACCGGTAGCCAGGCAGGCGGACGGACGCACGCCCGGACAGACAGACTGAGCAGGTGCCGGAGAACCTCTCACAGGTTCCTCCCGCCTTTCCCTTTGAAAGCCAGGATTTTGCCTTTTCCGAGAGAGAATGCTGGACTCTGCCGACTTCAGCGCAAGCTAAGATTTCTCAGCTAGGGAAGAAAGATCAGGCCGATCCTGAGAGGGGGTGAAGCAAGCTCCCCTGTCCCCATCCCCCTCCCCTCCCCCTGGCCAAACTCCGGCGCCAAACCCAGCCCTTCCCTAACCACCCGACTTCCTCGTCTCTTTTCTAGCATGGTGGCTGTATGGACAGTCTGACAGAACAGAGACTGACATCTCCCAATCTGCCGGCCCCCCACCTGGAACACTACAGTGTTCTGCATTGCACCATGACCCTGGATGTGCAAACTGTAGTCGTTTTTGCCGTGATTGTAGTTCTCCTGCTTGTCAATGTCATACTCATGTTTTTCCTGGGAACGCGCTGAATGGAGTCCAGCCATCTGAGTTGTCGCGAACTCTCGCTTTGATTTCATCCCGAGAGCCACCGAGAACAAAAAAAATACCAAGAGACAGAGAGAGATAGGGAAAGAGAGGGAGAAAAGGAGCAAGCTTTCTTACTCTGGGGGGAAAGCGTTTTGAGCTTCAACATGGCCTCGCTGTGATATGTATGACGTTGGTATATTATTTCTCCCTAAAATCTTTTGTCATGTCTTGTCTTTTAAGTATGCCTGTGAGTGTAGTTGCTTATTGCTTGAGTGAAATTGTTGGTTAAAAAAAAATGCTTTCTATTTAAGTGCATGCATGCGGGCATTCTCCATCTATGTGACGTTCATGGAGCAAGCTCTGTGTCCTTCAACAGTGGCTTTGCTATTTGTGGTGTCTTGTCAGCTCAGTTTCTTGAAAGCTAGCCTTAAAATCCACCAGGGAATTTTAGTCAAATTCTTCTCTTGCCATTTGGGTTTGTTGGGGGAAGGGAGGAGGCGGGGTTTGTGGAAAGGCCTGATGAAATTTTGGCTTTGTACGAAAGACAGTCTTGCATTGGATGTTTGAAGGAAGAAATTTGATGCAAATAATGGATTTAGTTTCTAATGGGAAGCAAGAATTTGAGAAGTGACGCGGTGGAGTGCATGAAACTGGCAGCTGGTGACTGTGTCCTCTGAATCGCAATTTGCTGTCCAGGGTTCACAGTTTCCAGTTTGGAAATAAGCCACCTTGAAGAAATTTCTTGTAGCGTTAAATGTCAATTTATTTTGTATCACAGGACAGGGAATAAAATCATTCTATGATATTTTGAATTGGCAAGAGAGGGTTTTGACCAGAGATGTTTGGATTTGTTTTCCTAAAGATTGTACCCCCTGGATTTGAGTTTGGAGGTTTTTTTCTGTGTATCCTTTAAAAAAAAAAGGCCAGTTATTTCACTGGCCGTGGGAATCATAGTATTTGGATGTGGTACCTTTGGGGTAATCTCATTTGCTATGGTCTTCTTGAACTGCATCTTGAGTAGGACTTGATAGCACTAATCAGAAAGTGGCGGTGTTATCTTTAATGTCTTTATTTATTGCTTTTAGGTCTGAAGGTTTTTTTTCTGATTGAAACATTCCCATTACTGAAACTATGTAATGTACCAAATTATGAGTTTTCAGCATCAAAAAATGTCTAGAGGGAATGGGCTGAGAGCGTGGGAGAAATATAAGCAAGAAGTAATATTCTGATTTGAGATATGTTTGCTTCTCCATGTCAGATGGTAGTTAGTTGGTAGTTGCTGTTATTATTTTTATATTTATGTTTTCTCTGAGAAAGATTTTGGCAGAATGAGCTGGGGTTGGGGCAGGAGGGAGGAGGGTGAAAGGGGGGAATGGGGAGTTGTCTGAAGCCAGTGTGCATAACACTCCCCCCCCCATTCCTTGCTAATGTAGGCAGGTTTTCCTCATTTTGTTGCTTCCCTGAATTTAAACAGTGCCATGTAGCAGTGAATCAGGGTGCATATACGTCCACACACATGCTCCCCTCCTACACCCATGTGGGTGGTTGCTCATGTGTGATGTGCAAATCAGTTGGCATTATGCTGTCAAGTACCATGTCTTGTTGTTCAGTGTTTTTGAAAAAGGTGATGAAGGGAGAGGGGAAGTGAAGCATGCCTTTGAAATTGTCCTGGCCACAGGACCTGGAGAACATTATTTAATGGCGTCAAAGAAGGCTTGGGCCTCGCAAAGCATTCTGACCGACTTGTGTGGGTGAGAAGCTGAGTTGTCCTTTCCTTTCCTTTACTTTTTCCTTTCCTTTTTTTTTTCCTAATTGGGACTATGGCATAAGTATGGTGTGAGAAGTTTGCCTCTTATTAAATACTCTTCAGGCCCTTTGTGAGTTACACCCAAGGGGATATAACAGAACTTTTTTCTTTGTAAAGAAAATCTAGGGAGGGCCTCTGTCCTTCCATTAGCTCTGTTAGTATCATTTAAGGTAAACCCAATGTTGTTTTGGGCACTTTGTTTTTAGACAGTGTTGGAGAGGGGAAAGGCTCTATGCTGAACAATTGCAGATCTGTGTTTTCTGTTCAGTAACTGTTTGACCTTGGGCTTTTTTTTTTTTTTTTCTCAGTGGGTTTGGGATTCCCTGTGACATTGGCATTTTGTGATGGTTTGACTAGATGACACCCCAACTAGATGAAGTTGGAAGTGGGGGAGCTAGAACGACAAAGGGAAAACACAAAGGAACTGTTGATCAAGTGGTCATGAGGGGAGGGGTAGATATTTGGTTACTGATAACTGGAGAATAATATTTAGCTAAGAGATTTTTTTTTTTGGTCTGTTTTGTGTGGGAATGTAACCTAAGCTGCAACAGTTTGAATGTGTTTGTACTTTTATTCTTTCCTAAAGAGGCAGGGAGGGTCTCAAAGGCCAAGTTTATAACCAAACCCTGTCAGGAAATGCTTTCCCTACAGGGTGCCTGACAGACTTTTGGCAGAAAGCTTTTAGGAATGTGTGTGAGTGTAGGGTGGTGGCAGTATGTTCGTGGGTGTGAGTGCATTCCCTTCTGTGTGTTGCGAGGGGTGCCTGGGGGGGGGGTGTGCTGGCGGATGTATGCTCTTGAGTGTGAAGGGTGGTGGTGGTGTTAGGAATGAGGAAATACGGCATTGAGTTCCAGTTTCAAATGGCCTTCTTGTGCTACAGTCTGTAAAGATGTAAATGGTGGGCTCGGCAGCGTGGCCTGGTGGCTAAGGTCCTCGCCTTGATCCCATATGGCCGCTGGTTCTAATCCTGGCGGCTCCACTTCCTCTCTATCTCTCCTCCTCTCAGTATATCTGACTTTGTAATAAAAATAAAATCAATCTTAAAAAAAAAAAAGATGTAAATGGTACTAGGATGGATGGGTGTCACTCAAACCAGTCTCCCCTCCCCCACCCCCGCACCACCTGAAAATTATCAGGCTAGAGGAGACGCTTGAATGAATGATCCGTGGTAAATTGGTAGATTATCTGTCCTGGTTAGCTCTGTGCAAATTCACTTACCTCTAAGCAAATAAAGGCATGTTGCTAGCCAGATGGCAAGCCACCCGAAAGCAGCCAGAGGGAATTTTGGGGAGTAGAGAACAAAAGGTGGCAGGGTGACTTTTAACTTGTGTGAATCAATCCCAAAGGCTTGGCATTTTTCCTTCAGACATGCATGCAAAAAGAGTTTTAAAGAGTGGGAGAAATGAGAAATGCAGCCCAGAGGAGTGGAACCCTTCGCAGTTTGACTTGTCTTCTTTATTTGTCTCTTTTTCCCCTTTTCCCTTTCTTTCCTTCCCCCACAACACTTGTCAGTGGGTGAGAAGTAAAGAAAAGGATTTTTTTTTTCCTCTTTAACTTTGCCCCCAGTAGAGCTTCTCATTCCCCTTCTTCCGCTTTAAAACCTTTGAGCAGAGGATACCATTTTGTTACTAGGAAGGGAATAATACCAGTTTCTGAATTTTGGCTCCTGCCCATCCCCCAGTACAGTCCCCCGCAACTCCCCCCACCCCTTGGAATTAAAGAAAATGTCCTCTACTGGTATCCTAGCAACCCCTGCCTCACACAGCACCTGCTGAGCTCCAGAGCCCACCATTTAAAGGTCTAGGCACCAATATCTCTGGAAAAGGAAGACTGGAGCACAGTTGATCTTGGAGAGGTACTTTTAGGGTGAGAACAAGGAAAGAAAAAAGATTCCCATTGCTTGAAAATGCCTATAAAACATGTCCACAGCCGACATACAGAGCCTATTTTAGCCACAAGACTGTTTATTGGAAAACTAATGGTTTTAAAACTCTCTTCAATCACTACCATCTCTTTAACATTAACTGAGCCCCCTGGGTTTAGTGCTAGGGGGTCTGCAGGTTTTTGAAATATTTTTTACAGCCCAACTTTTTGTTGCAGCAGGGAGAGGTGAAGTGAACACTTGGGCTTAGTGGGAACAAACTGAGAGACATGTTTCTTCCTCTGTAGAGAGAGCCTCCATCTGTCATAACCTACAACATCTGCTTTTGTAGTGTACCCAGCTTAGCTTGTGGCTTGGAGAACCCTACCCAGCCCAGCTGTAACATAGAATTTGGGGAATTTTCTTTTTGTGTTTGTTGGTCCAGTAGTTTCAGACTGGGACAACTGGACAATTTGATTGTGCAGACTGTGAATGGTGCTTGGGCCCTGACTCAGAATCTCTTGCCTCCCTTAAACTGTAAGGGATTGAGAGATCCCAGCAGGCTTGGGACAGCCCTTCTGTCTGACTGAGAGTGCTTGCCTGGGACCAGAGGGCATACGCTGGTGGCTGCAGAAATGGTGCAAAGCATGGTCTCCTCCTTTAGCTTTTGTTTGCCTGCAATCACTTGGTCTGTGGAATGCTTCCTCTGGGTAGAGACATGAAAATTGAACCTCTTCTTAAATAACTGCTTCCACGGAAGACCTTCCTCAAGGTTTTTTCTTTTAGCCACAAGAAATGGAACAGAAGAGGTAAATCTTAAGCTCTAATGCCCTTATTTCCAGCTCTGCAACTAAGCTGAAAATGCAGTGGAGCCTAGGCCAGCTAAGTCCATACCTTTCCAAGAATTCCTAATTAAACCTTAGCTGACTTCCAGTATCTGTCCAGAGTATGTCCTAAGGTGGATGTAACTCTCTAGAATGTTTTAGTCCATTGTAATTCTCTCTGGGACCAAAGTATAAAGTGGGAACTAGAAAGGCTATGAGCCCAGAATCTAGAGGGAGAGAAGGCTTGGGAAGCAATCCAGTAATGACTGTGTAATAATCCCCTTTCAGTGCATGATCTTACGGAGTTTACAAAGCAATCTCACAGCCTTTGTAATTTGAGCATCATATCAACCTTGCAAAGTGAATAGGGGTGATTTTTATTCTGTTTTACTGGTGAGGGAAAGTAAAGGTCAGAGAGACTGGAGAGAAGGGAGTGGGGCTGCCTTTCAGAAAGTGTAGAAAACCCAAATTGATCATTCCTAGCTAGTGTGAAGCTGAAAAGGAAGAGGCATATTAGCTTCCTCAGCTGCTGACATCCACACTTAGTGCTTTTTAATACCTTTCATTTGTGTGGCACTTTTGCACACCTTCATGAAATACTGCCTTTTGGACTTATGTATAGCAAAGGGTTTCTTTCATCCTATGGAAGCTTAGCATTTGGAATCGTTCAGGTGAAAGGCCACTGTGAATTGCTGAAACCTAAAATATAGAATATTTTGAGAGAATTGCAGTTTTTATACGATTGTCCTTTGTTTTGAGGCTCTTTTTTTGTTTTTTAAAAAATGTGTTGCCCAGAACTGATCATGCTACTCCAGGTGCCACCTGATGAGCATGAAGTACAAAGAAACTTTGACCTATCTGTGAAATAGCTAATAAAGGCAGGCTTCTCGTGGTTTTCAACCCTCACTGAACATTCAGATTACTTGGGGAGTTTTTAAAATACCCATGTCAGGTCCCCATTCTGATTTAATTGGCATGGGATAGATCCTAGGAAATTTTTTCTTTTTTATTTAAAGCTGCCTGAGGCGATTCAAACGTACAGCAAGGGTTAGAAGCCACTGCCTTACCCTCTTGAGCTCTGAGGCTGAAACTCTTTCCTATCCAGTCCAGTCCTCTATGCTGTTGTGAATCTGGTCTTTGGAAACAAACTCTATTTTTTTAAACCAGACTGTTTACTTCTGATTTGGTTGATCCATTATATTAGCTTTTAGGGAGTTACATTTTTTGCTTTATATTGTACAATAAATTAGTCCCTTTTACCATTCCATCAATTAAATTGTTTTAATTTTTTCCAGTCTTTGTGAAAGGGTTTAAAATCTTTTCTTCATGGTTGGCAGTCTCTTCTAATACTGTATAATTTAAACACTGAATATCAATATATGTTTTGACCCAAGAAATGTTTACTATGACAAGGTTAATGCTAGCTGTTCTGGCACCTGTGCTAGCCTTTAGAGCCTGTTTTTCATGTATCTCTTCAGTCTAAGGTGATTGCAGTTGGAGATGCCATCATCTGTCCTACGAATATGTTAGTGAAGATAAAAACACAGTAGATCTTTTGTATGTTTTGTAGGCATCAAAATATGCTACATTTCTGGTTATCAAGTGACCATGACTAATCACTGGTCCAATCAGAAAAAGAAAGGTGAGTTACTTGGTATGTGACTCCTCGTGAATCCCTTTATACATGCCAGATCTCCCTGTTTTCTTTTAATGTACACAACCTAAGTGTTTCTCATCTGGGTCCAGAATTTGAGTGAGGATCAGTGCTGTACTGTATTTTCTGTTTCAATTTCCTTTTCCCTGTTTAGAAAAACACAACATCATAAATATAGATTTAAAACAGAATGTATTTTGTTCTCAGAGTTGGGCAAACTGTGCATGCTTCTCTTGTTTGGTTGAATTGTTTCATTAACCCAGTGGTTCTCAGCCCTGGCTTGCACATTGAAGTTGCCTGGGGAGTTAACAAGACTAACGACAATTCTTAGAATCTCTGGGTGAGATATGATTAAGTTGGTCATGGTGGAGCTCTGGAGTCAATATGTTTCCAAAAGCTCCCTGAGGTGATGGGAATGTTCAGTCAGGGCTGAGAATGACTGCCATGGAATGTTTCAAAGGAAATGTTAGCTCAGCCTGAGCCTAGCTTATCACACAATTGAAGAGGCAGGCCTTGCAGATGGCGATATTGGATTCTAGGATGATGGGGGTCTTGATGAGTTTTTGGGACTTGTGTCTACTCTGAAAACAAGCATGCGGTTCTAGAGAGTGAATAATCTGGGGACCTATTTGGTTTTAAGGTGACGTCAACCTGTATATGCACAGATTCTGAATGTGTGAATTCCAACCAACCTGGATAGAAAATATTTTAAAAATAAATTATAAGACAATAAAAACCAATTCAAATAAAACCGGAGTGTAGCAACTATTTGCTCATCATTTACATTGTATTAACTACTTAAAATAACCTAGAGAGGGGCCCGGCACAGAAGCCTAGTGGCTAAAGTCCTCACCTTGCACATGCTAGGATCCCATATGGGTGTCGATTCTAATCCCAGCAGTTATGCTCCCATTCAGCTCCCTGCTTCTGGCCTGGGCAAGCAATCGAAGACGGTCCAATGCCTTGGGGCACTGCACACACATGGGAGACCTGGAAGAGGCTCCTGGCTCCTGGCTTCGGATCAGCTCAGCACCAGCCATTGCAGCCACTAGGGGAGTGAATCATCAGATGGAAGATCTTCCTCTCTGTCTCTCCTCCTCTCCGTATGTCTGACTTTCCAATAAAAATAAACAAGTCTTAAAAAAAAAGTATTTTAAAAATAACCTAGAGGTAATTTAAAGTGTGTGGGAGCATATGCCCGTTTGTATAAGGGACGTGCAGATCATGGATTTTAGCCTCTAAACAGGGCGTCCTGGAACCAACTCACTGCAAAATCTAAGGATCACTGTTTATCAGCTATAAGATTATTTGTGTGTTTTTTAAGATTTATTTATTTATTTTTATTGCAAAGTCTGATATACAGAGAGGAGGAGAGACAGAGAAGATCTTTCATCCCATGATTCACTCCCCAAGTGACCACAATGGCTGGAGCTGAGCCAATCCAAAGCCAGGAGACAGGAGCTTCGTCCGGGTCTTCCACGTGGGTGCAGGGTCCCAATGCTTTGGAAGGTCCTCTTCTGCTTTCCCAGGCCATAGGCAGGGAGCTAGATGGGAAGTGGGACTGCTGGGATTAGAACCAGTGTACATATAGGATCGTGGCTCATTCAAGACGAGGACTTTAATCGCTAGACTACCGCACCGGGCCCAGCTATGAGATTATTTGAACCTGCAGTGAGAAGATCAATTCCTGCCACTTGTTGTAATGGCAGGGAAGAATCAAAATTTTCTTGGTATTCTCATGTAACTACTTCTTTCTGAAATTTGTTTTCCTCATCTACAAAATGATGATAAGTGGATTAAATAGCTTCAAAGATTTCTTCCAGTTGTAGTAATCTGTGCTTGCTTTGTGATTTAATGTTCGTGATCAAAATGATTATTCAAAGCAAGCAGTTAAATTCAGACTCCCTTTAGCAGGTTTGTAATGCATAGGTTAGTTACGGGGAAAATATGGGGATAATAGACTTGCCTTCATCATTATATTTGGCTTAGCTTTCTTTGAGAATGAGAGAACTATGCATTGTATTGTCTGGGAAAACACTGGATAATAAGCAGGAAAGGGAATCCTGTAGTGAGTTGAATAGCAGAGGGATTTTGATTTGAGATTCAGCTTATTAAAAAGTTATATCATATGGGTAATTGATAATTGCATCTTAGGGTACAAAAGCAGTGTTACATGTTCTGAGAATGCTTAGGAAGCAAGAGGCCATTGTTTGTTTTGACAACCCAAGCTCCTTTATGCAGTATTTTATGTAGCTATTTAGTAACCTAATGCTGCTTCTGCTACTACTAGTTTTTGAAGGTGCATTTATTTGAAAGAGAAATACAGAGAGAGGAGAGGGAGAGGATAAAAAGAGAGAGGGAGAGAGAAAGAGAATTTAGAATCTTCCATCTGCTGGTTCATTCCCCCAAATAAATACAACAGCCAGATGTGGGCAAGGTGGAAGCAAGGATCCCAGAGCTGCTTCCTGGTCTCCCATGTGAATGCAAGGGGCCCAAGCACTTTAGACATCTTCTGCTCCTTTCCCGGGTGCTTTAACAGGAACTGGATTGGAAGTGGAGCAGCCAGGACTCAAATCAGTCCAATATAGGATACCAGCAGAGCAGGTGGAGGCTTAGTTTGCTGTACCACAAGGCTGGCCCAAACTGCTACTGTTTATAAGAACTTCAACAAATGAGGTTCCGTAGTTATTTTTTCATTGGCTGCTTTCCTGGAAGTCATTCAGGAAAGTGAGACTCAAAAAGATTAAGCAACTTTCCCAAGGTCACATAGTGGAAAGCTGTAGTGCTTGGCTTAGAGCCCAGGCTTCTTGACACCTCATCCTGCAGCGCTTCCAAGGTAGCTGCCCTAGTGGATTTTGTCAGGGTCAGGATACAGTCATGACTGCGAATTAAAGGGGTTCCACTGGTATAGAGCCATAAATACTTAGGAGAAAGCTCTGAAGAAAGGAGCAAATGGGACAACCTGGAGGAAGACAAAAAGAAAGGGTAAGAGAAGGATGTGTCATTTCCTTCTCTTTACCATGACTGTTCTGTGTAGTTGCAGGTCCATGACAGGAATCAGGCCTTTGGTGTTTGAGCACCAAAGTTCAGTTGATAGCAGAGAAGAGGGTAAGTTGTGCATGCCTACAGTGAGAGAGAAAAAAAAAAACTCTGCAAAGGCTTTTGTATGCCTAGGATAAAGTCCTGTTTCTGCCTACCCTGCTGCCATATCTTGATCCAGATTCTTCCCACATAGGTGTCTGTTTCCATGTCTCTATAAATAAGGAGTGTTTTCAAATGAAATTTAAGCCAGAAGCTTCTATATATATAAAGGAAAAAAGTAGAGCTAGGCTGAGGCAGGGTTTGTGGAGGACAGAATCTAAAGTTCCAGGCAATACAGAAATTATAATGAGAGGGGAGATGGCTCTGCCCAATATAGCTGAATTGCTTGTAATATAGGACACACTCGGATAGGGCTGTGTGATGTAGGTGTGCCTTTACCTAGGTGACCATGATTCACAGAGAATCACAGAGAAGCGTAGACATTTAAAAAACAAGTCTGAGGACTGCTGCTGCACATTGCCCTCACTTCTGCTTTACAAGGAAGGAAACCTAAGGCACAGAAGGGGAAAGAGATTTTGCAGTCACGATCAAGCTCTTGCCCACCACCGTAGCCTGATCCTTCCTTCCATATGGGGTCCTAGTGCTGCACTCTTTTGGCTCTTTCAGGTTTCGTTGCAGAAAATAAACTGATGAGAGGCCAGAAGAACTAGAGCATTATGTAACCTTCAGGAGGGGAGCAAGCCTGTTAGAAGCCCTTGGGGGGTCCCAGGAAATAGGATGGGATGGGGGAAGCACAGAGTTTCCTACAGACCACATTAAGTTTCCTGAGGCAGGGAGCCTTGGATGCAACCCTGTGCTGAGTAGCCATCTAACCTCAGGGCTCAAAATAGGCCAGCAGTGTGCATCCATAGCCAGCTCTGGGAATGGCTCTGGCAGCTGATTTCTCTGCCTGCCTGCCTTCATTAGAGGAGGGAAAGCCATGAACCTCCATGCCCAGCTGGCTGCAGGAAGGATGTTCTAAGAACCCGCCCTGCCACCCCCTCAGAGTGTGGTGCCTAAAGGCAGCAGCTACTTTTAGCTGAACCTCCCACAGCCTCTCCTCCACCTACTCTCTTCCTTCCTCCTCCCTTTATGAACTGTGCTGCCTGGCAAGAAGGCTGGGCAGTGGGTGCCTTAGCATTGGGCTAGAGGGACCAGAGAAGCAGGCACTGCTAGGAGGGTCTCTGGTAAGCCTAACATGGTGGGAGGATTGAGATAAAACTGAAAATGATGAGACTGCTTTATGTTTAGGTACTCAGAGATTGTGGAGGTGCTTATTAATTTCATTTGGATTTTGCAACTGGCTCAAATCCCTGTCTTGCAAGTCTAGACTGAACTACACAGGAGGTCTTATGAGATTTATTGGACAGGACGTGCATAATGCTCGCGTTCTATTTGGATTTAAAGGAACTGGTGATAGTGAACACTTAAACTTGATTCTTGACTGTGCCTGCTGAACATTGTCTTATACTTTTCAGTGGATTTTGTACTGTCTTACTTGATCTCTGTGGCCATGTGAAGTGGGTAGTGTAGGGATTACCTCCCACTTCACGGGTAAGAAAAATGAGACCCAAAGACATAGCATCATATAGCTCCCTCTGGTTTTCTGGTCTCAAGTACCACTTAAGGTCATTCCAGTTTTACCTTCTACAAAAGGTTTATTAGAGCTGTGCTGGGTAAGACTTGCCCAGGAAAGAGGTATATCTGTAGTAACGCTGAAGCTAGAACCTGGATTGCCTAGTAAGGATGCAAGATTCTGGATCTGGAGATGTGCAGGCCTCTGATCTTTCAGAGGTGATTCATGAAAACTGTATAATGTGATAAAAGGTCACTGAACTAGAAGTGTGTGTGAGTTTTAGTTCTGCGATCTTAGGTGAATTGCTTAGTATTTTTGACTTCCTTTTCTTCTTTGTAAATTGGGACTGATAAACCTTGAGAAGTCCCTGAGGTAAAAATTTTCTGATGGTGACTGCCATGGTCACCTGACATTCAGTGGGCCCTCCTTAAAGGTTTGATTGGATAAAATACATACATGAATAAAAAAGGTTGCAAAACAAAACAAAAGGTAAAACCAAATCAGTCACTAGGTGACCTTGATCAAATCTCATTCCTCTATATTGTGTCGTGTAGAGCCTGATGATCTAGCCTTTAGGTTGGGCACTTGGTGGAAAGCTGTGATTTTTTTTTTAAGTAAGAAGTTTTTACTTATCTACCCCTAGCACCAATCCCCGTGTAGTCACACACATGTTGCTATGAATAGCACGTTAGCTTTTTCCTCATCCCCTGCAAAGCCAAAAGAGGATCTTGGAATAAAACCAAATTTAATTGCATTTTTATGTAGTACTCTCTCAAGTCCATCAGGTAAAAACCACCTAGGCACTTAGCAATTAAAAGTCAGATTTTTTTTAAAAGAAATATTTATTAATTTCATAGTTTTGGAGAGAGAGCATCCATCTACCGTCTTACTGCCAAAATACCCACTGTAACTATGGTGGGGCCAAATAGAAGCTATGAGCCAGAATTTTAATTTACTTCTCCTATATGAGTGGCAGAGACGTAAACACTTGAGCTATCATATGTGTTTTTTCCAGGATACATAATAACAGGAAACTAGAACTGAAAATGATGACCATACTGAAACTCAGACAATTAGATTTGTCTCAAGTGGCATGTTTTATTTTTTCAGGGTTTATTTGAAAGGCACAGTTACGGAAACACATACGGAGAGAGAGAGAGAGAGAGAGAGAGAGAGAGAGATATCTTCCATCTACAGGTTCACTCTTCAAATGGCCTCAACGGCCAGAACTTCTTCCAGGTTTCTCACATGGATGCAGGGGCAGAAAAACTTGAACCATACTCTGTTGCTTTCCCAGGATCTTTATCAGGGAGCTGAATCCAAAGTGGAACAGCTAGGACTGGAACTGGCACTCATATGGGATGTAGCAATACAGGTAAAAAGTTTACTCACTACACCACAGTTTGGCCCCCCAAGTGCCATACTAGCAACTACATCAAAACACTTTGTCCTAAGAAATAATTTTTCAGTCCAGAAATCCTTTGCTAAGATTTGTGATGAAACTAAGCGTAATTCTATAATATGATCAGGAGTTGCTTTAGAAATTGTAGGTTTTTTACCAATGGCTGCTATAGAAGAGATTGACATTCTTCAACTTTTATGTGCATCATTGTGTTTGGAAACGTCTCACTGCTCCAGAGTAGGGCAAGAAGATAAAGAATATTGTGTAGTTTACTGTTCCTGATGTTTAGCCTCTTTCTCAGTGACTCTGTGAAATAGGTAAGGCCAAAAGTAATCTCCTCAGTTTTTGCTTAAGGGGGATTAAAGCTCAGAGAACTGCTTTGGTTGACTTATATCAGTGTTGTAACTTAAAGGCACAGTATATTAAGTCAGTTATTACCAATCTACCAGTAACTCGCGGTTTTGAGCAAGGAGTTCATCTTTTTGTGTGTGTGATGTATTTTATTTATTTATTTATTTTGAAAGAGTACAGAGAAAGAGAATGAGCGATCTTCCATTTGTGCTTCATTCCACAAATGGCTGCAATGGCCAGGGCTGGGGCAGACCAAAGCTTGGAGCTTCCTCCAAGCCTCCCATATGTTTAAAGGGGTTCAAACACTTGTCTTCCTTTCTTTTATTTTTGAAATTAGGCTTGGGAGGACAGTGAGCTCAATAATAGAGTGTATGCTCAAGGCTGCATATGTTGTAGCAGGTTCTGAGAGGCAAACTGGACCCAGAACTGCGTGCTCAGGTGTGAGTTAACAAGTGGATGGAGAATGGAGAAAGCAAACTGTCATTCATTAGTGCAAAAAGCTTGAGCTTGTTCCTTCATCCTGAAGTTCTCGTACAAACCTTTATGGGATGATGTGATTATGAAGCAATGTCCTAGAAAACTAAGTAACTGAATATTAGAATTTACTTTTCTTGGGAAAGAAATAACTTATGTCAGAGCAAGTATATCTAAATTGTGAGTGAGAGAATGTGAGGGAAATTGGTTAGATGCATAAAGGGAGACCTCTTTGAACAGTGGATAGCCTCTCCTGTATTACTAGGGCGTTGAAAGACTAGTCGCATCTTTAATGACCACAGCCCAGCCCTTAGGCACAGGCGCCTGGACCATCTGGCCCCACTCATGAAGGCCTGCTATTTTTAGAGTTTCTCAAGCTCGAAACCAGGTCATGGTGTCCTGGGGAAGCCTTTCTGGTCCTTGGAACCAAAGATTAGAGTTAGAAGGAGGGGCGGGGCTAGATTGGATCCGGTTGAATGGTGGAAAGCTGTGAGACAGGTAGGCAGAGGATGCCAGGACTGTCCTGGAGCCGCAGTCTGAGAGCCTCCGTTAATTGTTAACTGTAACAGCCTATTTCACTCATTTGGACTTGAGTTGCCAAACATGAGTTCCATTTGCTACATGAGTTCCAGTGTCTCCTAGGTTTTCCACATCCTAGACATCCTGGGCAAAGTTCTTCCTGACTCTACTTTCAGTTCTGGAAATTGGACTTAAACTGTAGTATCTCATAGGATTTGGGGTTGCAAGAGTTCATGGTGACAAAGGATGTGAAAAGTGGCCTGTAAAATGTTGAACATGTTTCTGCTCTTTGGATTGTTAAGATTTCATTGAAGCTGTGTGATTATGGATGGTTCAAAGGTAATCTAGGAGTTTGTCCTCATTTTATTTCTCAACCCCTTTCCCATTTCCTTCTGTTGTAACAAGTACTGTATTCATTTCCCTCAATTTTCAGTTTTATTTATCTTTATTTGAAATGCATATTTTAAAGAGAGGACAGTCAGAGAGGTCTTCAACCCACGGATTCACACCGCAACTGACAGCAATAGCCACAGCTGAGCTGATCTGAGTTCGTTCTAGGTCGCCCACATGGGTGCTGGGTCCTAAGAACTTGTGAAAACCTCAGCTGCCTTCCCAGGCCATTAACAGAGAGCTGGATCAGAAATGGAGCTGCCGAAACTCGAGCCAATACCCATAAGTGATGCTGGTGCCACAGGCTGGAGGATTAGGCCACCAAGCTGGCCCCTATTGTATCCATTTTTTTTTAAAGATTTATTTTTATTGGAAAGGCAGATATACAGAGAGGAGAGACAGAGAGAGAAAGATCTTCTGTCCGATGATTCACTCGCCAAATGACCGCAACGGTCAGTACTGTGCCGATCCAAAGTCCAGAGCCAGGAGCTCTTCTGGGTCTCCCACACGGGTGCAGGGTCCCAAGGCTTTGGGCCGTCCTCAACTGCTTGCCCAGGCCACAATCAGGGAGCTGGATGGGGAGGTGGAGCTGCCGGGATTAGAACCGGCGACCATATAGGATCCCAGCTCCTTCAAGGAGAGGATTTTAGCCACTAGGCCACGTGCTGGGCCCCTATTGTATCCATTTGAAAGATGAGGATACATATGCTCAGAGAGGGTGAGACTAGCCTGAGGGCAGAAGATAAAGTGGACTGGAAGTCCTGCTTTTAGATTTCCAATGCCAAGGCTGTGAACTGCTGCCCAATCAATTCTGGTGCTAAAGGAAGTGCCAATGGCAGCTTAATTTTTCTGTGACAAACATCATAAACAAAAGGCTTTCCAGGGTTCAGTCTCTCTCAGAAGTGTCCCCGCTTGCCCAAGAGAGGCTCAGTAATTCACCCTTTATCCCTTCCACAGCAGCTCACGTCCCACTCGTCTCCTGCATGTTGGAAGCAGTGAGGCATTGAAAAAAGATGTTTAGCTGTTATGAGAAAAACTGCTGCCTATTTAAGCTACTTCAGGAGGATCCCAGTTGGTACTCAGTCCTCCTTGGCTACCCCCACCTCTCACAGCTTCCTAGGTACAGAAGCCCCTTGTGGCTGACCTGTCTAAGGGTAGAGTGAAAAGAATCTGGGGAAATATGTTGTATAGCCTAATCTGTGGAGGATTCTGCCGTCTCCGGAGGGATAATATTGTGAAAATCCGAGAAGCAAAGCTGAGAGTGTCCCTGGAGACCAACTGGGCTGGCTCTGACCTGATCTCAATATAGACATTAAAACCCAGCTGTGCTTGCTTGTTCTCCCTTGGTGTACTGTTCTTTTGTATATCGTAGACTTGAGCTGGGCAGGTTTTGCTGGAGCCTCTCTAGCTTGCTTATTCGTTTTGTCATTCTGAGCCTAGGAAGAATAGGCACATTGAGACGGCGATGATAGAAAGAAGATGGTGAGATCTGTAACTTGGACCTTGGGTATCATGCATTTGGATAAAAAGGCTTTTGTATTCTCCCCTGCCACTAATGTATTACTCTATTTTAGCTTTCCACTGACTGGCTATGAGAGCTTAAGTGAATCAGTTTCTGTTTTCACGTAGGCTGCTAAAGCCTACAGAACAACTAGTGTCAGCCCTTCTGGGAAATTGAACAACATTGAAAGCAGTGAGTGGAGCACTGGAGGAAAAAGAGGACAAGCACTTTCTTTTCTTCAGGTTGGGGGGCCCAGAAAGATTTTGAATAGGAAGCGTTAGCTGCTATATCCCTAATGGCATTCATGCAGTTTCTTTCATGACCTTAGACACCACTTTCTCAAAAAAAATGTGGTTGAATAAGAAATACATTCACATGGCTTGAAATTCAGAAAGCACAACAGAGTACCCAGTAAAGTCTTCCTCCTATCCCTGCTATCTAACCAACCAGTTTCTCTCCATAGTAGCTACTAGAATCTTTCCAGAAAAATGTGCTAGTGATATCCCAGCAAATATAAGTGTTTCCATCCTTCCCCTTTTAATGATAATATACTATACACACTGTTCTATATATAGCTAAACCTTGGAGGTTCTTTGATGCTTCTTTGTCTTATACACTTTGGGAATTATACCCTTTGGGAATATGAGGATATTTTACAGGCAGCAGAAGTTAGTAGTACTGGTTCTAAAGTAAGCCTGCCTATGTTCTGCTTCTGGTTCTGTGTGGGCTTCAGCAATTACATTGTCTGTCTGAACTTTGGCTTCTTCATTTTTAAACTGGGAAATGAAATAAGTTGGTATATATAAAAGCTTAGATTTTTCTGCGACTTAAGCATAAATAGATGTTAGCTACTTTTCCATTGTTTTTTTAGGGAAAAATGTTTCTTCTCATCTTCTTGAAAGGCAGAGTAATACAGAGAATGAGAGAAGTCTTCCATCTGCTGGCTCACTCCCCAAATGCCCACGATGACTGAGACTGGTATAGGTTGAAGTCAAAGCCTACACTGCCATCTGGCTCTCTTACAAGAGTGGTGGGGGCTGCAGCATTTGAGCCATCATCTGTTGCCAATCCAGGCACATTAACAGTAAACTAGACTAGAAGTGGAGTACAGGGACTTGAATTGGCAGTCTGTTATGGAATGTGGGCATTGCAAGTGGTGACTTAATCTGCTGCCATCACTTTTTCTTATTAGGAAAAAAATAATGAATCCCAAGATCTGAGTTTTTTCTGGCCTCTGCTAAGTGACTTCGTTTGTCTAAGTTTCAATTTCCTCACATTAAAAAAATGTTTATTTATTTTTATTGAAAGGTTAGATATACAGGGAGGAGGAGAGAGAGATGAAGATCTTCCATCCAATGATTCATTCCCCAAGTGACCACAATGGCTGCAGCTGAGCCGTTCTGAAGCCAAGAGCCAGGAGCCTCCCCTGGCGTCTCCCACATGGGTTCAGAGTCCCAAGGCTTTGGCAGTCCTCAACTGCTTTCCCAGGCCACTAGCAGGGAGCTGGATGGGAAGCGGGACCACCAGGATTAGAACTAGCACCTGTATGGGATCCCAGAGATTGCAATGTGAGGACTTTAGCCACTAGGGTATTGCTCCAGGCCCCAATTTCCTCATCTTTAAAATGGAACCACTCATCTCCGCTAATCTCCCAGAACTGACAGAAGGATCTAATGAGCTCATGAATGTCAAAGCAACTTCGAAATTATATTTTGCTGAACAGATGGATGAGTTGCTGGTACATTTTGTTTTCATAGAAGCTGCTTTAAGTAGCTTGAACCTAATGGCCTCAGTTGAGTAGAGAAGACAGTGCTGTTCCTTCTGGCAGTGGAACAGGAGGTCCGTGCCTGTACTGGAGCAATATTCTAGTGCCCTCCTCCCCCCAAATTGAAATAATCAGTTTTTGTCATATGACCTTTCTAAACCCATCTCGATTCCTTTGTTGTCTTCTGGTTTCTGTGTTTTCATCCTCATCTTGTGTCCTGTCAAAATCTGCTTTTAAAAGTCAAGCAAATGTGCTGCTTATAGAGAATATCAACATTGCACTTAAAATAACCTAGTCAAAGTAGCTTAGGAAGGAGCTTGATCTGTCCAAGTTCATGAAGTAATAAGTAATTAAGCCAAGCCAGGCTTGGATCCCATTCCTCCCATCCAGTTTTTTTTTTTTTTTTTTTTTTTGGCCTACTTGTATTTGTCGTCTGGTATGAATTTGACTTTGAGATCCCTTACTGTAGACATCTAGTAATGATGGAAATTCTCGAAGTGTCTTTACTCAGATTTCACACTGAGGCGTTTTTACCCTTTATTCTTCAGGGCAGATGTGTTTGGAAATCCAAGGGAGAGAGTCATTAAAACTATTAGTTCCAGCCTATGTCCTGCCCTGCTCCTATGCCAGCTACTTTCCTTCCCCTAGATTAATACCACAACATCTGTCAAATGGATTGGCAATTGATGGGTTAATATCCATGGAGTTGTGGCAGGAAAGAGTGGCAGAAAATGTCTAAAACAGTGATATGGATACTCTTGTTGTAAGCATAAAACCGTTCCAAAACAGTGGGACTACCAAGACGAAAACAAAGATAAAACCGGGCTTTATTGGGGTCTGCTCCCAGGTAAGGTTCACTGTTCACAAGGCAGTGGGCTGGGGAAGTCGTACCAGACTGAGGAGGTAGCTGCTTAAGTAGTCGTGCTGATGGGGCTTGAGGTAGGGTTATGTGCTGTCTTCTGATTGGTTGGCTGCATTTGAATGAATCTCTTTGCGTTTTTAAAATCTTTTTTTAAAATTATTTTTGACAATCTTTGCATAATTAGGGTAAAAAGGTTCAAGCACTACAGGAAGGTGGGTAAGACAATTAGTTCCGTATTGTCTCCTTAATATATCTGAGGTAAAGAGGGATATTGAGGGAGAAGCCCCACCCAGTCTCCCACCCGCCCCAGGTCCCTGATGTGGGGCATGCTCCGAGGGTCTTGCTCAAGTGGTTTTTCCCAGAAATCCCTGGGGGCAGTTCCTCCTTGGCCCACTAGGGGCTTTCTGCCTGCTCCCCTTTCTTGCATCTGAAAGGCCCTCTGGACTACACTTGTCACACACACACAAAAATGATCTTTATATGTGAAGCTATTAATCTCATTTTATTTAATTTCTATTTCTGTAAAGATTTTTATGAAACACATATGATAGCAATAATAATAATGAGATAAATGTGTTTCTTATATATTTATTGTAGAAGATTAATGTTCTGTCATTTCACACTGTGACATTTCTTGTGTCAAGAGCAGCTACGTATTCTATTTTCAACAGTACAGGGGTGTTCAGTTTCAAAACAGTTGGTTTTCCTCCTTTTAATTTTTTGTTTTAAATTCTAGGCCTGATTTTTAATATTGGCTTTGTGGTTTCCTAGCTTGACACTTTTTTAAATATTTATTTTTCATTGGAAAGTCTGATTTATAAGGAGAAGGAGAGACAAAGAGATCATCTGTCTGCTGGTTCACTCCCCAAATGACCACAGTGTCCAGAGCTTAGGCGATTGGGAACCAGTAAACTCTTCCAGGTCTTCCACAAGGTGCAGGGTCCCAAGGCTTTGGGCCATCCTCCACCACTTTCTCGGGCCATAAACCAGGAGCTGGATGGGAAGTAGAACAGCTGGGATATGAACAGGCGCCTGTATGGGATGCCAGCACTTGCAGGTAGAGTTTTAGTCAATTGACCCATCACACCTGCTCCCTAGCTTGGCATTTTATACAACCTTTTTCCCCCCCTGGAGACTCAGTTTTCTCGTGAAATGGAGGACCCAATCAGGTGTACTAGCTTTTGGAAGTCTCCAAATTCTGACTGCCTCTGAGTATAAGAAACCACTGCCTTTCACAGTTTTTAGCCCAGGCGGAGTCAAGAAGTAGTTTCAAAGCCTGATACCTCATTGCATGCTTTGTTCCTCTCTCAAGTGCCCAGGGTCTTTTCCCTTCTCCACCCCACCTCTTCCTCCTAACCCAGACAGGCTGACGCTTCCTTACAGAAGCTTGGCTGACCTACTTGAAAAGTTTTTGTTATAAGCTCAGCCACTTTTCCTACAGCAACAGTCCTGGTGCTATCTCTAGCCTAGAGGTTAGGAGGTCTGATTTTGCTTCTCTGGTGTCGTGTTAGCCCAGGTTTGGATGTTGTATCCCTCCTGCCAGTTCTTTAACAACAAGGTCTGAGGGGAAGTCAGATCAGCTATTTGAGTCTCCTGGGGCCTGACCCAGTGGATGCCTGTTCACTGAATGCCTCTGTCATCCACTCATCCACCGTTTACTGTAGGTCTGCTGGAAGCTCAGGACTTTGCAGAACTTTGCAGGAGAAACATGGTCTGCCCAGGAGCACTAAAGCCAGCTAACACGAAAGTGCCTTGGCTTTGACTGTATGTCTTTTCTTTCAATATGAGCCAAGTGCAGAGGGAGATCAATGAACTACTGGAAGCTATCTTTCACGTTCTGATAGGTTGTTTAAATGCAGATTTCCTCTCTGAGCTGTAATGACTCCCCAGGAGACATTTATATTCTTTTTGGAAGTACACGCCAAGACCCAGAGCTTTTTGAGGCCTGTGTCCTGGATTGGGTATGTCAGTACACTCAAAGGTGGTTTAAGTTAATTGAGATGTATTTATTTTTCCTTCCTGTTCTTCTCATACAAGAGCCAGTCACAGTGTTCCTTAGTAAATACTGTTTTTTTTTCCTCTGTACCTTAGACCAGATGGCCAAATATAAAGACATTAGAACCATTAGTTCCAGCCTATCTCCTCTCATGCTCCTCCCCCACCTGCCGCTTTCCTTCCCCTAGAAGATTTTAACACGGCATCTGTCAAATGGATAAAAAAAAAATGACTTTCTCTTCTCTTTGCCTTGCCCACCCACCCTCTAGCTGAGATGTTGATGAGTATAGAACTATGCATGTGGGAGGCACGGAGGACAGATTTTTCTGTAATTCAAGCCCCCTCCTCCTACCCTTCTGGAAACTTAGAGGAGCCCTGCCCCCATCCCTATCCAGGAAACTCCAAGGTTGGGATTTAAATCATACTTGGAAAAGTTAATGCTCCTAGCACCTGTCCCAGTGGAACTAAACGGAGAAATTCAAGTATCTAGGACAGATCTAGGTCACCTTAGGGAATAGGGTACTCTTTTAAGCATCTTCTGTCTCTCCCTTAGACTTACTTTGGCTAGCACTTATCTCCTGGGATAAAAGCAACAAGAGACCCCACTGTGTGACTGGAGTTCAGTTATCCACAACAAATCTAAGAAGGGCATGATACCCAGGCACACTTTGTACAGGGTCCAAGCTGGCTCAACAGACACTCATGGATCATTAAAATCAACAATTCATAGAGATGATATTGCTGAGTTCATCATTATTATTTTAAATAATGATTTGTCATATAGAATATTGGAGGTTGCCTTGTGTAGAATCAGTATAGCTCTAGGATATTGTTCCTAGATGGTAGCATAGAAAGATGCTGGTAGGATTTTCCATTAGGGCCAGCAGTGGCCTCAGTGCTGAAGATTTGCTCAAGAGTGAGAATAGAACAGAGCAGGCACAGATAGCCTCTGGACACACTTGGAAAATCTAGCTGGACAAGCTACCTCAGTCTTCTGGAATCTAATGTTAAAATAGAAGTCTTCAGATATTTCCAGAGATTCTGGTTTCTTCTGAGTGGCCCAGTACAGAAAGGAGAAATTTTTGTATTGGGAAACTCCTTAGCCTCAGAATACTTAATACCATTTCATTTGACACATGATTCTGATTCACTGGAGCTTTTTGTCAAAAATGCTGTAGTCGCTTCTTAACGAGGAGTTTGTGAACCTCATGTGAAGAAACTCTGGTGTGTAAGAGATCTTCAGAAAGTTTATGGATAATGTGTATTCAAAGATAATTGCATGTATTAAGAAAACTTTCTGCACAATAATACAGCTTTTAATTCCATTTTCAACTAATAATTGTTTTACCTTAACTTATTTATTTGAAAGACAGAGTTACATAGAGAGAGGTCTTCTACTCACTACTTTAGTCCTCAGATGTGGTCTGAAGTGGCCAGAACTGGGCCCCTCTGAAGCCAAGAACCCAGAGCTGCTCTTTGGTCTTTCATGTGAGTGCAGGGACCATAGGACTTGTACCATCTTCTGCTGCTTTCCTAGGTGCCTTAGCGGAGAGCTGTAATGGGAATGAAGCAATTAGGACTAGAGCACTCACATGGGTGGCAACTTTTACCTGCTATGCCACATTACTGGCCCCTTCACTCATGTTTTGAAGTATATTAAATTTGTGTTCCTGTACTTGGCTTATTGGGCAGAGGCACCTGAGTGATACCCAAAGATCCCAGAACAACTTTATAGTAACTGCTGCCTTCAATTGTTTTATTTAAATTGTTTATCAAATTAAGAACTGCTCTTGTTGTTGGAGACTCCCTCTGGCCAGCGGTAAGATGGTGGTTGGTTGTCCACAATCATTTTTCTCTCAAATTTGTGCAATGCTTTGGCCCATTAGGCTACATTTGTTTTCAAGAATTCATTTTCTCAACAAGGTCAAGCTCTTAAAACTTTGGGGGAAGCAACTGGATTGATGTGTTGGAGCTCATGCCTGGAGCTTCAAACCACCAGAGTCTGTTGCTAAGGTTAAGACCATGCAAGGAACTCACCTTGCCTTATGTATTTGGTCACCATTATAGCTGAAATCACTTTGTAATTTCCCCATTGGAAGAGATGCAAGAAGTGATCCTAGCTTGGAGGGGTGAAAAAAATATGTGGGAGTGAATTAGCTTGTATACCCTGTACATACAGGTGTTTGGATTAGAGGTTCTATTTTAATCTTGTTGAGCCTTCTGTTTGTCTAGGATCATCTTTCAGATCAAACCAGCCCACCTTGACTACTTTCGATTTATTTATTTTAAAAGATTATTTATTTTTATTTGAAATGTAGAGTTCACAGAGAGAACTAAAGAGAGAGAGGTCTTCCATCCTCTGGTTCACTACACAGATGGCCACAGCAGTTGGAGCTGAGCCAATCTGGAGCCAGGAGTTTCTTTCTGGATCTCCCACATGAATGCAGGGCCCCCAAGCACTTGACTCATCCTCCTCTGTCTTCCCAGGTCACAAGCAGGGAGTTGGATCGAAAGTGGAGCAGCCAGGACAGTGAACTAATAATGCCCATATGGAATGTTGACATGCAGGCTGAGGATTAGCCTTTTATGCCACCACACTAGCCCCTCAGCTAGGCTTCATGTCCACCAAGTTGGGCTTATACTAACAGTAGATCTTTCATTTTTTTTTAAATAAAAAATTGAGTAGCATGATGGGACATTAGAGGAAGCTAATGCATAATGACTCACAAAACACATACCCAAATCAGAGAAATAGGTGATCATGTAATGAAGAGGTAATTTATATACTTCCTTTCAGCCTATTTAGATCCATTATCCCTGTACTATATTAATAATTTCACTCAGAACTAAAGTTGTTTAGTTATAAGCGATAGCAGCACCCAGACTGAAGCCAGAAGTAGTCAATATGAACTGGTAAGTCTTGGGGAAATGAAAAGACAACTCTTGTGATTTTTAAAAATATTTATGGTATGATATTTTCCTGCCAAGCATTTCTGTTTATTTTGCTGACTACTGTTAGATACCTGTACAGAACTTGAGCAAAAACTGACCTGTCCCAGAAGTCACATGATCATAACTCTTGGCAACTCCTGATTGGCCTATAAGCCATCTGTGTACGTGTTATATACAGCTAAACAATGTTCTTCGAAGTGATAAGCATGCTGATACTTTGTTGCTATGATCTGCCTCAGAGCTTGTCTGGTTTTGGGGTTCAGGTCATAAAATGTCAGATAGAGGCTAAAAACAAGGCTTGTCATTGTGGATTAGGCAACCTTTTGTAGGTGTTCATTTTTTGCCTACCTTAAAGGCACAGGCAAGAGAGAGAGAGAGGAGAGAGAGAGAGAGAGAGAGAGAGAGAGAGAGAGAGAGAAAGATAGATGATGACTGAGTTTATTGGTTCACTACTCAAATGTGTGCAATAGCTGGGGCTGAGCCAGGCTGAAACCAGAACCCTGGAATTCCACTCATATTTTCCCCATGCGTAACAGGGATCCAAACACTTGAGCAAATCTGCTGTGTCCTGGAATTCATTAGCAGGAAGCTGGACCAGAACCGCAGTAGCTGGGCAGACTAAGCCTCTACCTACAATTCCAGCATATATATGTGGGGGAGGGGGTGCCAGTTCGAGTCTTGAATGTGCTGTTTCCCATTCATCTCTCTGCTAATGTGCCTGGAAAATAGCTGAAGATGGCCCAAGTGTTTAGGCTGCTGCCACTCATGTGGAGGCCCAGAAGAAGCTCCAGTCCTCTGGATTTAGCCTGGACCAGCCCTGGCCACTGTGGCCATTTGTGGGAAGAAAAAGAAGATGGAAGGTTCTCTGTCTCTCTTCTTCTTTCTATAACTCTGCCTTTCAAATAAATACAGTTTTTTTTTTTTTTAAGAAAAAAGGTTGAGTAGTAGAAGCTTAATATGGGTGCTCTGATATGGGATGTGGTCATCTCAGGTTGTAGCTTATGCTGCAATGCTATACCACATACCCCTAGGCAAATGGTTTAGATTTACCAGTCACAAGTGAACATTCTAGGTATTTGGGGATTATTATTATTATTATTATTTATAACTTTACCTCTAAATTTAAACTGTTACTTTCTTAATATTTTTGTTATTTTCTTCTCATCCTCTTATGTAGAAAGTGGCAAAGGGAATGAGGAGGCTGAAGTAATCAAGGAAGAAATTAAGGAACAGATGGTCAAAATAATGCAGTTAAGAAGATGTCTAGTTCCAGTGTCCCTACATTTAACTGGTGGATAATGATATGGCTGATTCAGAGGCATATAGGGCTGCACCTGATGGGCAACCCACAACTTCTCATTTTCCCCATTAGAGAGCAATAATAACAAATGACAACATTTTTATTGAAAAGCAGATTTACAGAGAGAAGAAGATACAGGGACAAATATTTTCCACTCACTGGTTCAATCCCTAAGCGGCTGCAACAGATTGAGCTCAGCCGATCTGAAGCCAGGAGCCAGGAGCTTCTTTCAGGTCTCTCATGTGCATGCAGTATTCCAAGGCTTTGGGCTGTCCTCTATTGCTTTCCTAGGCCACAAGCAGGAAGCCAGAAGGTAAGTGGAGCAGCCAGGACATGAACTAGCACTCATTTGAGATTCAGGTGCATGCAAGGTGAGGACTTTAGCTACCAGGCTACTGTGCCAGGCGCAGGGTGAGCAACTTTTAAGGAAGCAAAAAAGAGTGAGGTTGGGGGTAGTGCAGTGACACTATGGTGTAGTAGGTTAAGTCTCTGCCTGTAGCACTGGCATCCCAGATGTGTACCACCTCTGGTCCCAGCTGCCCTGCTTCCAGTCCATCTTTCTGCTAATGTGCCTGGGAAAGCAGCAAAGATAGCCCCAGTCCTTGGGCTCCTGTACCCGCATGGGAGAACTAGAAGAAGCTCCAGACTCCTGGCTTTGGACCAGTTAATCTCCAGCCATTGTGGACATTTGGAGAGTGAACCATCGGATGGAAGAACTCTCTGTCTCTCCTCTCTCCATAAATCTGCATTTAAAATAAAAAATTATGAAAAAGTGAGCCACAATAATGAAGTCACTGTAGTTTGCAGAACTTTCACTTGGTGTGGTTCAACTGTGTCACTTGATTGATAAAGTAATAAGAAAGGGACCTTCTCAAGGTCATTCATTGAATTACTGGAAGTGTTTTTTCTATGGCCCGTCTGTCTTTGCTGTACATTGTGGTGCTTGCTAGCTTTCGTTGGAGTGGTCTAAATTTGTAGTTTTTTTCTTTTTTTCTGGTGATGGGGAGGAAGATTATCCTTCCACACTTCGGGCTAAATAACCGGAGTCTATTTGCAAGGCTAAATTAAAAGAATAATCTGAGTACTCCAGGAAACAGCATAAAATCCCAACCTGTTTTAAATGTGCTTAAAAGAGATCAAAGGAGGGGCATCTTGTTTATGCTTGGCTGTTGAAGGAGGCCCTGTAAGAAGATAGGCGTAGGCAACAAACTGAAAAAACCTCATAGAGAGGCAAGAGCCCCTTTTTCTTGTGAAGGCAGATGCAGCTCAGCTACCTTGGCTAGATCTGGCACATTTGCTGTTCCACATGATACATGGTAGTTACTAAAAAAACAAAACAAAAACAAAAAGCCTATCTCTTCTTCTTCTTGCTGTTAACACTCAGTATTTCTGGCAGATATTCACACTGATTAAATATCAGTTTGGGTGTGGCACTGTTCGGGTAGAAGGCAAAAATAAAGGAGGATGACAAATGGTATGACTCAAACTGTGTGAAGCCTGTGATCAAGTTTTTATTTTTTCTTTTTTTTTTTCTGTGTTGGCACAGCCAGACATTGGTTATGCTCCTTACATGACCCTGACTGTTCTTTGCAGTTGAATACCAACCACTGAGGAAGACTTCATAAAAATAAGTAGGAAACGTCAAGGCAGAGATCCCAAGTGACTGCATGGCATGCGCATCCCTGGGAAGAGTGAGGCATCATGAGAGGCAAAGGCTGAAGCCTAGATGGGGAGAGTCTTCCGAGGCAGTTGCTGCACAGTTGTACCCTGGGTCAGTAGCTTTGGCTCACCCAGGGATCTATTTGAAATGCAATTATCAACCCTAATTTGGGGGCCCAGCAGTCAGAGTTAAAAAAAAAATCCCACTGCTCTAAGTCGTTTACAGAGTGCTCCCTCTGCCTTTTTCATAGGCTCTTGGAGGGTTAATAAAAGCAAACTGGAGACTTAAATATGCCTCAGTATCGACTAATGGTTACTCTAGACCACTTCTTTAACCTCACAGGTCATCATCAGGAAAATTGCAGATATTAATGCTCACATGGGAGATTTCTAGAGCCCTGAGCTCACTAAATGACCCTAGCATGTGCTTTCAATGAGTCTATTTATTTATCTCCTTCTTTTCCTTTCTGCTCCCCCTCCCCCACCCCTGTGTTACTTTCTTCTCTTCCTTCTGTCATTTTTCCCCTGTCAAAATGGCTCACTAAGGGCTGGCATTATGATACAAAAGGATAAGGCAATTCCTGTGAGGCTGGCATTCCATACTGGAGTGATGGTTTGAGCCCCCCTGTTCTGCTTCCAATCCTGCTGTCCTCTGATGTGCCTGGGAAAGCAATGGAGGATGATTCGAGTGTTTGGACTACTGCTACTCATGTGAAATACTTGGATGGAATTTCTGGAGTCTAGCTTTGGCCTGTCCCAGCTCTTGCTTTTACAGCCATTTGGGAGAGTGAACCAGAAGATGGGTTATCTCTTTCTCTATCTTCACCCCTTCCATCTCTGTCACTTTGCCTTTCAAATAAACATACTGCTATTAAAAGGTCCACTAGTCACTCAAAGTTATAGACATATACTTAGAGTTGGTCAGAATTCAGCCTTAAATATCAAACTTCCACTGCCTTTGGAGTAAAATGATCACATTTACAGGTTAAATTCAGGTGCATTATTCTGATAAAAGTTATATGAGGGGCATTTTGAATAAACTCATTTGGAAAACATGTATTAGGAAAAAGTAATGTCGTAAGTCAACATTTTCTGCAGCACAATAAGCTCATTTTTTAAGTCTGTTTCCACAAACTTTTTGAAGTGTCCTTTTTAACACTGTGCAATCAGTGAGACAGGATATTTGAAATTAGGATTATCTTAGAAGATCTAAGTAGAAAGGAATAGGATCTCATTCCATTTTTTATATATGTATCTTTAAGATATGAAGGATTATACTACTGTAATACTATGGAGGAAATCAGTGGGAAAATGGGTTTGAGGAGGGAGGTTAAACCCCAGAGCCTATGGAACTGTATCATAAAATAATAATCAAAAAAGAAAAAAAGTGTTATGGCTCGTTTGCCCACTGTGCTCTTATTCATGTCCAAAAGTATCTTTGGAGTGAAGATGGGAAACACTGTGTGCCCACTCACTGGTAAGTCAGAGTTAGAGCCAAACTTCATTTGCTCCTGCATCATCATGGAATTGAGAAGTTATTTTGTTAGTAGTCGCAAGTTGTATTGTTCAAGATTATTGTCGTACCTTGCTCAAGTGAAAAAAAAAAAAAAGCTCCACCTCCTGGATTTCTGTCAGACTTGTAGAATGAAGGAATGAAGGAGGGGGGTTAGTTGGGAATTAGGGTTTTGATGGAGAACAAGAGGTGTCCAGATCAGTTTGGAAATACGGAATTTAGCTCCTGCTTTAGCCATTCAGAAATACGTTTTTCTTGGCTTTTTTTCTCAAGCTCTCTACCTCTTGATGATGTTGATCAGCTCCTGCTGCTTGAAACTTTTGTCTTTGGCTTTTATATTTAAATCATTGATATCTAAGTGGTGAAGTGAGATCCGTTTAGGACTGTTTCTGTGGCTCCTCTTCTATTCCTCACCTCCCATTGTTGCTATTTTCCAGGTTTCTAGGCTTTATTCATTTACTTATTTGCTTATTTGTTTTTTATTTGTCAAATCCTTCCAGGGCAAAATTTGCTGGTTTTTATTGGACCATTGACTCCCAAAGTTTTATTTGTCTCCCCTGACTTTCTTTGGGCTCCAAACATGCTTTCACATCCTGCTGATCCCACCATACCTAAAATACTCTTTCTGCTTGAAAGGCAGTATTCCCTTGCAATCTACCCTTAAGACTCAATGATCATTTGTGATTCTTTTCCCTCCTCCAAATCAACTGTGATTTCCTCTTTCCCCCAATTGAGATTAAAGGTCTTGTAAACATAGCTGCAACTGACCATTGCAGTCATCTATCCTTCTGCTTCCCTTTCCTAACCATACCCTCTCCCAACTTTACTATTTACTTGTCTTCACATTTCCTATCATCTTCTTTTGGATTTTAGTATTTCTCCTCCTTGCATGCAAGTCCTTTGTAACTATGCCTGCTAAAATTCTGCTTGTTTTCAAAAAAAATTAATTTTATTTATATTTGAAAGGCAGAGTTATGGGGAAGAGGGGCAGAGAGAGATCTTCCATTATTTGGTTCACTCCCCAAATAGCACAAGGGCTGGAGCTGAGTTGATCTGAAGCCAGGAGCCAGGTGCTTCTTCTGGGTCTCCTTCATGGGTACAGGAGCAGAAGGACTTGGGCCATCCTCCACTACTTTCCTGGGCCATAAGCAGGAAGTCGGATGGGAAGTAGAGCAGCTGAGACACAAACTGACACCTGTATGCAATGCCAGCACTGGTAGTGGAGGATTAGCGTACTACACCATGTCCTGACCCCTAACAGTCATTAATTTTAAGTAGTCCCTGACAACAAACTTGTCAGTTGGTTTGTTGATTTGTGACTATTGAGTTCTGAATTGGCCTTATCCAGAGTAAAGTTATGCTGTCTAACATTAGACCCCAGCCATGTCAGTAGGACAAAACGAGGACAAGAGTGAGATATTTTCTGCTGGGGAAAGGTAAGCAGAGTCCCTAAAAAGAAGGCTACGAAGTAAAATGGGAAAGGCAATGGAATCGGTCATATCTGGTCTTGGGAAACCTAAAACAGCATCACAATGTCCTGAGGAGAGGACTGGTAATTGATGCAGAGATTCTCCTCTGACCCCTGATACATGGTTGTGAATATAGATTGAAACTACAAGGGCTCATGGGGCTATATGTTCTCATTGAGCTCTAGCAACACCAATTTGGAGCCCATCTTTGGCAGGAGGTTTATTTTATTGAGGGCAGTGACAAGCAACTCTCCCCTTCTAATGAGGCCATGAAGTTGATTTAATACCCTTGGAAGGAATCAAATTCAACATAAAAATGAGAATCTTCAGAAGAGGGTTAGCAGTGACTAAAGGCAGATATCTAAATTCCCTTTAGGGATTTTTGTGAATAAGATCTGTCTGGTTAATGTTCTTAAGGCTGGAGTTTTGTATATCCAGTATAGCTGAGTGGTAGACATTAGTGTCATGATTTGATATGTGTAAGAGCATATGTAATAAAAAGAGACCTGATTTCATAGTTTATTAATTGTGTTATTGGTTAAAGGGCCAGGCCACTTCTTTGAGGCTGACTTTTTCATATTTAAAATGAGTGAGACCTAGCTCATTCAGTAAGGATAAAGTGATGCACTAAATGTGGAAAGCAGTGAACAAACAGTAATGCATGAAATATTTGAAAGGTGATATTATGAAAAAACCCAGCAATCTCTTTTGTGTCCACATTGAGATAGTTTCCTTATGCATTCCCTGCTGTAGAAAGCATGAAAACCAGACTTCTGAACAATTACAAAGTGTAAAGATCAGTGTGTGTGTTTGCGTGTCTACATATGTGTCCTGGCTTCTGCATTCATTTTGTGACCACAGGGTTAATTTGCTGGATGATAGCTATAGCATAGATCTATGATTAGAGATGCACATTCCTGGGTGCAATGCGGTAGCCTAGTGCCTAAAGTCCTTGTCCTGTGTGCATCAGGATCCCATACAGGCACCGGTTCATGTCCCAGCTATTCTGCTATTCTACTTCCCATCCAGCTCCCCGCTTGTGATCTGTGAAAGCAGTAGAGGGTGGCCAAAAGGCTTGGGACCCTGCGCCTGCATGGGAAAACCGGAAGAAGCTCCTGGCTCCTGGCTTTGAATTGGCTCAGCTCCGGCTGTTGCAGCCACTTGGGGAATGAATCAGTGGATGAAAGATCCTTCTTTCTGTCCTTCTCTCTGTAATTCTGACTTTCCAATTTTAAAAACTCTTAAAATAAAGATGCATTCCATATACTTTTCTTTTGATTTTGCTCTTACAAAACTTGGGTAGCCAATCCTTCCCCAAAGCAGGCTGATGGAAAAGCTCACTTCTAGAAGACAAATGTTTCCATTCAATGTTGAGGAGAGAATGCTTAGTATTTTAATTCACAGGTCTCATGTTCTGCATTCTGGAATCAATTTCTCTAAATTCTGAGAAAACTGATGGCCCCTACAGGTTGGGAGGAAAAGAAAAATAACACAACATATCACCCTTCCGCATCCTTATCGTTTTGTTTAGATGAGTGTTATGAATGTGTGTTTGTATGCATGCATGCATGTGCACATGTACCCATCTTCCTGATTTGGTATGGATCCCAGTCCTGTTGACCATGAAATACTAATGACCGTTCATAGCCCTGCTTTGTTGAGTAATCCTAGGCTCATCTCTTGATTCTTTGTTGCTTAATTTGGCTGTCTATAAAATCCAGAAGTCAAACCAGACCCCTCTGTATCTCACAGGGTTGTAGAAATAATTGAACGAATCTGTGCCAAAAGCATCTGTGCACAAGGCATCATAGAAAACCATATTCTTTCATATTCATGGCCTCTCCAGATGGCATCATGTGTGGGTGAGAGCAGGAGGCTGCAGGACTGGGGTCCATTGTGTGTGAGTAATGACATGGGAGGGGGTGCAGTGGGGTTAAATAATATATTATCCACCCTCAATTGGACAGTTCCAAGAAGGAGGAAAGGGAGAGGAGCACAAGAACTAAAAGCAAATAAATTCAAGCCTCATTTTAGCCAGTGGTATCAGCCATGAAACACCAGATTGAGACAGAAGCTTGTTTTCTTGTCTGGGGGAGAAATTCATGAGTAGGAATAAAAACATGAGGCTTGTTTAGTCCATATTCATACTTCGGATCATACCATACACTAGTTAATTGAGAGTTCACAGTACTGTTTGTCTTGTGATCCAGCAGAGCTTGTGCTCCAGTGTCGTGCCCTTCTGCCTCTCCCCTCACCACTAGAGTATGTGAGGTTTGCAATAAGTAGTGGAACTCTGTGGGAGGGGGAAGGGACAAATGAGGTAGCCAGCTATATGGACTGAACACATTCTCATTTTGTCTCCTAAGCTGATCACTGGAGATTCCATCGTTAGTGCTGAGGCAGTATGGGATCACGTCACCATGGCCAACCGGGAGTTGGCTTTTAAGGCTGGCGACGTCATCAAAGTCTTGGATGCTTCCAACAAGGATTGGTGGTGGGGCCAGATCGACGATGAGGAGGGATGGTTTCCTGCCAGCTTTGTGAGGGTGAGTGTCAGCCTTCACTCTCCTCTTCTGTCTCTTTAGCTGCTTACCCTTGTGTTTGGTTTTTACCATCCTCTCTTCTCCTGCTTATTCTTGGTGTTTTTCCTGAATACTTTTCTTTTTTCCCCCTCTTCCATTCTTCTCCGCTTCCCTTCTGCCTCCTTTCTTTCCCTCCCCCTTTACCTTTCCATTTTATTTTTCTTTTCTTTACCAGGACCTGAGGTACTGTCACCCTTCTCATTTCTAGTCTTTTTTCCTTTGTCTCTTGTTTGTTTTAATAATCACTTCTCCCAAACTCCCACTTTTGGACAAATCACTTCTCTTATCTGGGCCTTAATTTCCTTTTCTGGAATTGACCTTGATGGTTTTGAAGATCTTTTAACTGTATATTGCTGTGAAATATTCTGTTTCTAATATATCTTCTTTCTTTGTCCTGCCATTTTTTATCCTTTCTTCTTTTAGATCTTTCCTATCTATTGCTCTGCTTTCCCCTATTCTGGTCTTTTCCCCTCTCCTCTCCTGTCCTCTTCTCTGCTTCTGTTGCCTCATTTTTCTCATTTAGGGAAGTATGAACACCCCCTATGAATTGTCACAGGATTGTCTTCAATTGTAATATAAGGGTGTGGGTCCCCTGCCCTATATGGAGTAGAGCTTATTGACTGAACTTTTTGCAGGAAAGCCAAGTAGCTGATATCTAAATATATGCTGGGGATGGGCCGCATACAGCCTATAGACTTACAAAGTTTTAGCCTATTTGACATTTTACCCTGAAGATTTACTGATCCTTATTATTATTATTTTTTTTTTTTTAAAAAAAGCACTCTTGTGAGGAGACTTCCAGCAGTTTCTGCTTCCTTGGGATCACTAGTTAGCAAGGTGCTGTGAGAAAAAAGAACATTGCACAGGGATGCCCTAACTCTTGGCCTTCCTTCCCATAAGCTGAAATCAGTTGTTTGAGTTCTGGTTTTCCCCCATCTGCAAAGTTGTGTTGAAAATTCTTTAATGCCAGGGGATATCACAGCAAATCAAATAAAATACATGAGCACTCCCACATAAAAGTGTGTTATGACCAGTATCCTTACTATGGTTTATCATTTTTTGTTAGTTTCCCTATAAAATAAGATCGAAGTGGGATTTGGGCTCTTAGAAAATAAAGGTCTTAAGACTGGAATTATGGTAGTGTGATACGAAGGAAGGAGCAGAAAATTTGGAAGGCAGATAACCTGAGGTGCAGCTTTTCTACCTCCTAAATGCTGGAATTTTTAAGATTTTTAAACTTTTTCTAAGCGTTGATTTCCTTACCTGAAGAACTGAGATTGCACATTTGCTGTAAGAATTGACTGATGATATATGTAAGTAAGATGTCTAGCATGTTACTTGACACCTGCTAGGTACTTGGCAAATGGTAATATTTTATCATCATCATCATCATCACAAGTTCATTATCATTACTACATTATTCATTCCAAGATAGTTTATGTTTTAAGGCTGACCAGTGGGGTTAAAGAGTTCTTTGTGGATCTTGAAACTCAGAAAGCACTATTACTTAATTGAGATGATTTAAATGTGGTTATGTCTCAGAAGCAGGGAGTAGACAAAATGACCTCTCATACACTTCTATCTCGAGAGTTTTCTGATGAATTAGCCAATTGTTTCTTCTGTGCTTATGAAGCATCTCCCATCTTCAAATGCTACCTGTGTTTTAGCTCAGTTTTGTTGATTGAAAAATCAGTCCCTTGGCACATCAATAACCACAGGTCTTCAGGTCTAACATGAGGACCTAGACAGACACAACTTACGCCTTTTGTGCTAACAGACCTGGCTTTAGAAAGAAGAATTAAGCCACACCCAGTATCAGTATCATATAATTCTAAATGCATTTCACTTTCAGGGAGAGGTCTCTTTTATGATAAACAGTAAATCAAGGGAAAGGCTCAAACAAACAGAAAAGGCAAATCACAGATTATCAGTGAGTGAGCATTAATGCTGTTAATTCAATCCACAAATATAATTTAAACTTTTGTAGTGGCCACACTAAAAAGGTAAAGATATACAGGTAAAATCAATTTTCACATATTTTAAATTAACTCAATATTTGCCAAATAGTGCCATAAAAATGATTACAATAAGTTATCAATTTTAAATAGTTCAACAGATATAATTTTACTTTGCAAAAGTGATCCAGGAGTTCATGTTCTTTCTTAGAAACTGGTCAGATTAATGGAATTAAAAGTTATAGAACCTCTTTCTGCATATTATTTAGCCATTTGTACATTCAGCTGCTTTCATGAGCTGTTTCCTCTCTGGGAGCTGAGGGCAGATGGCTGTGTCTACATAGTGAATGCCACCTCTGTGGTAGGTCAGCTTTTACCCGCTGCACCTTAATTCCAAGCCAGTCAGGTGTTTTCCCTTTGTCACTTTTCACACTAAAGAAGTTTTTGTCATTAGTTTGGATTTTGGTCTTGGGAGAATTTGCCTACTGGTTGAGGATATGCTGTGTACAAGGACAAATGACAACATGTTACTATTTTTGGGAGATGAGACTTACTTGTCAGAGTTAAAATGCTGTCAGTAGCTGGTTATACACTTTACTCATTTCTCCACATAACATATTTCTCTAGGTTGGGGCTTGCCTGGAGTTCAGGAGATGAAGGAATGTCCTAAAAAGTTCATTACTTGCATTTGTTCAGATCGGGTATCGCAGAAATCCAACTTCTGTCCTGAATATTGATTTGCTTTTGTTTATACTAGTGAAAGCAGCTGAGATAAGTGTTTTACCTATATGAAACACTAGACTCAGAATAGATTTAGAATTGGAAGGTCTCATTTTAAACAAAAGATTTATTTCTGTAGTTGAAAGGAAGAGAAAGCAAGAGAGATCTTCCCACCGGTTCACTTCCGAAATGGATACAATGGCCAGGATGACCAGGCTAGGAGCTCCTTCCTTGAGCTTTGAATTTCTTATATGAAAAATTGAGATTGTATAAAGATTATCATAAGGACTGAATGAACATATATGTAAGAAAGGTTCAGAGAATGTTGAATCCAGTTGTTTCATGGCACAGATCATATTGTAGGCTTCTTAGGAGTTCTCAAGTTGAAAACACCTTTGAGTGTCATGTATGTAATCTCCCATGCTCCAGACAGAACCATAGTTAACACACCCTGAATTTTAGAAAACCTGTCTGACAAGCAAGCCCAGACTTCTTTCTCATTTCCAGCTGTTCATCCTGATGATGTGGTCTAAGCCAATTTATTGGGACATGTTACATCTTGTACTAGGAAGAATTTTTAAGAGTTGGTGCTAACAGGAAACACTCTGACTTGTTCCCTTGTTGACCCACAGCATGAAATTTGTGACATAGTTGGCTGCCTAAATTGAACTGTTATTTGGTTCTGGGGCAAGTTTATCTCTGTGTAGATAATCCCTGGATTTATTTGGGTGTAATCTTAGGCTTCCTTATTATTACGTGTTAAATTCTGTGGTGGCCTGATGGCTTGAAGAGAGGATGACTCTTTGGAAAATGCAAAAGTTTAGAAAAGAATTACTTTGCTTTTTCTGTCTGTGGTTATCATTACCAGTCAGGCTGAAAACTGTTCATCTTTTTTTTCTCCACATGATTTATTGCTACTAGTAGTGTTATTAGTATCTTATTGACAGTGTTTAATAGGCCCAAACAAAAATGATTGTCTATCACTCTGCAGCAGCCACCTCTTTGAGCTGGGTAGATAAGTGCTGAGACTATCAGGCATCTTGAGGGCTATATTTCAAGGGACTTTGCCTACCTTTTTAGAGGGTAACCAGAGAAATAATACTCAGGTGTGGGTGGTTTTCAGAAGTGAGTCTTCTTGAAAGAGCATTTATTTATAAATGCTTCATACTGCATGAGTTAATCAATGTTTCATGATTTAATTCTGTTCCTAGGTCCCTCAGGTTGGCACAAAGTAGCATTTTTCTGAAAGACTTGGAAAGTTGGTAGGCACTCCTGTGTATGAACCATGGGACAGAGGTTCAAGGGTTAGAGCTTAGACTTCATTTGCACCAGTGCTGTCAGAAATCCATCCAATGAGAAAGTCTGACAATCCCATTATTTTTCAGACATTCCATATTTCTCCCAGTGGACATCAAGGCCTACATGATGGGTTGTATTGATCACTTGAGGGTATCATTCTTCAAGGTTCCAACTGCTTTCCCTTTTCTTAACCAGCACAGGCACTTGGATTCAGTGAGAACTGTCAGTAGCTCATTTCTGCCTTTTAGAGAAACCAAGGAGTAGGCAGATGATGCTAAAATAGGAGGAACGGCATATATATGGGCTTTGGGCAGAAGAATTTTTCACATCTATTGAGGCCTTTCTTGGAAGTGTGCCTTTTAGGTATAACAAAGATCAGTTTGTGCAAGTAGGACAGAGACCACTCTCGGTGGAGAAATAAGAAGTTACAAAGCAGAAAGAGCAGAGCAAAGGTGTCACAGGAGCATTGGGCTTATTTACTGAACAATGTCTGGCACAGATTTTCCATCTTTGGGGTCTCAGTCTCTCTACTGACAGTACAGCGATTGGGATCAGGTGGTTTCTGAAACTGCAATCCCTTCTAGCAATCTGAGTTTCCTCTTCTGCAATTCAAAAATTTATTTATTTATTTTAAAAAGTGGAGAAATTATGAGAGGAGATTAATTGAGATATATCTTCTCTCTCCAAATACCTAATGACAGCCAAACCTGGACAAGGTTGAAGCCAGGAACTAGGAACTCAATCTGAGTTTTGTATGTAGATTGTCAGGGATCCAAGTACTTGAGCCATTACCCACTGCTTTCCAGGGTACACATCACCAAGAAGTTGGAATCAAGAATTGAGCTGAGAGTCAACACTTGTACTCTGATGTGGGTGTCCCACACAACATCTTACCTGCTGTGCCAAGGGCCCACCTTTCTTTTATGATTTAAGAACCATGATCATCTATGTTTGTTTTCCTGCCACTGCACAGAACAGGATATCACATTGGTTTGATGGAGCTTCCCAGTGGAGGAGAAACAATTTTGCTCAGCACTGCAGGTGTTGAAAAGATTGTAGCATTGACATGACACTTTGACAGGTAGCACCGTATCCCTAGGTAAAGAGGCTTTTTCTATGAGTCAACTGGCAATGGGTACTACCATAGAAGATAGCAGGAGGTGCTGTGAAGATAGCTCAGCTCCTGACCTTTCAACAGCCAGACTAAAGGAAAAGACAATTTGTCAATTTGTTCTTTAATCATTTTACAAACAGATGCATTAAATCTAACTAGTATATGAATGTAATTAATATATTCTATTTTGAGATATTTAAAAAACAACATAGGTTCTTATCAAAAATAAAAACTCTTTCAAATCCTCTACCAAGGTCAACCAGTTTTGACCTTTCTGCTTCAATATCTTCTGTTGGTGAATTTTATATCTATAAATGTTTCAACTTTGTGATTGTAGAATTTTGGAACATGCCCTGCCAATTTTCAGTTCAAAATAAAATTTAAAACCCATTTTTTTACACAATGCGTTCTCTATTGTACTTAGAATAAAATGTGCCACTGTTTAGTCCCACCTCTAGTCACTGCTGCCACGTCGAACAACATATTTAGGCCCCACTTCTCTCTCTCTCTCTTTCTCTCTCTCTCTCTTTCTCTTTCTCCCTCCCTCCCTCCCTCCCTCCCTCCCTCCCTCTTTCTCCCTCCCTCCCTCCCTCCCTCCCTTCCTTCTTTTATTCCATTCTTCCTTCTTTTATTTCTTCCTTCCTTTTTCCCTCCCCCTCTCTTCTATTTAATTATTTATTTATTTATTTATTTATTTATTTAGAAAGTCAGAGTTTCACAGAGAACACCCATTATTTATTGTAATTATAGCACATTTCTGACGCTTTATTCACAATTTGTTCTGTAAATCAGAAACCAATAAAAGCTTTTGTACTGAAATGGAGCTATAAGAATACTTAGCGGGCCCGGCGGCGTGGCCTAGCGGCTGAAGTCCTCGCCTAGAACGCCCCGGGAGCTCATGTGGGCGCCGGTTTGAATCCCGGCGGCTCCACTTCCCATCCAGCTCCCTGCTTGTGGCCTGGGAAGGCAGTCGAGGACGGCCCAAAGCTTTGGGACCCTGCACCCACATGGGAGACCTGGAAGAGGTTCCTGGCTCCTGGCTTCGGATCGGCGCGTACCGGCTGTTGCGGCTCACTTGGGGAGTGAATCATCGGACGGAAGATCTTCCTCTGTCTCTCCTGCTCTCTGTATATCTGACTGCAATCAGTGAATAAATCTTTAAAAAAAAAAAAAAAAGAACACTTAGCAAAGGCAGGTGTTTAGCCTAGCAGTTAAGAGATCCATGTCCCACACTAGAGTATCTGAATTTAATCTCTGACTCTGGCTCCTGACTACAGCTTCCCACTGAAATAGACCTCGGGAAGCAGTGGTGATGGTTCAGGTAATTGAGCTTCTGGTGTCCACATGTGAGAACTGAGTTTATGATCCGTGCTCTCGGCATTGTCTCTTGCCATGTAGGCATTTGAATGGTAGTATTTTTTCTCTCACTCCTTTCCCCTCTCCTGTCTACTCTCTCTTTTCCCTTTTCCTCTCCCTCTCGCCTCGTAAATAAGTAAATGTGATTTAAAATATACTTAACGATTTATGTATGTATTAGGTCAGGATTATATTTTCTTTCTTGTAATCTAATGCTTTAGCATCTGAAAGGCCAAATCATGCTGTTATTAAATCCCAGTTTGGGATTCCTATTTTTTAGATACTTTACTATCTGATTTTTACTGTAAGTTCTAATTTTTTCATGGTCTCATTTCTCTTATTCTGGCATGGGGATAGTTTATTCTTTATTTCTGCCAAAGCTATCCATATCATTAATTAGGGAACTTCCATATGTGTAAGTGTCTAAGCCCCAGGCTTCTTATGTATGCCTTTTCCATTATATATTTGTGTTTCTTACTGTCTTTCTGCAGCCAGGATGTTCCTTATTAGAAATCATAATCATGATATTTCATTTTATAATTGAAACTTTTCTTTAGGATTCAGAACTTTTGAGAAAACTCTTTTTTCACATTTTACATTTTATTATTATTATTATTATTATTATTATCATTTTATGATACAATTCCATAGGCTCCTGGTATTTCCCTTATCCCAGCCCCAATTTCCACCCCCCCACACACACACCTAAATCCTCTATATCATTACTAAAGTATAGTTCCTCATACACAGTCATATGTCCATCATTGCGGACATGGACAATGGCAGAGAGTCCAGCATCCTATCGTCAAAATATAGGAAACAGTTTCATTGTAAGTCCATCTTTGTCTGGAAGTAGAAATGCATACTACATTGTTTCCTCACATCTGGATAGGTTAGTCTCCATTTCACAGCTACTGTACATCCCCTCAAATGAAAAGTCATAATACAAAATCAACAATAGAAAGAGAAACAGAAATTTACAATGCCATGAACTTAAATAACATGTTACTAGATATGACAGTCTCCATTATACAGCTATTATACATCCCCTTAAAAGAAAAACGAAATAACCCATGCAATCTAGTTTCCGCTGATCTTTGTTGGTGAAGTGTGTCTCCTCCAGACAATAAATAGATGGGTTTTGTTTTTTAATCCAGTCCACTAATCTATGACGTTTGATTGAGCTTAACCATTTACACTCAGGGTTAATATGAATGGGTGGTACTTTGGTCCTGTCATTTTAGGAATGGGTTGTTCATTGGTTTAGTCTTCTGTTGTCATTTTACTGGGATGTTCTTCACATTTGCCTTTGGTTTTCGTGGGTGCTATTCCTCTTCTCTGTCCAGAGAACATCCTGAAGTATCATTTGTAGGGCAGGTTTGGAAGAGGCAAATTCTTTCAACTTTTCTTGACTGTTGAGGAATTTTATTTCATTTTCAAAGACAAAAGAAAGCTTTGCTGGATATGTTATCCTAGGCTGACAGTTTTTTCTTTTAGAATCTGAAATATGTCATTCCATTCTCTTCTTGCTTGTAGAGTTTCCTGTGAGAGATCTCCTGTGAGTTTAATTGGCATGCCTTTGTATGTCAATTAATTTTTTTTCACGAGCACATCTAAGGATCTTTCCCTTATTCAATTGAGGAGAGCTTGATGATCATGTGCCTTGGTGAAGATCGCTTTTGATCAAGCCTGTTGGGAGTTCTGTGCCCCTCCTGGATCTTGTTTCCCAATTCTTTCTCCAGATTAGGGAAATTTTCTCTTATTATTTCATTAAATACATTTGTAAAACCAGTTTCTCTTTCTGCACCTTCTGGGACTCCCATAACTCTTTTATTAGGCCTCTTCATAGTGTCTTTCAATTCTTGAGTACTTTTTTTGGTCTGATCCATTTCTGCTTCCAGCTTTTTGTTTGCTTCCCCCTGGTGACAGGAAATATCTTCCAATTCTGAGATTCTTTCTTCTGCTTGTTTCATTCTATTTTGGAGACTCTCCACTGTACTTTTAATTTGCTCTACTGTGTTCTTAATTTCTAATATATCAGCCTTGATTTGCTTTATGGCTGCTACTGCTTGTGCAAAAATATTCCCTTAATTCTTTGAACACTTGTATGTGCTTCTCATTTTTTTTTAAAGATTTATTCATTTTATTACAGCCAGATATACACAGAGGAGGAGAGACAGAGAGGAAGATCTTCCGTCCGATGATTCACTCCCCAAGTGAACCGCAACGGGCCGGTACGCGCCGATCCGATGCCGGGAACCAGGAACCTCTTCCGGGTCTCCCACGTGGGTGCAGTGTCCCAATGCATTGGGCCGTCCTCAACTGCTTTCCCAGGCCACAAGCAGGGAGCTGGATGGGAAGTGGAGCTGCCGGGATTAGAACCGGCGCCCATATGGGATCCCGGGGCTTTCAAGGCAAGGACTTTAGCCGCTAGACCACGCCGCCGGCCCCTGCTTCTCATTTTTGATAAGAACCTTTACAATGAGGTTTCTGAATTCTTGTCCCCCAATTTCTCAATGTCTTCCTCAGTTAACTCTGAGGTTGGCATAGGGTTTTGCTCCTTTGCAGGGGAGTTTTCGGTAATATTCATGGTGCCTTTGTCTCTTCTTTGCTCTTGTTCATTGTACTTCTGGTTAGCAGAGTCTTCTCCTTGGAGCAGGTTTCTAAGCTGTGTCATCCACAGGTCTACAGTTCGATTTTACTTATTGTAGTTGGTACACAACTTTTTGCTTGCAGCCATTTGTGCCACTCCCTCCAGTGTGTTCCAAGTCTGGGTTCTTATGTTAGATTTCCACAAAGAACTCCATAGCCCCAACTCCTGGCTCACCAATCTCCACCTCCTGTGATACCATGCTGAGGCTGCACCATTGTCTGTACAACCTTTCTCCCACTTCCGGTTGGAGCAGGTCCCAGGATTAGGGAGACACTAGGTGTCCTATATAGCTAGGTTGTTGGTGGCACTGATCTTGCCGGAATCTGTTGGAAGTTAGGTCTGGGTGCCACATGGACCTGTTTTGGTGCATATGATGCCACAGTCGGTATTATTTTCCTGTGGGACCAGTGCAATCCACTGAACTCAGTGAGTTCTCGTGAGTTCAGCATATGCGCAGTTCACTGTTGTCCCTGCAGTCCTAAAGCTTTTTGCCACAGTGTACAAAATGGCGCCTGACTTACGACTAGCTAGAGTTCTTGATCTGCTGGCCATCAGGTCTGAGGGCTAATACCTGTCTTGGGTGGAACATGTAGAATGCCATGTTGATGCAGTTCACTGAGTCAGAAGGGAGTTCACTCCCAGCTCAGCGTATGCTCAGTCCTTTCCCTTGCTTTTGTCTCCTTAATAAAATGGCACCCAGTTCGGCTCTAGGGGGCTGACTGGGCTGTGAAATCCACCCTGTTCTCACACTGCTTCTCTGGGATCTGCTGCTCTGTCTCTGCTCCTGGTCAGCTGAAATGGACCAGCAGGACGGATGGTTCTTTGTCTGGGTTCACCTCCCAAGCTCCCAGTGAATGTCCCTTCCCACCTGGTTGCTGGTGGAGTTCAAGCTGCTGGTGGATTTCAGATCTCCATTTGCTGAATGCCGCTGGAGTATCAGTCACTGTAGCACCACACTGTTGTGTCCGCTGCTTTCCTGTGTCTGTCAGTCTCCAGGTACCCCTCTGCTGTTGTTCTGCCCTCTCTGGAATGTGTCCTCTCTGCTTCATCCTGCTTAAATGTTTCTCTGTCCATTTAAACATGTCTTTACCCTATTCCTCCATCTTGATTCTCCTGAGAAAACTCTTTTGAGAAAATTGAAGAAAGTATAGATGATCCCCACTTTAGAATAGTTTGAGTTAGGATTAGAATTTTTTTCCAGTTTTCAATGGTGTGAAAGTGATGTATATTCAGTAAAAATCTTGCTTCACATTTTGAATTTTTACCTTTTTCTGATGAGTACTTTGATACTCTCACAATACAGGGTAATAGCTGTGAATCACAGCTCTCAGTCAATCAGGCTCATGCAGGTAAACAACTGATATCCTGTGGTGTACTATGTTGGCTAGGCAATGGTGTTCAGTAAGTTAGGTATATTATATGCATTTCAACTTAAATAAGTATATTGTGAACAAAGGAACAGCTGTGTTAATTTTAGTCTATTCATACTGCCTAAGAATGGTTTGGAGAAAGGACCATGAGTATAACTAGAAAAGGAAGTAGGTGAAGATAAACAAAGATGAACAGATATGTAGTCCTGGAAAAGGAGGGCTGTAAGCACAGTTTTCGAGCACCTCCTTTTACTTGGGACCTACTGGTCCCTACAAGATGGCTGTATTCTCAGGTTCCATGTCAAATAGGACATAATTTGAATTCTGGAAGACCAGCCTGACAGTCAGATGGTCCTCATTTTGCATCTTCTGTCTAGTGTTTGTGAGTGCAGTGAACATTCATATATTTCTTCACATCTTTGAGCCTTTTGTTTTTGTCACCTTTAAAGTGGGGACACTGAGTCTTGCTTTTTCTAAAATATCATATTCTTGCCTTTGAATAGTATGGCACTGTTTAATATTTTTATAAAGATGGTTGCAATTTGCCCTCTCTGGATTATAAAGTTCTATCATTAGCAGAGTAGGATACCGAGGCTCAATCCTTGAATACAGCTGGAAAACAAACAAAAAAATAGAAAGACTAATTTCTCCAGATATCTAGGTCACTTAGGGTAGCATCTGAACTAGGATTCAGCTTCTTTTGGGGGAAGATCACAATCCAGTTTCTTTCCCATTATCCATGAACACTATGTGACTCGAAAGAACTACTGATTGTGAAAGTGGATTTGCAAGCAGAGCACTATACTCCCAGGATTAGAACTTCTGTTTTTTATTGTTATTGTTTGTTTGTTTGCTTGTTTTTTTTTACCTGAGATGGAATTTTGAGGATTAGCTTGGCTGTAGATAGGGCATAGAGTCAGTTCAGTATAGAGTTCAGACACCCAGAAGCAAGTATCCCTGGTACTGTGAGGACAAGCTTTTGGTAGCCTGACTGTGGCAATTCTCTTGTGGCTCTTCCTTGTCCTCCAGTTCCAGTTCCATGATGAGAGTACTCTTAGCTCCTACTTAAGTGATGACCTGCTTCTGGCCTGGTCTCTGTAAGACTGCTTGTTACTTTGGCTAGTTGATTACTTTAGCTAGGTAGCTGGTCTGCAGGTTTCAGTCTCTTTATGACTCTGCAAGGGCTGACTTCTCCCTTTCTTGATTCCTTACAGTACTCAACCTATTGAAACTTCAAGTAGATCAAGTTTTTCTTTAGAGAATACCCATTGTGCTTCTATGCTCCTTTCCTATCATCAGTCTTATTACCTCCAGTAATTGTGATAATTTGTTCCCTGGAGCAGTATGCTCACTCATGAAAGGTGTTAGCTAAAGTGGGTGTCAAACACAGGTCTAGGGTGAATTGAGGCTGTAATAGGCCAGAACTAAAGGCATGTACTGAGTCTGCTAGCCTCAGAGAGCTAGGACTCTGATCTCTGGCTTCAGATAGATGTCCCCTTGAATTCTTTGTATTATTTGACTGACCTCAGAACACTGGACAGTCATAAGATGTCATCCAAATGAGTTATAATATAAGGAAGCCTGGGTAAACCATCCATTCCCTCTGAACTTTCTCATTTTTCTGGAAGCTTTATTTCTAGCCTATATTTGCTCCACTTCTCTTTCTTAATTGGGGCAGTTAGGGGCTATTCACTGCCTACCCCCTCTCCACCATTGTGCGGAAATATGAATCCTTCATCTCTAAACAGAAACAATTACAGCTGATAGGATGATTAACTCAATTTAATTTCTGTTTCCTCTCATAAGGTGTTAGATGGCTATGGCCGTCTTGTGAAAAGTATCAGGTTTATATAACAATATCCTAGATTGCCATGTCCGAGCTTCTCCTCATCCTTTCATCTGTAGGGATAGTACTAGAGAATGCAAAATAAAAAAAACCTGCCACAGGTACAGGATATCACCTTAAAGCCAGAACAAAGGCCTTTCTAAACTCATAAATAGCTGGTTCTTGTTTCACTTTTATTTCCCCACTTTCTGCAAGAGGAAAATGTAGCAATAGGAGAAGAAATCCATTTAGGATAATTGGGCTTGAATTTGTTAAGAATTTTTGAAAACATTTAAAGGATCCACATGTCCTACCACCCTGCCCCTTTTCCATCATGCCCTGTCCACTACTGCTGCCTTACCTGCTCTTCCTTTTGCCTTATGTGTCATTCGATATGTCCTGTTTTGTGGAAGAAGCCATTAACACTGGTATATTATATGTTGTTAATGTTTATATTATCTCTAATTGCCCAATAACAGAGTTTGAGGAAGGAAGTGTTGGGCTGAGTTAGCATTTGATTAGGCTTGGTTGAAATGTATCCAGCCAAAAACCCTGGGCCTTTTGATCCTTTTTAAAATTTAGGTCTGTGAGCAATGGCGGTTGACTCATAGAGCATTTCAGAGCTCAGGGGGAATCTTTAGACTCATCTATTTTAGCTCTCTTACTGATGTTCAAACACCTCTAAATTATATATTTTTGCCTCTTAAGTGGTTATCCACACTCTGTTCTCACATTTTTTACTAACTGTTATCTCCCTATCCCTTCAAATAATTTGTTCAAAAGATCTGGAAGAATTTGTCTTTAAATTAAAATTTGTCTTTCTGGGGCTTCTAAACCTGGGAAGGGTATAAGTAGACAAAAGCACTGGCTGGAATTTAGTAACAGTAGGGTAATAGGCAGGTTTTTATTATTATTATCATCGTTATCATTATTATTATTTATGTTTCTGTGACCTCACCTATGTAAATTGCCAATATAGTAGTACCTACTTCATTAAGTTGTGAGAAATAATGCAAATTATGAAAAAGTACTGACAGTGGATGTATAGGATATATAAGATGTCTAAGATGTATAGGGTGTAAAATATTGGCAGTGGATGTATATAGGATGAGTAGATCTACAGGTGGCAGTCATTAGTAACACTGATGATATTCACAGAAAACTTTTCGTATAAGCACCAAAAGTAGTATCTTTATTTGTTGTGCTTGCTTTTTCTCACACATCCTATGTACTCTCTCTGCAACCCTTCAGAGCCCTGACTCCTGAGACCAGGTCTGCCATATTTGTCCTGTCTTCATGGCTTCATCATTGGTCCATTGTTTGACGGAATCAATCTTTCTGCAACAATTTCTTGTTGCTTCTAAGTGTATGCGGCTGTATTAAGGCCATCTGGACACACATGCTTCAATTCTTTTCAATTCAGCCACTTACATTTATGAGAACACAGGCTACTTCGAGGCTTGGATATTCTGATAATGCCAGGTTCTGAGAACTAGTGGTAATGGTGTTGGAAATAGTGCGCCTGCTGAACATATAATTGGACAATGGTTTTCTTGGCTGCTACGAATTGTACCAACAGGCATAACAACATTATCAAGGCTGTACATCAGCAGTTAGCCTTCATTTAGGAGTAAATAAATATTGGAACACTGTGCAATGCATAGGAGTCCATGAATGGATTTGTAAGATGCATTGGGGAAAAGAGGCATAATAATAGATCTGTAAATTATGTCCATGGGTTCAGTTTTTCAGTTGTTTGGATAAACTTATTAAGGTAGCAAACTTATTGACATTGTTGCTCAGTGGGCCTTGGGCCTGAGGGCATTGTGTGGTGTAGACTCATACCAATACACGATTACATGTTAAGTAAGCATAAATTACAGTTAAGGGCATATTTAACAAGGGTATTACACATGGAACATGTCCAGCAAGAACTCTGAAATTACAGGGAAGTCAGATAAACTTGAATTGAGATCATGTTCATCTTCTCTATAGATTGGGTTAGCCTGAGAATATGGAGCATGTGAGGATCCTCCAACTACAGATACTGGAGGTTCAGCCCAGTAAGTAGATCAGCAGGCAGGCAGGAAGAGTATACCTTTATTGTGGCAAGTGGTCAGTTTCAGTAGATGTGACACGTTTATGAGTGTGCCTTACTCAGTAGGTCAAGCGGGGTAGTCAAGGAATCTAGAATCAGGCACTGTACAGATAAAATGATTTAAAATGACTTCCTCTTTAAGATTTCATTTCTATTTATGTAAAAGGTTGAGTTACAGAGATGAAGGAAAGACACACACACACACACACACACACACACACAGAATATGAATATGTTCCATCCACTGATTCACTCCACAAATGGTTGCAACAGCCAGGACTGAGCAAGGCCAAAGCCAGGAGCTTCTTCCAGGTCTACTAAGTGGATGCAGGGCTCCAAGCACTTGCACCAACCTCTTTTCCCAGGCACATTAACAGTGAGCTGGATGGGAAGTCGAGCAGCTGAACTTGAATCAACTTGAATCGACTCCCATATGGGATGCCAGCATTGCAGGGTGGAGGCTTAGTCTGATATGCCCCATAAAATGTTAGCTCCATAAAATGTTTTCTATACTTGCATAGTGAAGAGCTTAACTACGAATTCCTGTATCCAGCAGAGGGGCATCAAATGCTGTGTGAGAGGGTACTGAACTTTGGACCTTCAGACCATTCTGCAGAGTCTAGGAGTACTTATATATGAACTTATCCAAAAATGAGATAACTAGTTTAAGTTCCGTACTTCAATCAAATGCATTCCTTCTTCTAAGCATTGATTTTCTTCCATGAATAATAGAGAACTGAATCAGGTAAACTATAAAAAATACTAGGATCCATACTCTATAAATCAGGTTTTTTATTGAGAAAAAAATCATGAAAGTTATTATTTCATTCTAAAATATACAGTACAATGTACTTACTCAGTTGTACAGCAATCAGCACTGTCTGATTCCAGAACATTGTTAACACTCCAAAGCAGAACCATACCATCAACCAGCCATTCTCCTTTTCATTTTTTCTCCAATGCACTAGACTCCATAATGTTTTGTGGACAAATTAACAGGTAGAAGGAAGAAGACAGTGAATTGATGTCATTCAATAAAAACTGAGATCTGGAAGAAGTATATGACTTAAGTAGCCATTGCAGAATACCTCAACAAGACTGGAGAACAGCAAGGGTTAACAATACTGGACAGATGTTTCAAGAGAACCTTCTTGTATGAGAAAGTCAGATTTGGGGCACTTGTAAAATTCTGGAAGATCATATATTTGTAAGGGGCATGATCCAGACAGATTCCAGCGTCAGTGTTTTTGCCAGTTCATTGTGCTATAGTGTTTTTGTTTCTCTCAGAAACTCAAACAATTGCAAGTTTTATGGAAGATTGGTACCTCAGGACAGTTTGATTTAGCACATTCATATTAATGTAATTTTCTTCATGCAATTAAGGAGGGCAAGGATTTGTACTTTAGTATCTGGAAAGCTTAAATAGAAGCCTTCCGTTTTAGCTCAAACAGAAAGAATCAAAGGAACTGCATAAGAAATGAACTTTTGTAAGTCCTAGTAAAGCACTCCTTCTGTGGCTATTTTACTAGCAAACGGAAGTTCTATTAATATCTAGGCAGGATTGGCATCTACACACCAAAGAAGGGAGAATATGTGGGTAGAGAATATTTTATTTCAGAGGCATCTTTTTTTAAAAAGATTATTTTTGAAAGGCAGATTGAGAGAGAGAGAGAGAGAGAGAGAGAGAGAGAGAGAGATGGAAGGAGGGAGGGGGCGAAAGAGAAAGAAAAGAAAAAAAAAGAAAAGAATTCTTTCTTTCACTGATTCATTCCTGAAATAACACAACAGCCAGGCTGATCCAGGCTGAAGTGAAAAGTCAGGAATTCCATCTCGGTCTCCCACATGGAGGGTTAGCAGCATCAATACACCAGCCATTTTTTCTGCTGCCTTCTTATGTACATTAGCACAATGCTTAATGGGAGGCAAAACAGCTGAGAATGCTCCAGTATGGGAATGCCAACATTTCAGTTGGTTACTTAACTTACTGCACCACAGCACCAGTTCCAAATCTACTTTTCTTTCTTTTTATTTCTTTTTAAAGATTTGCTTATTTTAGTTGAAAGTCAGACTTTGCAAAGAGAGGGATGCACACACACACACACACACACACACACACTGGAGGGGAGAGGGAAAGGTCGTCCCTCCACTGATTTACTCCCCAGGTGGCTGAAATGGTTCACTTTCCAAATGGTCACTGCTTCACTGCCCAAATGGGCTGAAGTGAGCCAGTCTGAAACTAAGAGTCATGAGCTTCCTCTAGCAGAGTGTCTTTCACTATCTGATCGTGCAGAGTTGTACAAGTGCCACATGGGAGCAGGGACCCAAGGCCTTGAACAATCCTCTGCTGCTTTCCCAGAAGTCAAGCAGGTTGTACACAGAGGCCATTTAGGATGCAGGCACCTCAGGTGGAAGATTATGGTGCTATACCACTGGCCCATTTTGCTTTTAAGATTTGCTTATTTGAAAGTGAGAGCTACAGAGAGAGAGGGGTGGAGTGAAGCAGGGAGAGAAAGAGAGAGAGAGAAGCAAATTTTCTGTTGGTTTACTTCCCAAATGGATATAATAGCCAGGAGTTGCCAGGCTAAATCCAGGAGCAATACTAATTTTAGCAATACTAATTCTTCCAATCCATTCACAGAGATATCTTTTAATTTACTTTCAGCAGTTTTTTTTTTTAATTTTCAGCATAGAAGCCTTGCTCTCGTTTTGTTAAATTTATTTGTAATATTCTTTCTGATGCTATTGAAATGTACTTGATTTTTAGATTTAATTTTGTTTCTATTTAAAAGGAAGATTGTACATAGAGAGAAGGAAAGAGAGCGAGAGATCTTCCACCCACTGCTTCACTACCCAAATGGCCACAATGTCCAGACCTGGTCAGATCAAAGCAATGAGCCTGGATCTTCTGGGTCTCCCACATGGGTGCTGCAGGGTTCCAAGGACTTGGACCATCTTTTCTGCTTTTTTTGTGAATGTTGCATTATTCACTGGCAGTCTAGGATGCTAAGGGGGAGCCTTGGTCTAACCTTTAAAACCAGGAAACCTGGTTTTGGTGAATTGGGGATCAGAGAGAGTACAGAGTCGGCGGTGTTGCCTGGAAAACTCTCTCACCAAGTGGGGCCAGAAAGGTTTCCTAGGTACCTCCCACTGAGACTGGACTCTGCTGTAGCTGATGTCAGACTCTTCACTTCCACTGCTGGGGTGTCCCCAAACCCTGTGGACTGGTTGATTCTCCCAGACAGCAGGTCCATGACTGCCCCTCTTCCTGGACCACCAGCAGCTTGGTGACGATGCCAGATACCTACCTTCTCAAGGCTGGCTAAGCTGAGGGAGAAGCCATAAGGGAAAGTGCTTGGCACACAGTAGGTGCTTAATAATAGTCACAGGGATTAGGACATGAGGACACTCAGGCACAGTGTGGGAAAAGCTGCTTTCCCCAAGAGGCACACACATCTGAATGTCGTGATTGGCAACTGGGAAACTTGCTACCTGCAGCATGGGCTTCCTCATTTGGACTGTGAACAGGGCAGCTGGGACACCTTGAGAGAGGGTAGCCTGGAACGCATCACAGACACATCACAGCGAAAGGGGCCTCCAACTCCAGTCACCATGTCCAGGGTGCTCCTTGAAGCTGCCCAAACCTCCCCCTATCCCTAGCGTGGGTGCCTGTCCCACACATCCGCTCCTCTAAATTGAGCAGATCCTAGAAGGGTTGGGTTGGCTTGGGCATGGCATTTCCAGCAGCAGAAAGAAGGCGGCTGCTGGGAAAAGACTTCACAAGGGGGTGGGGAATGGGATCGAGCTGTCACTGACCCGCTCCAGGTCATTTCCATGTTGGGCCCAGGATCGGATAAGATTAGGTAACACACACACACACACACACACACACACACACACACACACACACACAGAAGCTTTCATGTCCAAAGCACATCCATCTCAGCTGAGAGGGCAGGGCCCACCTTCCTTCCACCTCTCTCCCACCCTCAATCTGGCTATTGGTTATAAAAATGGCTAATTATAGCACTGCTCTCATCCCCCGTTTTCCCTATGCACCCCAAAATGGTCATCAGAAATTGACAGAGGTGCTGCACCTTTCTTTTTGCAACTGGACATAGCAGAAAGCAGGGAGTTGAATTGGAAGTAAAGCAGTCAGAACTCAAATTGTTGCCCATATGGGATGCTGGCACCACAGGTGAATGCATAACTTACTACACTAAGGCATAGCCCTGCATTTGATTTCTTAATTCCATTTTCAGTGTTCATGGTAAAAAAAATGGAATTGATTTTTGCATATTTATCTTGGATTCTTAAACTTACTGATTTATTATTTGTAAATTTTATATTTGATAGATTTGTTAGAATTTTCTGTTAAGATCATATAATGTATGACTAGAGATAATTTTCTTTCTGGTCTGAGGGCCTTTTATTTCATTTTGTCTGGTTGCTCTGGCCAAAATCTCAGTATGATGTGAAATTGAAGTGATAACAACAATTTTCCTTATCTTAACCTGATTGTAGAAGAAAAACTTCAGTCTTTGACCATTGACCATGATATTAACTGTGAGATTTTCATAAATGTAGTTTATTTTGAGGAAATTCCCTTCTAATCCTAATTTGTTGAAAGTTTTTTTATCGTGAAAATGTTGGAGATTTTTCAATCTCTTTTTTTCTGTGTCTATGATCAGTAAGTTCTTCCTGATATTTAGTTTACTAATATGCTATGTCATTAATTTGATCCAACCTTGCATTCCTGCAATCTACCTTGTCTGTTAAAGTGTATAGTTTTTTTCATATGTTGTTGGATTTATTTTGGTAGCATCTTGCTAAGGATTTCTAATTTTGGGGGAAGTCTCTGGTAGGTTGATATTAATTTCTCTTTTAATGTTTGGTAGAATTCACCAGTGAAGTCATTTGCTGCTGTTCATTGTTTCTGTTGTTGTTTTGGTTTCATCTTTTTCTGCATTTGAGAGTTTCTTCATTATTCATTCACCTTATTATAGGTTACTAATATTTTATGTTTTTTATTTAGTTTCTATAGCGTATGCATTATTAGGAATTTGTCCATTTATTACATTATAAGTTATTGACATAATGATGTTCATAGTCAGTATTTGTGTGATACTGATAGTAATGTTTTCTCTTTCTCCCCTGCTTTTAATAATTTCAATTTTTTCTTTTTAGTTCAAAGCAAATTTGCTTCTGTGTCAACTGTGTAATTTAAAAAGCAGGAAAAATGGAAGGGAAGGATAAAATGGTAAAGTAAAAATATGAATATGTGGCTCAATGCTTGGCAATCTGTATGGGGATCGGTTTCTTCATCAGAAAGTTGAGAGTTTGAGCCATTGTAACTTAAATAGTTTAAATACTTCAAGCTATATTACTTTTTCGTTCTATTATGGGATTAAAAATGGAGACGAAGATTTTTGTGCAAAACGTAGATTGATCCTGGAGCATTTAGCATTCTTGAAGAAAGTAGCAGTGTAAAGGTGGAAATAGATTGGGGTTATAGATTACAGTAGTATTTGAATGCCATGATGAGGGAATTGGCTTGGTTTATATTCAGTGGGGAGCTGTTGAGGATATGAGAGTAGCCTGTCAAAATGGTAGTTAAGGAAAATGATTTAATCATGTTGTAGAGGAGGATTTGAGGCTGGGAGATTACCCAAAAGCTTTTCCAGGTTAGGGTGGTGACAGGGGGCATGGGAAAGGAAGATTTGAGAACTGGAGATTATTTATGATTTGGGAAGCACTGCCTGACTCAGGAGGAGGAGAAAGGAGTCAGTTATCATATTCAGTTGTTTGTCTCTCAAAGTTAGTAGTTAGGCGTGGAATAGCTCCAAAATAGTTACTTGTTCAATTGAACCCATTTTCACTTCAAAGTTGAATGAAAGTTGAATAAGCTAACTTTTTAATGTACTGTGTGAGGGTTTCCAGAAAAATCTTCCAACCTGACAGATTCCAAGCATTTTCCACCTTTTTACTTGTCACCCAACAGTCTGCATGTGCTAATTGCAGCATCAATGGAAAGACACTTGTGAAAAGGTATTCTTTAGTCTGCACATATTGTTGGGCATTCCTGGCTGATATTCTACCCAGTAAAGATAGCTCATGTGCTGATCTGTGTAAATACACTCTTATATGTAAGCAGTGTGTAAATACATTCTTATATGCAGGGCCTTCATCTGACAGGCAAAGATATTAGAGCTTAGACCAAAAACTTATTTTGTTTGGCCCATGCAGTCTTTTTCTGGTACCCTGAAACAGAGTGGTGTGCACCTTGTGATGTGGGAACTCACAACTGCTACCTGGAAATTGTGCCTTAGGGCATATAAGCTCTAGGTCATGCTCACCAGTTAGCAGGTAGAGACCTGGGGGCGATTTTCCACATCTCCCCCCTCTGCTTTTGTAACAAATTCTATCACCATGACTTCCACCAAAAGGCAAGGCCTTATGTTGGTGTAGACATGTGAGGGCAAGATTTAACATAAGAACATCAGTTGTTACAGCATCAAATTACAGGCAGAATGCCTGTCACAACAATGTTAAATATCCTTGATTTTAAGTCCAATTTCTGTAAGAAGGCTAGTCCTCTGGGTCTGTAAGTATTTGGCCTAATTTTGAGTCCCAAGGGCACAGGTGGCCAGCATGGTTATGTTGAGTGCAGTCTTTGCAGTTGGTCTGAATCAAGGACAGCATTGATGCCAGATGTGGAAAATCGCCCCAGAGTCTTTACTGCTACCCGGCGGGTGTAACCTAGAGCTTATCTGCCCTAAGGCACAACTTCCAGGCTGCAGGCCGATTTGACTCTAGTCTGGCACAGTGAAGAGACATGAGAGGTGTATAATAAATGGGAGCCCCGCCCCCGTGCCCTCCTGTTTTCCCGTGAGGAGGGTGGAGTGGGTCCACAGGTCTCATGGACAAACGGTGAAATACCACTACTCTTTTTTACTGACCCGATGGGGCGGGGCGGGGTGGCGGGGGAGGTGAGCCCCAAGGGGTTCTCACTCCTGTCGCCAAGTGCCCCGCTGCTTCTTGCCTGGCGCTACCCGCTCTGGGAACAGTGTCAGGTGGGGAGTTTGACTGGGACGGTACTCCTGTCAAATGGTAATGCAGGTGTCCCAACCTTAGCTCCGGGAGGTCAGAAACCTCCTGTGGAGCAGAAGGGCAAAAGCTCACTTGATCTTGATTTTCTGTACGAATACAGACCATGAAAGTGGGGCCTCATGATCCTTCTGAGCTTTTGGGTTGTAAGTAGGTGTCAGAAAAGTTACCACAGGGATAACTGGCTTGTGATAGCCAAGCATTCCTAGCAACGTCAATGTGACATCTTTTTCTAGGCCAGCATCTTCTTTAGTGTTTTGTTTCTACTATATCCACAGTATTTGGCACATGTGAGACACTTGATGTTGATCTAATGAATAAATGAATCTGGCAGTAGTTTCATAGGAAGGCAACATTTTTTTTTAAATACGTATTTATTTTTAGTTTGAAAGCTAGATTCACAGAGAGGAGAGAAAGAGAGAGAATTCTCCATCGATGGTTCACTCACCAAATGGTCCCAACAGCCTGAGCTGGTGTGAATCTCTGGGTCTCCCATGTCGGTACAGAGTCCCAAGGACTTGCTTGAGCCATCCTCTACTGCTTGCTAAGGCAGTAGGCAGCAAGCTGAATCAGAAGTGGAGCAGGTGGTACTTGAACTGGCACCCAAGAGAGTAAAGCTTGTTGAGCCACTGTACTGACCCTGAAAGGCAAAATTTTAAACCTAAGGAATGCACTTCTGTAATTGTTGTGATAGAATTGGTAAAGATGTTGTTTCAGAAGTTATGTTTGAAGAATCCTCTCATCAAAAGCTTTTTATTCTCACAGGGAAATCTTCATCAACTTCTATTTGACTGCAGTTGCCTTCCTATCCTCATTGTTGTTTGTACTACACTGCCTTGGAATATGGTTTGAAACTAAATCTGATTCTGTCCCTGTGTTCACTTCTGCTCTCCTGTTCCTCATCATTTCACTAGAGTTTTTCCAAATAATCACCTGATTCTATCCAAAGACCAACATTTGAAAGAGAAAGAAAAGCAAACAGAATCCCCACCTGCTGGCTAACACCAAAAAATGCTGGCAATGACCCCCAGCTGGGGCCAAAGCCCTGAACTCAATTCAGATCTTCCAGGTGGGTGGCAGAAACCCAGTCACTTGAGTCATCACCATTGCCTCCCAAGGGTCTGCATAATCAGAAAGCCTGAGTTAGCAGCAGAGCTCAGTATTCAATCCAAGAACTGTGACTTGGAATTCAGGGGTTTAATTCCCAAGCCAAATGCTTGCCAACATTTTCTACTTTACTTTTTTTAAACTTGTGGGAACAGAAGAATTTAACAGTCAAATGTCCATCATTCTGCTATTTAAGTGTATCCTGGTATTTCAGGTATGGACAATGGCAGGGAGTCCAGTATCATATTGTCAAGATATAGTAAACAGTTTCATTGGGAGTCCATCTTTGATTTGGAAGTAGAGATGCATACTGCATTGTATCCTCACATCTGTTTACGATAGTCTCCATTACACAGTATAATAGATGTATAATAATACATCCCCTTAAATGAAAACAAAATCAACAACAGGAAGAAAAAATAGATAATTTAAAACAACATGAAATTAAATAACGTTCTACTGAATGAACAATGTGTTGCTGAAGAAATGAAAAAGAAAATAAAAAACCTCATGAAGAAAACAATGCTACTGTATGACCTGTGTGTAACTGAGGAAATTAATCAGAAAAAAAATGGTTTTGAAAAAATGAAAATTAAAAACAAAAATATCAAAACCTATGAGATACACTGAAAATAGTATTGAGAGGGACATTTATAACATGAGGTGCTTACAAGCCATCAAATTATCTCAAATAAATGATCTGATGATATGTCTCAAGTATTTATTGAAAAAGAAAAAAATGAACAGGAAGCAAGAAATGATGAAATCATAGCAAGAATAAATAGAATTGAAACTAAAAACGTACAAATTGCAATAAGAAAGAGCCATTTTTTAAATATGAGCAAAGCAGACTTTTAGCCAGACTAGCAAAGAAAAGCAAGAGAGAAAAATCAAGTAAAAGTAGATATGAAAAAGAAAACATCGTAAGAAACTAGTAAGGTGGTCTCTTCTTGCTGAATGGATCATTATGTGGTGTCTTTAATCTCCTAATATTTTTCACATCAAGTCTATATTATCTGATAAGAATGGCTACACTAGCTTGTTTTTCTTTCAATAAGCCTGGAATATCTTTTTCCATCATTTCACTTTCATTTTCCTTATATCTTTGTTGGGGAGATGTGCCTCCTTTAGACAACATACAGATAGGTTTTGTTTTTTGATCTTGTCTGCTACTCTCCAAGACTTTATTGATGAATTTAAGCCATTTTTATTCAGGGTTAATATGAATGGGTGGTAGTTTGATCCTGTCGTTTTAGCAATGGGATGTTCATTATTTGATTTAATCTTCTTTTATTGTTTTATTGGGACATTCTCCCCCTCGTGTATTTTGTTTCCTCATTCCTTATCCAAATTTGAAAATACCTTTCTAAACTCAGCTTTTCTTTCTGTACCTTCTGGTACTCTCATAACCCTTGTATTTGGCCTTTTAATAGTGTCACTTAATTCTTGAATACTTTTCTTAGCTTGACTCAGTTCCTCTTCCAGCTTTTTGATTGTTTCCCCATTGTTGCAGGAAATGGCTTCCAATTCTGCGATCTTTTCTTTTTTTCTGCTTCATTCATTGTATTATTGAGACTTTCCACTGATTTTTAAAATTTGTTCCATTATGTGCTTCATTTATAATAATTCAGCTTGATCCTATACTGCTATTTCCTGTGTGACATTTTCCATAAATTCCTTCAACTCTTGAATATGCTTTTCATTGTTAAGAAGCTTTATAACAAGTTTTAAAAATTCTGTATCCCCCATTTCCTCGACATTTTCCTCTGTTAACTCTGGGGTTGAGAAAGGCGTTTGATCCTTTGTAGGGAAGGCATCATAATATTCATTGTGGCTTTGTCTCTTTTACTCTTGGTCATTGAACTTCTCGTTAGCAGATTCTTCCCCTTAGAGCAAGTTTTTAAGCTATGTCACTAACAGGTCTACAAATCAATTTTACTGATTGCCTTCATTACCTGGTTCTTTGTTTATTGTCACTTATGCCACTCCCTCCAGAGAGTTTCAGTTCCAAGGTCTTCTGCTAGGCTTCCACTACGGTCTCCACAGCCCCAGCTCCTGGCTCATCACTTTCCACTTTTTTTCCTGTCCTGTGGTCAACCCATTGCCTGAACAACATTTCTCCCACTCCTGGTTCAAGCAGTGCCTGGAATTAGGGAGATGCTAGCTGTTCTAAATCACCGAGCTGTCAGCACTGCTATTCTTGCTGGAACCTACTGGTCATTAGATCTGAAGGCCACCTGGATACATTTTGGATGGAACACATAGGATGCCAAGTTGGCACTATTTTCTGTTTGAGACAAATGCAGTGTGTTGAGCCAAAAGTGAGTTACATCCCAGCTCAGCACCTGTGTTGTTCGTTTCTGTTGCTGCTGCCCCACAGCCTTTTCACATTATACAAAATGGCACCTGATGTGGCATTGGAGGAAGTCTGAGCCTGCTGGTCTGGAGGCCACCTGGACCTATTTTGAGTGGAACCTGTAGGATGCCAAGTCAATACTGTTTTCCCTATGGGACCAGTGCAACGTGTTGAGCCAGGCTTGGGTTCTTTTCCTGCATAGTGCATGTGGAGCTCACTGTGGTTCTTTCAGTCCCTGCCCACAACCGCTACATACAGTCTTTTTCTCAGTACACAAAATGGTGTACAGCGTGACACTGGTGGGGTCTAGGCCTGCTGGTCATTAGAGCTGGAGACCACCTGGACCTATCTTGGTGGAACCTGTAGGATGCCAAGTCAGTACTGCTTTTCCTGTGGGACCAGTGCAATGAGTAGAGCTGGAAATGAACTCACTCTTGGCTTACTGCATTTGCTGCTCACTGTTGTTCCTCCAGTCACATAGTGTCATTACACAAAATGGTGCTCAATGTGGCACTGGTGGGGGTGAGTTGTGAAATCCACCCTGTCCTTGCATTTGCCTGCTTGGGCTCTGCCACTCTGCTTTTGTTTGTGGTCGAATCAAACAAACCAGCAGGACATGCAATTCTATGCCTGAGTTCACCTCCTGAGCTCCTGGTGAACTCCCCCTCTTACTTGGCCTCTGATGAAGCTCCAATTGCTGACCTCTGCTGGGGTATGTTGTCACTGCGACACTGCTCCACTGTCTCCATTGCTTCCCTGTGTCCATGGTTCTCCAGGTGTCCCTCTGCAGTCAGCCTCTCCTCTCCTGTTTCTTTGAATCACAGCTTCTCTGCTTCACTCTAATGAGTCTCCGTTTAAATGTGTCCTTATCCTATTCCGTCATTTTGTTTCTCTCCTATTTTTAATTTATTTTTAAGTTTTTTTAATGATACACTTCCATAGGCTTAGGAATTTCTTATCTGTTAAAGCCTTGCCTCTAGCACCCTTTTTATAGTAGCCTTAGACTGCCTTAGGAAAAGCTAATGTAATATTAGAATATGAGGTTTTCATTGATATTAATAGTAGCATTATGCATAAATTTGCTTTAATGTTGCATGAATATACTTTCAGTTAGTACTTGAGACTGTGTAATGTGTAAAGAAAAGAGGTTTATTATGCTCAATTTTTTTAAGGTTTATTAAGGAGGCTTTATTAACCGAGCGTGGTGATAATACACTATAAATAGCAAATCACAAGTCCATATGGCAATGCAACCAATCATAATCCAAGCAAACATAACCCCAAGAGGAACAAATGGTCATTACTCTTAAGTTCATCCGTTAAACTGAAGATCTATGTCCCGGATGCCCCAACAATATAAATTATCCTAAGAGACATACAACAAATAGCAGTTTGGACACACTTACAAAGCTGCAGACATTGACCTTTCCTTGGCTTCTCTGTCCACATTACACTACTGCTAGGTCTCACCTCTCCTGGAACTCCTGATAGTACACAAACCAGAGATAATATTGTTATATTCATTGTCCCATATAATCAGTACACAGGGACCATTATCAGGGGATTACTTGTGTCAGCCAAGAGTTGAGGTGCCAGAGTAATGGAGGCACCTGACCAGAGAGAGAGCGAGCCCCTGCTTCACAGGCCCTTTAAAGGGGCTTGTGAGGGGAGTGGTTACACAACAATGCAATACCATCCCCTCTCAGTTGATAGGTGAGTTACAGGAGGGCAGGAGCAAATACCTAGGTGGTGGGGGCAGTGATATTTTGCTCAATTTTAAAGGCAGTAATTTGAAGCAATATAGTAACAGTTCTGGCAATGACCTCCTTTGATGTATCACATCATGGTGTATGGTGTCTAGGTAGGACCATATATGAAAGTGGAGGATCACATAATGATCTACCTCATTCCCTTAAGGGTCATGCCCCTTTCCACCCCCACCCCAGGGCCTAACAGCCTCTCACTAGGCCCTGTCTCTTTAAGGCCACACTGCATCTTGATATCACCACATCAGGGATCAGGCTTTCAACAGATAAACCCTTGGATAACAAATACATTCAAACCATAGAAAAAGCCTTTGGATCACTTTTATAAACAGGTCTCTTGCTTTAAATAATCATCTTTCACAGTGTCTGTTATTTTATTAAAGGGCAGCTTTAGCATATTGTACACATAAAGCTGACCTTTTGGAAGAGATCTCCAATAGATCTTTCACAGAGGGAGATAAGTTCTGGGTGAAAATAAACTTTATACATTTGACTGTGTGTGCAGAATGTATTAAAATGGAGAACAATACTTGCGTTGAAGCAAATAAGTGGAATATATCCTAGTGACATCTCTAGGCTCACTGAGTTTGGCAATTGTTCCCTTCAATAGGAAGAAAGGACAAAAAGGATGAGCGATTGAAAGAGGGAGAGAGAGAGAGAGAGAGAGAAATGAAATTGCTATCATACTTCCATCCCAAAGCCTCTGTTCTGTTCTTCTAAGGCCACTTTTGAACAGGGTTGCCTGATGACAAAATTGGGATTGCATTTAATTCTCTGATTTTGAGGCAGAAATGCTGAAAAAAAAAATACATGGGGTAGGGTGCAGAAATAGAGTATTGATTAAAGGTGTTATTTTGCCGAGGAGGCACACCTTTGGTTTTCTACCTGCCCCATGCTTTTGCCCTTCCACAGGACTGGAGTGAAATGGACCATCTCCTTGATTCAAAGTCGTATAAGATCAGAAACATCTTACCCAACTTCCCCCAGAAAAGGATTCTTCAACCTTCCTCTGCCTTCATGACTTAATAATCTTAACTTTAGTTATTTCTGATGATTCCAGTAATTCTTAGCCCACCTTGGTCTAAACCATTTGCTTCTCCTTTCCTGCCTTAGAGTCCAAATCACCAAGGTAACTGCGGTGCACAGTGGTTAAGAACATAGTCTGTAGAGTTGAGCAGCCTAGGGGCTTGATTATTTTCTTTGAGACTTGGGACAAATGCCATACCTACTCTGAACCTCTGTCTCCTCACATGTGAAATGGTGGTAATACGAGATCATTTGGACCTGATAGGCTCCAAACACAAAAAAGGAAATAGAAAGGTTAATAATGTGATATGATCAGTTTATGCTGTGTATATCTGTTGAAATTTGCACAGTGTTCCATAAAAATGTAAGGTATTCCATGCTAATCCCATTTTTTCTCACTTAAAAGAGTTTTGGAAAGTTGTTTTCAAATTAGAAGATTGTTTTAATAAAATGATTGAAATTCATCCATAGTTTTTTTAGTAATATGTACTATGAAGACCGTTTTTGTTGCATCAAAATAGATTTATCACTTAATTTATCTTCCATGAACTTTTAAAATCTTCTTGTTACCTGTAGGTGTTGGAAAGTCTTACCACAATAATTGCTGTGTAATAAGTAGTAGAGCAATATTCTGCCATCTCCACCACAGCCTTAATGCAGTAGAAATCTTTGTATATCCAAGGAAGTTTTTTGTGCAATTTTTTTTTTGATGATTGTTTGTACTTCCTTTGGTGGAGATTAGTACCAACGACCATGGGTTTGAGCTCATAGCCTACTCTAGCATCTAGCTTTAGTATTCATACTCATAGATGTTAAATGCGTTATTTTGATAGTAATCTACTTGTGAGACTCAAGTTGTATAGCTCAATCTTTATTTGTTTTTCTTGGTTCAGATGTGATACCTAGGTGTTTTCTAGGATGAAGGAATTCTGCTTGCCATCACATCTCCCTCTTTAGAGAGACTTCCCAGCCAAGAAGGCCATCAGATGTGATTTAATTGTTCCTGCCCACCTGCTGCCCCTTCTTTTAGTTAGGTCACCAGAAATCAGAGAGATATAGCTTTATGGATAGGGTTAACAAATCACCCTAAAGCCAGTCTAGCACTCTTTTTCCAATAGCCTTGGGTTGAAGACTCTCTGAGTTTTACTTTGTCCATTTTCTACTTGGCTAGAATCTCCTTGAAGAATGAGGCTAACCCTTTTCTGTGTCTGCCTCCACAGCTGTGGGTGAACCAAGAGGATGGGGTGGAGGAAGGACCCAGTGACGTGCAGAATGGGCACCTGGACCCTAACTCAGACTGCCTGTGTCTTGGCCGGCCACTACAGAACCGTGACCAGATGCGGGCCAATGTCATCAATGAAATCATGAGCACTGAGCGTCACTACATCAAGCACCTCAAGGACATTTGTGAGGTAATCATAGTAGTGTATTTGGGTGCATGCAGGGTACAGTAGAAGGCGCTTCCATGAAGAAAGGACCTCTCTCGTGGGCTGTGCCTGTGACAGTCCCAAGGAAAGGAAACAAGAAAAGATAACTGGTCAATGGAGTGAACAGAATCCTTCTAATTATTTTTGTTTTCTCAATTTTTGTTTCTCACCTTTTCTTTCTAATTGTATTCTTTCCTCCCTTTGCCTCCCTGTCTTGTTCTTGCTCTCCTCACGTTCCCCCCACACCTAATATCCTCCTTGGATTCTGTTCCAGTTGCTACCATTCCTAAACTTACTCATTAAGACAAAATATATCACTCTTCAAAAATAATAATTCATGAACTTGAACATGCATCAGAATCTCTGGTGGAGCTCGTTAAGCATAGAATCCAGCCTCTTCACCCAGGCAGTCAAGTTGTGAATTGTGAATCTGAGGTAAAGCATAAGCATCTCTAAACTTATTGATCATCCCTGGTGATACTGTTGTTGTGGTTACTGTCTCACATGGAGAACATTAGCTGTAGGTTTTAGCAAAGTGGAGCATGTAGCTAGCCTTCTATGTGAGATGAGGATTGAATGGATCAGCCTTGATTCTTTCAGTATTTCAATGAAGTATGTCATTTTGCTGTGCCATGCTCCTGCCTGAAGAATTTGTGTCTCTATATTCCCTAACATCATTCTATCTTCTCTCTATCCTCATACTCTCTTGAGCTCTGTAGATTCGAGTTGTCATTTTCAAAGGTCATTTTACTGAACAGTAAAAGAAAACCAGTAAGAAGTGAGGAATATTTTAAGAGTCACACAAGTATAATTTTGTTTGACCCAGACAAAATTATTCTTTGAATATATTTTAGAAAAAATATAAAAAATATATATATATATATTTTTTTTTTCCCTTTTTTTCAATAGAGTAGGAGGTTACGTCTTGCTTTCTGTCTCCTAACCTGGGGACCAATTTAGGGTCATTGGTACAGCTGTAATATTTTTCAAATGTCTTGTTTTTCAAGAACAGCACATTGAGTAGAACGTTGCACAGTATTGAAGATGTTTTGTATTCACCCTCTAATAAAAGCCACTAAAAAGCCATTTGTAGCTGTTGAACATTTGAGATACTGCTAGTATGGCTAAGAAATTTACTTTTTTCAGATTTATTTATTTTTATTGGAAAGGCAGATCACATTTACAGAGAGCAAGAGAGACAGAGAAAAAGATCTTCCATCCACTGGTTCACTCCCCACGTGGCCACAACAGCCAGAGCTGAGGTGATATGCAGCCAGGAGCCAGGAATCTCTTTCAGGTCTCCCACATGGGTGCAGAATCCCAAGGCTTTGGGACTTCCTGAACTGATTTCCTAGGCCAAAAGCAAGGAGCTAAATGGGAAGTGAGCAGCCGGGACACGAACTAGCTCCTGCATGGGATCCCAGTGCTTGCAAGGTGAAAATTTAGCTATTGAGCAATTGTGCTATGCCCGAGAAATTTCCTTTAATTTTTCTTTAAATTTTTTAAATTTATTTATTATTTTTAATTCATTAATTACATTGTATTATGTGACACAGTTTCATAGGTACTGGATTCTCCCCACCCCTCCCCAAACCCTCCCACCATGGTGGATTCCTCCACCTTGTTGCATAACCACAGTTCAAGTTCAGTTGAGATTCCCCCATTGCAAGCATATACCAAACATAGAGTCCAGCATCTTATTGTCCAGTCAAGTTCAACGGCTTCTTAGGTATACCCTCTCTGGTCTGAAGACAGAGCCAGCAGAGTATCATCCCGATCAATTAAAAGCTCCAACATACCATCAGCAAAAATTTACATCATTATGGAATTAATTGACATAGTAATGAGTAACCAATATGTTAAAAGTAAATGCGAGTTCTTAGCCACATTCTGTGACCACCTCATTGATATTTCAATTTTAGTTTATACACAACATATAACATACATAACATAACATGTTATACATAAGATCATATCATCTTAAATTAAGGCAAACATGTGGTATTTAACCTTTTGGGATTGGCTCATTTCCCTTAGCATTATGGTTTCCAGTTTGGCCCATTTGGCCACAAAGAACTGCAATTAATTACATGTGGTGAATTAAAGGCACATTGTATAGTATAGATCTCAAAAGACCGAAGCCAATGACCATAGCCCTAACTTTCTTCACCTAAAAAATTTTTGTCATTTTTTCTGGAGAGGCTAAAGTTTATCTTTTCTTCTTCACAAGGCAGTTATTTGGAAGGAAAGAATATGAGTACTGAGGACACTGAGTGCTGACTTTCACATGTTAATTCAGTAACTAACCTGCAATATTGAAGGTACTGCTTAACTCTCTGGCCTTCAGTTTTCTCACATATCCAATAGGCTTCATTATCTAACCTCTTGTGAGGAAATGTAATATTGTAGCAACAGATTAATATTCAAAAGAGTTTTCCCTCCCTTTCTCTACTTCTCTGTATCTATTTTCTCTCTTCCTCCAACTTTTCCACAAATGTGTGATAACTAAAAATCAAAATTCTTCCGTAGATTATGCTATTGCATATCATGCAACCGGCATGTCATTTACGTAGTAAATACTCAGTTCCATTCTGTACCATGCCAGATCCTAGTCATACATTTTATGCTGAAAATGTTTTACTCTAGACCAATGACATATGTGTCACTTGTTTCTTGTCAGGAATAGGACATTTTTGGTTCTACCATAGACTTACTGAGTCAGATACTTCATCTTAACAAGATCCCCAATTGAAGTGCAACATGTATTCAGTTTGATAAGCATTAGTCCATAGGCCTGTAATAAAAATAAATACAAAGAGGTCTCCATTTGCTAGCCAAGGGATGACATCCAAAACCAAGTCAGGTCATAATTTTTCCTGTGCTAAAAATCTTGTTGTGGCTCACTGTCTCCTCAAGTAAAAGTCAGAATTCTATTACATACAAGTCCCTATGTTGTCAATTCCTCCTCACAACTGTGGTTATCTCCTGTTTCTTCCGCCGTAGTGTCAACTATACCAACCACACTGACCCCTGTAATTACTTCAGAATGTCTGACATGCGCTTCCCTCAGAACTTCTGCTTTTGAGGTTTATTTATTTGTTTGAATGTCAGTTATAGAGAGAAAGATAAACATACACAGAAGGATGGGGAGAAAGAGAAGGTTTCTGCCAATCGGGCCTGGCCAAAGCCAGGAGCCCAGAGCTTCTTCCTGGTCTGCTACATGTATACAGGGTTACTAGCACTATCTTCCACTGCTTTACCAGGCCGTTAGCATGGAGCTGGATCAGAAACAGAGCATTCAGGACTCAAACCAGTACCTGTGTGGGATGCTGATGTCACAGGTGGTGACCTAATCCTGTCACAATGCGATACCTTCCCCACCCCTCAACTTTTGCACTGGTTGTTTTCTCTGTCTGGAACATTCCCTTTCTAGATGTCAACACAGCCCCCTTTCTCACATCCTTTAATTCTTTACTCAAGTATTTTCTCCTTAAGCCTTCCCTCACCATTTTATTTAAAACTGCAACCTTGCAGTACCTTTCCCCCTTTACTGCCTCATGATTCTCCATTACACCTCTCAGTGCCTGACATATTTTACTTTGATATTTTGTTTTTGTTTAACCTCCCTGATAAAATATGAATTCCTTAAGGAGTAGGAGTTATCATCTGTTAATTTTACTAATATATTGTTCCCAGAACAGTATCTGACACACAATAGATGCTCAATAAATATTTATTAAATTAAAATGGAATATAATTGCTCATTGAGGTACTACTTTGCTTAGTAAAATACATTCATATTCTGTTCTACTTGATTTTCAATGAGAGCAAAGATTGTTATCTCTATTTTTTAGATAAGCAGATTGATTCTCTAAGAAGCAAAAATATTTTCTAAGAGTTCCTTGGCCAAGTGAGAGTCTTTTTGTCTTATATGATATTCCCAACATCCAAAAATCTTTGTCTTTTACCATAGGAAATAGGCCCAGAAAAGCAGTAGAAGTATTCCTGTTTCTAGAAGGTAAAACTTCTGCTTTGTATACACTTTGAGAGCTTGCTCAGTCCAGCCAACCAAATCAGCTTTTGTTGAACATCTATTGGGAACTCTCATTTTGTCCTGTTCTACAACCACAAATGTCGGAGGGGATTAGAAAAATTGTGTCAAGCTGGGCCAAATACAGTATTTTAGCCTAGGATGTATCACTAGAAACTAACAGTTGTTGTAAATTAATTGGTTATCAGATAAACTATCAGAGTCAAAATTCGGAGTCCCAGATTCAGGTCCTACCTTGGTCATTGACTGACCTTGGTCAGGTGAACCTTCTCTTCCTTAGTTGCATCTCTATAATAAGCATACTGGAGCAATTGCTTTTTAAGTGCTGTCTTCCTCTTTGGCCCTGTAAAATGTAGATATGTCCTCAGTACAGAAAGCTATGATAGTGAGCCAGGTTACCTCTTCATCTTCTGCCTCTTCTTCCTCATGGAGGCACATCTTACTGAAGTGTGAACGTGTTAAAATGACTTAATCTATTTTTTTTTTCTGTAGGTTAAGGGAGAAATCTAAACACTTCCCACTCTTGTACTTGTTGAAGGGGACACTGTATTCAATATAGAAAAAGACTTCACAGAATCTATTAGGGAACATTTCTTTTTTAACTCATGAGAGCAGACAGTCCTTTGCAATCACATAAATCACAGCATCCTCATTTTACTCATGAGGAAGTGGAAAAGAAAGTGATTATTACTCAAAGTGATTCAGTGAGGTTAGTAAGAGAGAAGGTCTGTTTCAAATGAGTTCTCTGAAGACCACATTCTTCTTTCTAAACACAGTCATATAAAATTACCCTTGGTTTAGTTTTGAATCATTTTGACTGATTATTGACATGCCTGCATTCAAGGAAACTGAGACACAGGGAAACCAGGGCTAACTATTCCTTATAACGATGTCTTGTCAGACTTCCTTGAGGCAAACAAACTTAGTTATCCCATACCTATAAAATAAATTCTGTTCTCAAATGCTTTCTATAAAGCTGGCTTAATTTCCCTCAGTCATTCGTACTGGGATCTGGTATAAACATATATATGTATATACATATACATACATCAAGAAGTGGTTTGCTAAATCCTACCAGCTTTAGCTTTCTGTAGTTTTAGGGTATTTCTATTTGATATATTTAAGCCTGAATGTCGAAATTACTAACCATTTTCCTGAGAATGATCTATCCCAGTACTTCCCAATTATCTTACATATTGACATATAAAGAAAATGAACACATTGTAGTAATTAGTAATATTTTCATAATACACTGTGATAAAAGTTGTTAGCGTATAAGTGAATTGTGACCAGCCCAAGGGCTTTTGCTTGATCTAGCCCTACCTGTCCATAATGCCGAGATAATTCAGGCGCTCTTCCTGTGCTTTGCTAATTCTCTGCTAGGTTATCATTCTTTTATGATTTATAAGACTTACGTATGTATTTCAGAAAATAATTCTTTGTAAGTTTTTCATGTTATGAATATCTTCTTCCTGTCATCTCTCTTGTCTTCTTCCTTTTATCCTTTTTTCAAAAAGAGGAGAAAGATAAAGAAGGAAAGAAAATCACCAGTTTGAACATTCTGATTCTTAATCTACTTCTGTCATCATTAGACTGAGAAAAGCTAATCATTTTGCATTTATTCAACAAATATTTACTGAGCAGAAACTGTGCATCTGATACCAATATAAATTCTGAAGGTACAGTGGTAAAGAAAATAACTGTCATCCTGTAATTTTCTCAAAATTTTCTGCAAAGTGTTTCTTTCAGGCATACACACACAAACACATATGCACACACATGTGCATTTATATGCCCAATATTGTGGCACAGTGAGTTAAATTGCCACTTGGGCCATTCTCATCCTATAGCAGAGTGCCTGAGATTGTGTCCCACCTCTGCTTCTTACTAAAATTCTTGCTAACGCATTTTAGAAGGACTATATTCTAGCTCAAGTACTTAAATATATTCCAGAATTCTATCTGGTCCAACTCTTGTAGTTGTGGGCATTTGTAGTCAGTCAGTGAATAGAAGAATCATACTTTCTGCCTTTAAAATCACTTAAATGAATAAATAGACATCTAAATAAACAGTTATCTAGTGTACACAATTACTTCTTATAATTCATTCTAAGTTGAGGGGAGTTTGAAACATGCCTAACAGAAAGAGCTACCAATGTCTTTTGTTCCTTTTTTACACTGTGACAGGCCTTCAGTGATCTCCTCCTGAGTCTTCGATGACAGACAGACTTGATTCCTTCTACTTTTCTTCAGAGTGTTGCTTTTCATGCCTTCTCCATACCCTGCTCACTTTCATTTTTTTAAGATTTATTTTTTATTAGAGAAGATCTTCCACCCGTTGATTCACTCCCAAAGCAGTTGCAATGGCTGGAGCTGCGCCGATCCAAACTCATGAGCCAGGAGTCTCCTCCAGGTCTCCAACATGGGTGTAGGGTCTCAAGGCTTTGGGCTGTCCTTGACTGCCTTCCCAGGCAGGGAGCTGGAAAGGAAATAGGGCTATCGGGATTAGAACCAGCACCCATATAGGATCCCGGTGCATGCAAGGTGCGGACTTTAGCCGCTAGGTTACATGCTGGGCCTACTCACTTCCATTTTACTCTTGAAAAGAGGAAGAGCTCAGAATTGAATGCTGCTCTCCTGTAGTCATGTAATTATTTTCTATTTCCCCTCTCAATCTGTTTTTAAGTTAAAATGGCATTGGAATTTTTGGCAGTCACATTTAGCTGCCAACACATCTTAAGCTCATACACCCTAAAAGTGAGTAAATCAGAAGAGACAGGCTTGATTGACCCCCGATACCCAACCTCTGTTCATCATCACTGTGGAAAATTTAATGGTAATTAGCCCAGCCAAAAGAAGAGAATAAACAAGACTCCAGGGAACTAGTCATCCATTCTGGCTTTTCTTCTGCCAGAGACTTAGGTAGTTAATGACACAAACACTGAGAGTGACATTTGGAGGTTTTCTGACTACTTTATTCTTAGGTCACTTCCACCGCTTATGTCATGAGGGCAGTTACTAAACGTGTGTGTGTGTGTGTGTGTGTGTGTAATTCTTTCAGGAAGATATGTGTCCTAAATACTAGATATTGAGACTAACTTGAAAAGACCTCATGTTTTCACCTCCCAACCTGCCCCCAAATACACGAACCTCCTTGATGGCATCTTTCCTGAAAATGTATTTACTTTTCTTTATAGTCTTTGCTGAAGACCCACTTCCTCCACCCCCATATTTAATCATGAAGATGAAAATAAGCAGTAGAGGCAAGATCAATCAAAATTCACTAAATATAACAAAATTGTGCTTTTGCAAAGCACTTTCAAATCTGTTCATAAATATATATGTATATATATATCAGTGATATGAGATATCAATGAGTGATATCTCAGTGACATGTGTGTGTGTTTATATATCTATATCTATATCTATATATAGATATAGATATACTACCTTATAGTCTGCTCTTTAACTTTCTGTCATGAGTACTCTTCAATAATAATAATATAGTTTTCCTGATCATGTTAATGTTTATATAATATTCTATCAGATTGGATGTGTCAGAATGTATTTATAACCTATCCTTAGCTTTAAAATCATAGGTGAGAGCTGCCATTCAGCCCAGCAGTTGTGGTGCTGGTTAGAATTCTTACATTCCATATTTGAGTGCCTGGGTTAAGAACCCAGCCCTGCTCCTGGGTCTAGCTTTCTATGGATGCCAGCCTTGGGAAGCAGTTGGGTCTTGTTCAGGTAGTTCATTCCTAACACCCACAAGGTGGTCCAGATAAGGTTCCTGGCTCCTGTTATAACCCTAACTGGGTACTGTTGTGGGCAATTAGGGAGTGTATGGGCAGAAATAAGGTAAATTTCTCAGTCTCAGTTTTTCTCTAACACATAAATCATTTTAAAAACTGGGCACTTGATTAAACACTTAAGGATTTCACCATCTCATGGGTAATTGTTTTCTTCTAGTATATATAGCCTAACAGTTTCCTTCTACAGCATACATAATCTAATAGAAAGAAAATTATTTCCTTGAAAATGACACTGAATAGCACACTTGGGAAATTAGAAATCTATATTGACATCTTTTCTGGTCTCTAAGGATAACTTTCTTCCTTTCATCGTGCTATGTTTTATGCTAAGTGGCGCTCTAGTTTCCTTGCTGCATTTTGAAGATTTTATGATGTTTGGTTCCTTTCCTCATACCTATCAAATGAGTGCCATGTACAAAATTACTGAGTAGTTCCTGAACTGACTTCCTAGGAGATGAATAGGCTGTATAGGCTGGCCTTTTTTTTTTTTTTTTTTTTTTTGTCACCATTTGCTACTCACCATCAGTACCTACATCTTACACAAAGGTGAGATACTGAAGGTAACATTGTTTTAAATTTTCTTCTCAGCAGGCCTCCCTAAATCTATCTTAATGAGAGAAAGTAGAAGTAAATATAAGGAATCCAGTGCACACCCTTAATCCCTTAATGATGAGGCTCTTCTTGATGATATGCTCAATGAACTTTTGTTCCACTATAACTAAGACTTCCAAAAGTAAGAGTGTCAGAGAGACAGACAGGCATAAGATGCACAGAAAAAAATTGATTCTGAGAGTTTTTATATTAGGCATTGACCTATAGCTCATATTGCTTCTGTTTCTGTTATTAAAGCAAAGATTTCTCGGGAGGAAGAAATTTGGGTGCTACTTCACTGAAAGGAGCAGGGACAAAAGGATATTCCAGTGATAGAGCACAACTTCTTCATGGTAAATAATTGGATAAGAAAGAATGTGAAAGCAGCAGCGATTAGCTAAATGGAGGTCAACATAGACACACTCTTGGTATTAATTTACAAATTGTTGAAGGACAGCTAAATATTATTGGTTGAGTTGGAGGATAAGAAGAGATAAGGAAGTGAGATTTTTGGTTGGAGTTTGTAAAGGGAATTGATGCCAAGAATGAGAATATTCCTGAAATGTGTACAGATGACCTTGTTGGCAGTTGTGTTAGGTGGGAGACGAGTGAGGGTAAGGAACATGGCTAGATGTGATAAAGACATTCCTTATTATGGACTCAAACATCTTAAGAAAGCTTAGGAAAGTTTCATTTAGTTTTTAGATGAAAGTAAGTGACCATAATTCATTTTCACCAAAAGCATTTTTATACAGCATTGATTTTTAATCAGGACAATATTCATCAGTTAAAAATCCATGCCAGTAGGTTCAGAGTGGATCACCCTGCTTCAGCTGGGCTTTTTTCCTTGATTTAGTAGTGTGCCCTGAATTGGTCTATGTTAACTCAGTATTCTCTTTATCACATCAAGAATTGCTTTCCTTCTTTTTAACCAGTGGGTAGCTATAGTAAGGCATCTGTTTTTGCAAATTCATTCTCAATACCTGCTCTGTAAGAAATACCATGCTCAGATTCTGAAGAGTTTCCTGGCTGAGCTCATCCAGATGATCTTCCTGGAAAACTACCTTATTACATTTGCTTTAGGAAATTTTTTTTGCCTAGGGCTAGCCTTCTTAGTATAGCGGATGAAGCTGTGGCCTATAATCACATGTGGGTGCTGGTTCAATTTACGGCTGCTGCATTTCCAATCAGCTCCCTATTAATGCTCCTTGGGAAAGCAGTAGATGTGGCCAAAGTGCTTGGGTCCCCGAACCCACATGTGAGACCCTAAGGGAATTTTTGGTTCCTGGCTTGTACCTGGTCCAGCCCAACCCATTGCAACCATTTGGGCAGTGAACCAGCAGATGGACGACCTCTGTCACTCTTCCCCTTTGCTGTTTCTTTCTCTCTGCAACTCTGCCTTTCAAATAAATAAATCTTTTTTTTTAAACAACGAATTGCTTGATTTTATTAATTCTTGTTTGCTTATGGGATATTTTCATGTTTCTGGCTTCTATTTTCAAACTGTTGTCACTGTTATTCAAATATTTTACATTAGTTTTACGAGGAATAGAACTTTAGAATATGAATAAATATAGTGAAACTGATAGCTACTAACATTCATGAAAATGTGCTCAAAGAGCTTCTAGAAAATGGTTCTTTCTCCTAGCGTATGGGAACAAGCTCTGGTGCCCATTCACTTTGAAGACCTTTGCCAGAGCTACAATAATTGTAGTTATTCACTAATAGAGTGACTTCCTTCTCTAAACCTTAGTGTCCTCAGGTGAGAGACGAGGTGACTATACTTCAAGGAACTAAAATGAAGGCCCCAAGTACTTAGGCAGTGGTAAGCCCTCTGGAAGTTGGGGACAGTGTCACTTTGGACTTTTTCTTTGTCTACAGGGCTACTTGAAGCAGTGCCGAAAGAGAAGGGACATGTTCAGCGATGAGCAACTAAAGATAATCTTTGGGAACATTGAGGACATCTACAGATTTCAGATGGGCTTTGTGAGAGACTTGGAGAAACAGTACAACAATGATGACCCCCACCTCAGCGAGATAGGACCCTGCTTCCTGGAGCACGTAAGCATCTTGCACCTTTGGGCAGACTTTTGAGATACCTTAGGAAACCACAGAAAGGATGTCTGAGCTCTGTTTTTATTCAGCTATTTTTTCCCTTTTTCCTGTGGTGGGGAATTGGTTCCTTTCTGACACTGATTTTGACCCTTGATTTCTGGCCAGAGAAGAGGACTTAAGAAGGTACTGTATGGCCTGGGATTATTTTATTTATTTTATTTTATCTATTTATTATTTTTACCATTCCCTTCTCAACTCCCTGATATCTTAGAGTGTTTCTAGTAGGATTTTGTTTGCAACTTCTCTGATCCTTCCTGTTGGAATTTGTATCCATGATTCCCTGTGCCCTGGGGAGAGCTCAGCAGATTCACAGCCCAGAAAACCCAAGAATCAGAAATAAGAGGCACCATGGTTAGTGGGAAAGTAGTCTCCCACAGGCATTTAGGAAAGATCAGTGGGTTGGGGGCAATTAACAAGGGTAAAATACCAAGGCTTGGCAGAAGGAGCACTAGAAAACGGGACAGTGAAGATTGAATCCTGTACCTGTAATGACCGTCTGAATAACTTTGAACAAGTCCCTTCGCTTCATCATATAGAATATGAAAGTTTCATTGTATGACCTTAGTGATTTCCTCATATCATTTGAGTCTGATTCATATGTAACCATGCTTTTGGAAACCTTTATTTTCTTTTATAAAGTATTTATTTTTAAGTAGGTTATATGTGTTTGTTATTGAAAATTCAAATGACATGAAGAGTACAGCTAAAAGTAGTCATTTTGGAAAACTTTTGCTTTTGGGAATTTATGTTCAGGGAGTCCATAAGATCATACTAAGTTCAGTGATTACTAGGACTCAAATATATAGCTACATTCTTGGCCATGATTTTTTATAGCATAAGAAAATGAGGAAAAGGAAAAGGTACATGTGAAGAAGTTCAGAGGAAACCAGGCACAAGTTTCTAAGAGGCTTTCCCCAGTGTATTACATAGTATGTGTTTAGTTCCTTTAGGATTGAATTACAACAACACATGAATGTCTGCTAAGGAAACTCAGGAAAAGTTCAGTGCCCAAGATTTTAATGAGAGGCTGCTCATGTAGGTCCCCCTTGACTAGCAGGCATCACAATTCCAGATTCTGAGAAGGAGAGCAGTTATTCACTATAAGACATGGACAGTGTAGGCTCAGAAAGTCAATTTTGTTGGGAAATGATGGAGAACCTGACTGAGATCCCAGTCAGTGGGAAGATGCCAGTCAATGGGAAACCTTCTAAGAGGGCCTTTCTAAAGATAGTAATCTCTGGCCTGATATGATAACTTCCTACATGATATGAAAACTGTTTAAACAGTTCCAGAAAGCCCCTAGGTACTAGTTATAAAAGCTCAATGCGAGTACAGTCTAGTAGTTCCATTCCTGAATGTATGATTTGGATAAATTTCACAGAGCTACGAAGCGAACATATAAAAGGTTGCTGATTTCACGACAGTGTTTTTTGTGATAGGGTACAATTGGAAGCAATTGAGGAATTGATCACTGGTGAGATAGGTAAGAATTCATATGGGGGATGCTTATTGGCTAGATACATAATACTTCAGAAAATGTGTGGGAAATGAACTTAAAAGACGTGTTTATGTTAGTGCAAAATCTTTATTTATAGAAAGAACAAGTTTCATGGTTCAAATTAGGAGCATAGTGATACTTCCTACCTTACACTCCATCCTATCAACACTCCCCAGAGGATATCCTTCTGAATTCATTTTCATTCCACTTTGTAGTCACAGGTTTATAGGCTTAACATATCAACACATAGCAAAAACAAAAACAAAAGCAAAACAAAACCAAGCCTACTATTTATTCTGACATTTCTGAAATTTTTAATTTCAGACATTTTATTTAATCTGAAAATGTCAATCTTACTCATATATAAATTATTTTTTTATGTTCCATGTACGGACTAGGGGAAGCATGATATTTGTCTTATTGAGATTTTATTTTCACTATAAGAATAATAATTTCCAATCAGATCCATTTAATTGCAGAAGAATGCAGTTTTTTTTTTTTAATTTTTTATTGTAAAGTCAGATATACAGAGAGGAGGAGAGACAAGAGAGCATGATCCTCTGTCCGATGATTCACTCCGCCGATCTGAAGCCAGGAGCCAAGACCTTCTTCCAGGTCTCCCACGCGGGTGCAGGGTCCCAAGGCTTTGGGCCCGTCCTCGAATGCTTTCCCAGGCCACAAACAGGGAGCCGGATGGGAAGTGGGGCTGCCGGGATTAGAACCGGCACCCATATGGGATCCCGGGGTGTTCAAGGTGAGGACTTTAGCTGCTAGGCCACCGCGACGAGCCCAGAATGCAGTTTTTATAATACATTTCACTAATCTTCTAAAAAACACTTGTATGCATGGATTTCACAATTTTTGTATCCAAAAATTAGAAAGGCATTGTCAAATGTCCTTGGGGGGAAAGAATAACTGCTAATTTGTAGAAATGATCATTTCCTTTTACTATTTAATCTATTATGTGTTAAATTTAGATTGAATAATTACCACATATTAATGGAATGATGTATTACTGGAATAAACTCCATCTAATCACAGCATATTATCTTTTTTATGTTTTATTATGTCTTCAAAATTAAATTGTTAACCCTTTTATTAATTTTAAGATTTTATTTCCCCCTCCCCTTCAAATTATCCCTTTTAGCAGTTTTAGGTACAAATTAAATATAATAAGATTCCCCAATTTTAAGTGTGTATTTGATTGAATGTGAGAGGTTTTTAAAAAGGTCATGGAAATGTATATTTAAAAAAACGCTGCACATGAACTTCAAAAATGTTTACACTAAAATGAATCTATGTTAAATTCCATTTTACATGAAATTTCACCAACCCTTCATACGCATAGTCTATTTGCAGGAACACTGTTCTGTTCCAATGATCTGTGACTGTTCCTAAGCTAATAGCACACTCTCTTGATTTACGCAGGTTCATACAAAGACTTAAAATTAGGTAATATAAGTCTTGCAACTTTATTCTCAAAAATCAGTTTTAACTATTTTAGATAATTTGCATTTCCATATAAATTTTAGAATCAGCTTTCTATGTTTTACTAAAAACTAAAGAAGAAGAAATGAGAATCCTGTAGCAGCAGGCATTTGGTACAGTGGTTAAGATGATTCTTGTTATGTCACATCCCATATCTAAGTGCCTGAATCGGTCCTGATTCCACTTTGGGTTTGTGCTTAGGTTTCTGCCACACATGTAGACATTTTACTAAAGTGGATACAAAAATAAATGATCAATGGGTATATGAAAAGGTGTACAATGGACTAACCAATTGGGAAATGTAAATAAAACCACAATGAGATATCATGTAATACATGTTATAAGGGTTATTATACATATGTATGTATATACATAAATTATAGGAGTATCATACATTATATACATGTCTATTTAGATCGTTTGCCTATTTCTTTCATTTTGTTATTTAGAGTTTTTGTTATTATGAGATTTGTGTTCCTGTGGGGAGCAGGGTGCCGAAGCCACTCCCAGGAACAGGAAAGGCCATCTTAAGATGGTGGCTGGCCCAGGGCCAGGAGGCGGGGTTGGTCTCACCAGCAGGTAAACAGGAAGTCACAGGGATAGGCTGATGCCCTCGCTGCGAAAATGTCATTGCTATTGGCCTATCAGGTAGCGCCAAGTGGACCCATGGGGAGAAGTGATTGGTGGAGAGCGGTATAAAAGCAGCTGCTAAAAGCAATAAGACAGACTGAAGGAGAAGAACGGGGCAGCAGAGAGGGGTAGAAAAGCTAAGATCTTCGGGGAGAAAGCTAAGGCATACAGGGAGAAAAAGCAGAGAGGGGTACAAAAGCAGTAAGACCTACGGAGAGCAAAGTACGGGGACAAGAACAGGGAAAAGCAGCAGAGAGGGGTACAAAAGCAACAAGGTCTACGAGGAAAAGAACGAGGAGAAAGGCAACAGAGAGAGGGCTAGAAAAGCAGCAGAGAAAAGCTAAGACCTACAGGGAAAAAAGCAGCAGAGAAAGAGTATAAAAGCAGCTGCTTTTGGCAATAAGGGGTCCAGTTGCGGTTCCGGCTTTTACCAGACCCTCAAGAGTGTGCCTCGTAGGTAGTGTCACTGCAGGTCGGTGACATTTTCCAAGAGCAGTTCAGAAACTTCATAGAAAATATGTATATTAAAAATGCAAGGATCAGACAATGTGGCATAGTGGATTAAGTTACCCATCTGCAGTGCCAGCACCCCTGATGGATGCTAATTCAAATCTGACTGTTCCACTTCTGATCCAATTCCCTAACTGTGAAAGTAGCAGAAGGTAGTCCAAGTACTTGGACCCTTGTACTATGTGGGAGGCAAGGAAGAAGCTTCGGCTTCCTGGCTTTGGCATAATCCACCCCTGACTATTGTAGGTATTTGGGAAGTGAGCCTGTGGCTGGGAGATGTTTTTTTCTATTTCTCTCTTTCCTTCTCTCATCCCCTGTCTCTCTCTCTTTCTCTAATTCTGCCTTTCAAATAAATTGAATAAATCTTTCAAAAAAACAGACATGCATTTATTTCAGAATTTTCTGCTACAAAATAAACTTAGAATTTTATTACATTTTGCATAAAGTTTTTGAAAACTTCTAGTATATTTAGAATGTAAACCCCCTTTTGTAATAATTTGCAAATACTTTCTCCTAATCCATAGGCTTACTTTAAATTTTGTTGTATTTTTATTGGAAAGTCAGATATACAGAGATGAGAGAGAGAAAGATCTTCCATCCGCTTATTCACTCCCAAAATGGCTACAAAGGCCATAGCTGAGTTGATCTGAAGCTAGGAGCTGGGAGTTTCTTCTGGGTCTCCCACAGTGGTGTAGGATCCCAAGGCTTTGGACTGTCCTCATCTGCTTTCCCAGACCACAAGCATGGAGCTGGATGAGAAGTGGGGCTGCCAGGACACAAACTGGCACCTACATAACTTTAGTTGCTAGGCTACAGTGCCAGGCCCGACATAGAACCTTTTTTAGTTTGAGGTAGTTTCATTTGTTTTTGTTTGTTTGTTTTTTACATTTAAAAACATTTTGTTTTATGGCATAGTTCCACAGGCACTAAGGTTGCCCATGCTCTTCCCCAAGGTCCCTACCCCTTGATTTCCCCTCTAGTTTTACAATGGATGTCCTTCATGAACAGGCACAAGTCCATCATCTTATTGTTAGGATGCATTCAGTTCTTTCACTGGCAGTCCATGTTTGGTGTGTATGCTAGAGACATACAGCACATTGTCTCCATATCTGAACATATCAGCCCCTGCTACACTTCCATTATATATCCCATAAAATACAGAACCAGTGAGCACAGTCCACAACAGTGTGAAAATAATAAATTTTCATCAACATGAGGTTAGCAAACATGCTACAAAAATTAAAATGCATCACAAACATGGTGAAAACGGGAATCGAAAACCTTGTAGGAATAGATGCTAGTGCAGGATCCTTGTGGTGCTGAAGGAATTACAATTAAAAACTAGATCTTCATTACTCGTGATATGTAGGAAAAAGAGTGTTGAACTGGGCATTTACAATCTCAGGTGCTTACAAGCAATTCATCTGTTATGGATGATCAATTAATGAATCACAAGAATTTACTGGGAGAGATACAAATAACTAGGAAGTGTGAAAAGGTAAGATTTACAGCAAAAACAATCAGATTTGACACTACAAAACTGCAAATTGAAACAAGAAAGAGCCATTCCATAAGAAGATGAGCAAAACAATCCATAGCCATATTAGCATTGAGATTTTTAATGAAAGTCATATTAGAGCAAACATGTGGTATTTGACCTTTTGGGATTGGCTCATTTCCCTTAGCATAATGGTCTCCAATTCAGCCCATTTGCCTGCAACTGATTGTATTTCATTCTTTTTAATAGCTGAGTAGTACTCCATAGATTGGATGAACCAGTTTCTTTATCCAGTCCTCTGTCAGTGGGCATCTAGGTTGTTTCCAAGTTTTTGCAATTTTTGATTGTGCTGCAGTGAATACAGGAGTGCACGTTACTTACTCATGTATCTGGTCATTTGAATATATTCCCAGGAGTGCAATTGCTGAGTCATATGGTAGGTTAATTTTCAGTTGCTTGAGTATTCTCCATACTGACTTCCATAGTGGCTGTCCCAGCTTGCATTCCAATCAGTAGTGGAGCAGGGCTCCTTTTTCCCTGCATCCTAGCCAGCAGGTGTTGTTGGTCGTTAACTGTATGTGGTACCTCATTACTGGAGTTAAGTGGAACCTCAGTGTTGTTTTATTTGAACTTCCCTTATTGCTAGGGAGTTGTAGCATTTTTTCCATGGTTGTTGGCCATTTGGATTTGTTCCTTTGAAAAGTGTCTGCTCATTTCCATCGCCCATTTCTTAACTGTTTTATTTCTTTTGTTGTTATGGTTATGCTAGAGTTTTTTGTATATCCTGGATATTAGCCCCCCCCCCCATCTGTTGCATAGTGTGCAAATTTTTCTCACATTCTCTTGGTTGCTTCTCTGCTTTGTTGATTGTTTCCTTTGTTGTGCAGAAGCTTCTTAGTTTGATATACTCCCATTTGTTTATGAAAGACTATACTATTATAGTAATATAGGAGAGATCAGTGAGGGTGGGGACTTGAGGAGGGGGATAAATCCCAGAACCTATGGAACTGTATCATAACATGTATAAATGCATTAATATATTAATTCATTTCCTTTGCTTTGGATTATTTTTCTAGAAAGACTTTGCGCCTAATCTTGTAGAATATTTCCTATGTTTTCTTCTAAGAGTTTGTTTTTTGTCATTTAGATTTGATCTTTGTGTATGGTGAAAGGTGGGGATCTTGTTTCTTGTTCTGCAGGCTGCTATACAGTTGTCCCAAAAGCATTTATTGAAAAGACCTTCTTTCCCTAGGTTGTTTTCTGTTCTTTTGTTGAAGATTAGATGGCTATACATGTATCAGCTCCTTCAGATGTTTCTATTTTGCTCCTTTGGTCTTTGAGGTAGTTTTATTTGTTTGTTGTAATTGTTTGTATTTTTTCTAAAAAATTATTTTATTTATTTGAAATGAGAAGCACTGTAAGAGAGGGAGAAAGAAAAAGAGTTCTTCCATCCACTGTTTCATGTGCCAAATGGCTGAAAAACCTGGGCTGGGCCGGGCCAAAGCCAGAAGCCAGGTGCTTCTTCCAGGTCTTCCACGGAGGTGCAGGATCCCAAGTTCTTGGGCCATCCTTTGCTGCTTTTCCAGACATGTTAGCAAGGAGCTGTAATGGTAGTGGAGCAGGTGGGTCTTGAATCGGCACCCATATGGGATGCTGACACTCAGGAAGCAGCTTGCTATGCCACTGCGCCATCTCTTAATTTTGTTCTTTGAAAATTGTATCCAAAAGTTTGATGAAGAACATCAAGAAGCTTTTATCTTTAATTCGTTGTCTGGAAGTTTTTTCAGTTCAAGTTTTTTCACTTCAAATTTTTAAAAATTAATTTGTTTATATATGTTATGATACAGTTCCATAGGCTGTGAAATTTACCCCCCTCCTCAAGTCCCCACCCTCACTTATCTCCCCTATGTTACTATAATAGCATAGTCTTCCATAAAAAGTCTTAAGTCCATCATTCTGTTGTTTAAATATATCCTAACATTATGGCTATGGAAAATGGCAGTGAGTCCAGCATCCTATTGTCAAGATATATTTGAGAGTTTCATTGGGAGTCCATCTTTAATTTGGAAGTAGGGATGTGTACTACTTTATATCTTCATATTTTGATTTGATAGTTTCTATGATATTGTTCCTCTAGATGACTATATGTATATGCGTGTTTACCTATATATCTATTAATCTTGTATTTTGCAAGAAAGTTGTCTTATATCAGAGAAAACATATAATATTTGTCCTTTTGGAATTGGGTTATTTCGCTGGGCATAATGGTCTCTTGTAGGGACCATCTTGTTGCAAATGGTAGGATTTCATTCTTTGTAATTGCTGAGTAGTATTTCATAGAGTAGATTTACCATGGTTTCTTTTTTTTTTTTTTTAATTATTTATTGTTTAACTTCAGTAATTACATTGTATTATGTGACACAATTACATAGATACTTGGGTTCTCCCCACCCCTCCCCAAACCCTCCCACCATGGTGGATTCCTCCACCTTGTTGCATAACCACAGCTCAAGTTCAGTTGAGATTTCCCCATTGCAAGCGTATACCAAACATAGAGTCCAGCATCTTATTGTCCCGTCAAGTTCAACGGCTTCTTAGGTATACCTTCTCTGGTCTGATGACAGAGCCAGCAGAGCATCATCCCAGTCAATTGAAAGCTCCAACATACCATCAGCAAAAATTTACATCATTATGGAATTAATTGACATAGTAATGAGTAACCAATATGTTAAAAGTAAATGCGGGTTCCCAGCCACCTTCTGTGACCACCTCACCTATACTTCAATTTTAGTTTATACACAACATATAATATTCAAAACATAACATGTTATACTTAACATCATATCATCTTAAATTAAGGCAAACATGTGGTATTTAACCTTTTGGGATTGGCTCATTTCCCTTAGCATTATGGTTTCCAGTTTGGCCCATTTGGCCACAAAGAACTGCATTTTGTTTTTTTTAATAGCTGAGTAGTATTCCATGGAGTAGATGAACCATAGCTTTCTTATCCAATCCTCTGTTGATGGGCATTTTGGTTGTTTCCATGTTTTTGCAATTACTGATTGTGCTGCTATGAACATAGGAGTGCATGTTGGTTTCTCATAGAACAAGTGTTCTGGATATATTCCTAGGAGTGCTATTGCTGGATCATACGGTATGTTGAATTTGAGTTGTTTGAATATTCTCCATACTGATTTCCATAGAGGCTGTACCAGCCTGCAGCCCCACCAGCAGTGGAGTAGGGTTCCCTTTTCCCCGCAACCTCGCCAACAAGTGTCGTTGGTGCTTTTATTCATGTGGGCCAGTCTTACTGGCGTTAGGTGGTACCTCATTGATGTTTTAATTTGGATTTCCCTTATTGCCAGGGAACTTGAGCATTTTTTCATATGTTTATTTGCCATTTGGGTTTGTTCCTTTGTGAAGTGTTTGCCCATTTCCCGTGCCCATTTCTTGAGTGGCTTGTTTGTTTTGACATTTTGGTTGTTTTGTAGCTCTTTGTATATTCTGGAGATCAGCCCTCTATCACCTATGTCGTGCGCGAAGATCTTCTCCCATTCTGTGGGTTGCCTTTTTACTTTGTTGATTGTTTCTCTAGCTGTACAGAAGCTTCTTAGTTTGATGAGGTCCCAATTGTTTATTTTGGTCTTGATTTCTACTGCATCTGGAGTCTTTTTTAGGAAGTGAGGGCCTACCCCTAAGTGTTCCAGTGTGTTTCCAACATTTTCTTCCAAAAGTTTGAAGGTTTCTGGATGTAGGTTTAGATCTGTTATCCATTTAGATCTGATCTTAGTGTATGGTGAGAGATGTGGATCTATTTTTTTGTTTCTGCAGGCTATCAACCAGTTGTCCCAACAGCATTTATTGAAGAGACCTTCCCATTTGCCTGGGTTGTCGTTTGTCTTTTTGTCAAAGATTATTTGGCTGTATCTGTGTGGGTTTCCTTCTGGCATTTCTATTCTGCTCCATTGGTCTTCCTCTCTATCTTTGTGCCAGTACCACGCTGTTTTGATAACCACTGCCCTATAGTATGTCCAGAGGTCCGGAACTGTGATTCCCCCTGCTAACTTCCTGTTCTTCAGGATAGTTCTAGCTATCCATGGTTTTTTGTGCTTCCAGATGAACCTTTGGATCATTGTTTCCAGTTCCATGAAGAATGTTTTGGGCAATTTGATTGGGATTGCGTTGAATGTATATATTGCTTTTGGCAGTATAGACATTTTAATGATATTGATTTTACCTATCCAGGAGCATGGGATGTTACTCCATCTTTTGAGGTCTTGTTCAATTTCTTTTTTAAGTAGTTTGTAGTTTTCTTCAAATAAGTCTTCTACATTTTTGGTTAGATTTATTCCCAGATATTTCATACTTTTCTCTGTTATTTTGAATGGTATCTTGCTGGTTAAGTCTTTTTCCATCTTGGGGCTGTTCGCATACACTATGGCTGTTGATTTTTGTTCATTAATTTTGTACCCTTCCACTCTACCAAACTCTCGTACAAGTTCTAGCAGTCTCTGTATTGAGTCTCTTGGCTCTTCTACATAAAGAATCATATCATCTGCGTATAGTGAGAGCTTGACTTCTTCGTTTCCCATTTGGATTCCTCTGATTTCTTTTTCTTGTCTTATGGCCTCAGCGAGTACCTCTAGGACTATGTTGAATAGTAGTGGAGAAAGTGGACATCCCTGTCTTGTTCCAGATCTCAGTGGGAAGGGTTCCAGCTTTTCTCCATTCAGTATGATGCTGGCGTTGGGTTTTTCATATATGGCTTTAATTATGTTGTGGATTTTTCCATCTATGCCTACCTTGGTTAGGGTTTTTAGTAGGAAGTGATGTTGGATTTTGTCGAAAGCTTTTTCTGCATCTATTGATACTATCATGTGATTCTTGTTTTTCAGTTTTTGGATGTGGTGTATCACATTTATAGATTTTCGAATGTTGAACCATCCCTGCATTCCAGGGATGAATCCTACTTGGTCTGGATGAATGATCTGTCTGATGTGTTTTTGAATTCTGTTGGCTAGGATTTTGTTGAGAATCTTAGCATCAATGTTCATCAAAGAGATAGGTCTGTAGTTTTCCTTCTCTGTTAGTTCTCTGTCTGGTTTTGGGATTAAGGTAATGTTGGCTTCATAGAATGAGTTTGGAAGGGTTGCCTCTTTTTCTATTGTTTTGAAGAGTTTGTAGAGGATTGGGGTCAGCTCTGTTCGGAATGTTTTGTAGAATTCTGTAGTGAAGCCGTCTGGGCCTGGGCTTTTCCTTGTTGGGAGGTCTTTAATCACTGATTCAATCTCTACTTCAGTTATGGGTTTGTTCAGGTCGTTTGTTGCCTCTGGGCTAAGTTTTGGCAAGTGGTAGAAGTCTAAGAACTTTTCCATTTCTTGGTGATCTTCTGATTTGTTGGAGTACAGTGCTTTGTAGTAATTTCTAATTATGGCCTTAATGGATGCGGTGTCTGTTGTTATGTTGCCTTTTTCATCTTTGATGCTGGTAATTCTTGCCTTCTCTTGTTTTTTCTTTGTCAGTCGGGCCAGTGGAGTGTCTATCTTGTTTATCTTCTCAAAAAACCAGCTTTTTGATTCATTGATTTTGTGTATGGTTTTTTTTATTTCTATCTGGTTGATTTCCTCCCTTGTTTTGATGATTTCTTGTTTCCTATTGTGTGTGGGGCTCTTCTGCTGTTGTTTTTCCAGTTCCTGGAGGTGTGTGTTTAGTTCCTGTATTTGGCGCCTCTCTTGGGCCTTGACATGAGCTCCAATTGCGATGAGTTTACCCCGTAGCACTGCTTTGGCAGTGTCCCACAAATTTTGGAATGTTGTGTCAGAGTTTTCATTGGTTTCCATAAATTTTTTGATCTCATCTTTAATTTCTTCTCTGATCCATTGTTCGTTTAGTAGCATATTGTTCAGCCTCCAAGAGTTTCTGTATTTCCTGGGGCATTTTGAATTGCTGATTTCCAGCTTCATTCCGTGGTGGTCTGAGAGGGTACATGGTATGATTCCTATCTTTTTGAAGTTATTTAGGTTTGCTTTGTGTCCTATCATGTGGTCGATCCTGGAGAAGGTGCCATGCACTGCTGAAAAAAATGTATAATCTGTGGCCTTAGGGTAAAAAATTCTATAAATGTCAACCAAGTCCAGTTGTTCTATTGTTTGTATGAATTCTGTTGTTTCTTTGTTGAGTTTTTGTTTTGTTGATCTGTCTATAGTTGTTAGTGGGGTGTTAAGATCACCCACTATTATTGTGTGCATATCTATGTCTCCCCTTAAGTCCGTGAGTAATTGCTTCACGTAGCTAGGTGCGTTTGAATTTGGTGCATATATGTTCACAATGGTAATTACTTCCTGATGGATCAGTCCCTTCACCAATATATAATGTCCTTCCCTGTCCTTTTTGATGTGTGTCAGATTGAAGTCCACATCATCTGAAATTAAGACAGCTACCCCAGCCTTTTTTTCTCGTCCATTGGCATGAAATATCTGTTTCCAACCTTTCACTTTCAGCTTCTTCGAATCTCTTCTGGTTAGATGTGTCTCTTGTAGGCAACAGATAGTTGGGTGCTGTTTGGTAATCCATTCTGTTAATCTATGCCTTTTGATTGGTGAGTTCAGGCCATTTGTGTTGAGAGTTAAAATTGAGAGGTTGTGATTTTGCCCTGCCATACTTGTTTTTGTGGGTGTTGATATCTGTGTTATTGCCCTTCCTTGTGTGGACTTTAGTGGGGGGACCTTCCTGTTTGCCATCTTTGCTTATGATTCACCTCCTTTTTTTCTGGAATTAGTGCATTTCTAAGGAGATTTTGTAGAGCTGGTTTTGTGCTGGCATATTCTTCTAATTTCTCTTTGCTGTGGAAGTATTTGATTTCGTTCTCAAATACGAATGAGATCTTTGCTGGGTACAATATTCTTGGTTGACAGTTGTTCTGATTCAGGATTTGGAAGATCTTTGTCCATTCTCTTCTTGCTTGTAAGGTCTCTTCAGAAAAGTCAGCCGTGATCCTGATTGGTTTTCCCCGGTATGTGATCTTTTCTCTGCTTCGTACTTGTCTCAGGATTCTTTCTTTGTCTTCGTTGGAGTGGAACTTGAGCACCATATGTCTGGGTGAAGATCTCTTTGGGTCATATCTGCTGGGAGTCCTCTGACCGTCCTGGATTTGAGCTGGATTCATGTTCCAAGTGTTTTGAAAGTTTTCCTGTATAATTTCGTCGAGCACCATTTGCATTCCTGATTCTTTTTCCGCTCCTTCAGGAAGGCCAATAATCCTAATATTTGATTTTCTGAGGTTGTCTTTCATTTCTTGTATGGTCTTATTGGCTTTGTTCAGACTTGTCTCCAGCTGTTTAATGAACTGGGTGTGTTCGTTTTGTGTGTCTTCCGTTTCAGAGATCCTCTCTTCTGCTGTATTTGTTCTGTTGGTTAGGCTCTCAATTTTGTGCTCTAAGTCAAGGATTTTACTTTTCATTTGTTGTATTTCTGAGGCTATGTGGTTCTTGAATTCCTTGAAGTCCTCCCAATTCTTCTCATTGTCTCTGACATATTTTAACATTATTTTTTTGAATTCCTTGTCTGGTAGATCTTCTATGTCTTCATCTCGCATCTCCGAAATAGACATTGGCTTTCGATCCTTTATTGGTAGGGTGTTGGCACTCTCATCTGGATCATTACCTTTTCTGGTATTTCTTCCCATTGTGTTAGTGTTTCTTTTTTGAGAGACCTAGGCACCAGTGTGCTGAGGGGTCTCCAAGCACTATCCTGTAGAGATCGGAGTCTGCAGGCGTGGAGTAGCAGGGTGTGGGAATTTTCAAGGCACTTTTGGTGCGTCTCCAGAACACTGGACCTCAGGGCGCCACTTCCAGGGCCCAGAGGATTCAAAGCGCACTCTCAGCTCGTCCCCTACAGGTATGCTACCACAGGGCGTGGGGGAGTGAAGGCACTCTCTGTGCGCGCCCCCTGTGCACTGGATCACAGGGCTCGGAGCAAGGGACTATAGGGCGTGGGGTGTTCCAGGTGCTCTCTGGAAACGCCTCCTGCGCAGGCCCGCCCACCCCAGCACTTGCAGGGGACCGACCGCCCCGGCGCTAGCAGGGAACTGCCCAGCCCAGAGGCGTGCTTGGGTTCCTGTGGGATAGCACCGCCCAGCTGAGTGCCAGACCGCAAAGGCACAGGGGAGTATCCAGTGTGCCTTTTGCCTTTCTCCCAGACACAGTTTTGGCAGTTTCAAGGCACTCGCCCTGTGTTCAGGCTCTGTCCGTGCCCCTGGGGGGCCAACTCCCGAAGCCTCCAACCCACCACTGTCCCCACCCAACTCACTCAAACCTCAGGTTCTTGCAGTCTGCCTCTTCCTCTGGTGGGAATCCTGGCCGCCGGTGCGTCTCCCGACTGCTGCGTCCGTTGCTGGTCTCCGCGCGGGTCTCGATGGAGCCTGGAGGCTGCGGCTGGTGCAGGTCCCGGGGGTTGGCGACCAGGGTGGGCAGATGCCGGCGGGTCCCGGTGATTCCGGGTCCTGGTGTCCGCAGCGGGGCAGGTCTTGGCGAGTCCTGGTGACCAGGGTGAGCAGATGCCAGCGGGTCCCAATCACCGCAGGTCCTCACGGCCACAGCGTCTGCGGGTCGGTCTTTGGGTTCGTCGGCGGCTTTCAGCGTCTGCACTCAGAGGTGACTCAGCAGGTCAGGAGCGGAAAGTCGTCTTCCCTGTCCTTTGCTTTGTTTTGTTTTTCCCTGGTTGCTCTTCCGAGTTGTGTGGATTTTTTTGGCTCCACACTGTCCAGGGAACTTCACGTTCTTCTCCCTGTAGTTCTATGCTGCTCCACTTACGCTTTTGTCGCGTTCTAGCCCTCTCTGTCTGTGAGCTCTCTCACAGTCTTCCTCCTATGTCGGCCATCTTGCGAGTCTCCTCCCATGGTTTCTTTATCCACTGCTCTTTGGATGGCCACCTGGATTGTTTCCCTGTCTATGCTATTGTAGATCGTACTGCTGAAAATATAGGGGTACAGTTCATTTTCTCATATGCAGATTTCTTTTCCTACGGATGTAGTTCCAGAAGTGGGATTGCTGGATCATATGGCTGATCAAGTGTCAGCTTAAATCTTAAATTTTCTTCTCATTCATTTTTAGTTGATTTTGTGTATGATGTAAGTATTAGTTTCAATATTTTGCATGTGGATAACTGGTTTTCTCAACCATTTTCGTGTTCCATTTTCTCTCTTCATGTATTGCTTATCTCTTAGCAGTCTAATGTAGCAATTATGACTTTATTATTCACATTAAAGATTATGCACAGTGTTCACAATATCAGAACATCCTAAATTTGCATATTTACTCATGCGTTTTCTACCTTATGATATTTATTTCTTGTGTTTTTTTATTTTTATTAATCTAAAGATAACAGACAATGTATTTCCTAGGTAAAATCCTTAGAAGATAATGTCTCTTTCATTTTGAAGAACTCCCAGGATATTTTTTTGCAAGTGATCTGGTAGTAATAAATTCTCTCAGTTTTTATTTGTGTGGGAATGTCTTTATTTCCCCCTTATGTATAAAAGATAGCTTTACATTTACTGCAAAGACTACCCTTTTCCCATTGTATCTTATAAATCGGTTGACTATTTGCTTGGGTTTTTTGAACTCTCTATTCAATCCCATTAGTTTATATATCTTTTTTATGGCAGTAGCATACTTTTCAGTTTATCTAAGTATTGTGATATTGTTTGAAATCAGGAACTGTGATAACATCAACTATTTCTATCTTAGGATTTCTTTGGCTATGGAGGCATTATCATATTTCCTTACAAATTATAGAGTTGTTTTTCTTTTTTAAAGATTTGTTTAGTTTTTATTGAAAAGTCAGATATACAGAGAGGAGGAGAGACAGGAGCTGATTCACTCCACAAGTGGCCACAATGGCCAGAGCTTCACCAATCTGATACCAGGAGCCAGGATCCTCGTCCGAGTCTCCAGCAAGGGTGCACGGTGTCAAGGCTTTGGGCTGTCCTTGACTGCTTTCCCAGGCCACAAGCAGGGAGCTGGATGGGAAGCAGGGTTGCCGGGACACAAACCAGTGCCCATATGGGATCTTCGCATGTGCAAGGTGTGGACTTTAACCACTAAGCTCCTGTGCAGGGCCCTAGATTTGTTTTATGTATTTCCATTCCATTCCATTCCATTCCAAATGCCCTTGGGAGTTTAATAGGGGATATTTTAAGAAGATATATCATTTTGGATGGGATGAACAATTTTAAAGTACTGATTCTTTTCGTACATGAACACAGAATTTACTTCCATTTTTTTTAAGATTTAATGATTCTTCTTGGAAAGACAGATTTAATGAAAAAAAAAAAAGAAAGAAAACAAGAGAAAGATCTTCCATGTGCAGTTTCACTCCCTAAATGACCACAACAGCCGGGGCTAAGCTGATGTAATCCCAGGAGCCAGCAGCTTCTTCCAGGTTTCCTACATGGCTGCAGGGTCTGAAGGCACTGGACCATCCTGTGCTGCTTTCTCAGGCCATAACCAGGGAGCTGGATGGAAAGTAGAGCAGTCAGGACACAAGTTGGCACTCACATGGGATGCCGGTGATTGGAGGTGGAGGATTAGCTAGCTGAGCCCATGTGGCTTGCCTGCTTCTATATATTTGTATCTTCAGTTTTTTTAATTAATTCTTTGTAGTCTTCTAGGTAGATATCATTCATCTTGGTTAAATTTATTTCTATTTCTAATGATACTAACATAAATATGATTATTTTTATTTTTAAAGATAGCTTTATCTGAAGAACTGAAACTTTGTGTGTGAGATCTGTGTAGTACAAGTTTGCTGGAATCAGTTATTAACGCTAGCACATTTCTTGTGGTTTTTCTACTTATAGAATCATCATCTGCAAATAGCAATCATTCTTCCTTTCCAATTTGGATGTGTTCCATTACTTTTCTTGCATGATTCTTGGTGCTAGGACCTTGAATACTATGTTGAATAGAAGTGGTGATGGTGGGCATCCTTGACTTATACCAGAACTTGGATAGAAAGTTTTCATTTATTTTATTATTGAGCCTTTTAAAAATAATTTATTTGTGTGTGAGAGAGATCACACTGTCCAGTTCTCTTTGTAAATACCTGCATCAACTAGGCCCAGGGCCAGGTCAAAGCCAGTAACACACTCCAGGTCTCCTCCACAGAGTTCAGGGACCCATTTTAATGTTGCTTTCTAGGATCTACATTGGAAGGAAGCTGCTCAGGAGCTACCTGTTAATGCCTGTGTGATTCTCATAAATGGCCTTTATTGTCCTGAAGAAATTTCTTTATATACCTAATTTGTTAAGCAGTTTTATCATAAAAGGATGTTGAAGTGTGTCAGATTTATTGTGCATTTTGAAGTAATCCAGTGGATTAATCATTCCGTTTATCAACTTAGAATATCCTATAAGCTGATTTGCATGTATTAAACTTGCACTCCAGGGATTAATTCCACTTAGTCATAGTGCATAGCTTTTTTTTATATGTTGTTGCATTTTGTTTGTTAGTGTTCTGTATTCCTGTGTTCATCAGAGGTATTGGGCTTTAGTTTTCTTTCCTTCTATTATCTTGTCTTTTATATAAGGGTAATTTTTGCTTCATAAATGATTTTGGAGTTGTCTCTAATTCCATTTTTGGAATAACTTAACAGAGTTTGATATTAATCATTCCTTGAATAATTGGAAGAATTCAGCCTTGAAGCCATCTGGTCCTGGTCTTTTGTTGCTGGGAAATGTTCATTACTAATTTAATCTCTTTATTTGTAAATCATGTGTTCTGGCTATATTTTCTCTTAATTAAATTATAGTAGGTAATTTTTTCCTAGGAATTTATCAGTGGTCCTATAGGATATCCAAGGTGGTTTTTTTTTTTTTAATTTTGGTATTTAACTATTGATAGTAGTCCCTTATGATTTCTATGGCATCTTTGTAATGTATCCACCCTCACCTCTGACTTCATTTATATAGGCCTTCTCTCTTATTCTCAGTCAAGCTAAGGGTTTATTGATTTTGGTTTTTTAAAATCTATACAATTGCTTTTTCTAGTTATTTGCTATTCACTATTTGATTTCAGTCTGCTCTGATCTTTATTGTTTCATTCTTATTGCTAATTTTGTGTTTCATTTTTCATTCTTTTCCTAGTTTTTTAAGGTGTAATGTTAGGTTCTTCATTTTCTTTCTTTTATTGATTTTTATTAATATAAAAGAACAGGTTATCTTTGTTTGATAAGAATACAACCACACTTCCTTACCTGCCCTGCTCCACCCAATACCCCCTTTTCACTCTCTTCATGAGTGTTCCCAAATGCATAATTTTAACTCACTCCATATTCACAGGCTTAATTTGGTACTGTCAAAATATTCCTCAAGTGAAAAATAGAAAGACCACAGTGTCATAGAAGAATAAACATGGGCTAAAATTAAGTATCATATCTCAAAGTGACCGTTTAATTTCATTCTTATGGCTAAGTACTATTCCATAGTGTGTGTGTGTGTGTGTGTGTGTGTGTGTGTTTATTCTAAATTTTGGTAAGGTAAATCCTTATTGTGTTTTTTATTTGCATTTCCCTGAAGTCTGGATGAGCCATTTGTATTTCATCCTTTGAAAGTAGTCTACTCATGTCCTTCACCCATTTCTTAACTGGTTTCTTTGGTTTACTGTTGATTTTGTTAGCCTCTTTATAGATCCTAGATGTTAATCCTTTATTAGGTGAATACTGCAAGTAATTTCTCCCAAGTTTTTATGTCAGCACCTTTCAGAGTTTCCCCAATGTTTTTTTTCCTAATAAATTGATGATATCCAGTTTAGGTCCTTGATCCATTTTGAATTGATTTTTGTATAAGGTGTTAAGTAGGATTTTGTTTCATACTTTTATACCCATAGATATACATTTCCCAGCACCATTTATTGAAGAGATTGCCTTCTCTCCAGCAATGGATTTCAGTTCATTTACCAAACACTGGTTGGTTGTAGATGTATGAATTAATATTTGCTGTATCTATTCTGTTCCGCTCATCTGCATGTCTGTTTTTGTGTTAGTATCAGACAGTTGTGATTGCAACTTCCTTGTAGAATGTCTTGAAGCCTGGTATTGTTATTCCTCCAGCTTTGATTTTGCTGCTTAGGACTGTTAGCTGTTCGTTTTCTCCTGTGTTTCTCTATGATTCCTAACATCATCATTTCTAGATCTGAAAATGTCATTGATATTTTGATTCACATCACATTGATTCTGTAAATTACTTTTGGTAATATGAACTTTTTATGTTATTAATTCTTCCAGTCAATGAACATGGAACATTTTTCCATGATGTACATTTTTTAGTTTTTGTTATTTCATAATTTTCATCATAGAAATCTTTCATCTCATTGCTTAAATTTATTTCAAAGCCTGAAGTTTTTGTGACTATTGAGAATGGAACTGATTTTCTTTTATAACCATGGCATTGTCTGCATACAAAGGATATTGAGATTTTTCTTTGCAACTATACACATACATTGCTTTGAAACTGTCTTTTCAGCATCCTAAATGTTTTAGTATATTTCAATTTCATTTGCATTTATCTTAAAATATTTTTTTATTTCCTCTTTTGATTTCTTCTTTGACTCAGTGACTTTTAGGAACATGACATTTAATGTACATGCATTAGTCCATTTTGTGCTGGTACAATTATAACATTGCCATAGACTAATATATAAAGAACATTTTTTAAGTCAGTTCTTAAAATTGAGAAGGTTAAGATCTTGGCACCAACAATTTATAAGGCCCTTGTTGCCTAATCATAACAAAGCACAATGGTAAGGCACTATAGGAAAAACAAAACAAAACAAAAAAACGAACTTAACCCTTTTATCAGGACCCCATTTTAAATGTGTTAGAATTCAGTCATGAATGTGAAGTTCTTGTAATTTGAGAATTTCCATGTTTTTTCTGTTTTTATTTCTAGCTTCATAAAATGTTATGATCAGAAAAGACACTTGCATGCTTCATTTTTGTCAAATTATGTAAGACTAGTTTTGTGGCTTAATGTGTTTTATCCTTGAGACTAATCCTTGTGCACTTGAAAAAAAACGTGTGTTCCGGCTTGTAGGATAGGCTCTGTGTATCTTTTAGGTACATTTATTTTTTGCTATTGTTGTTTGCTTTTCATTAAATACTTTGATTTTATAGGAAGAATAGGGAAGGAGATACAGAGAGAAAGATCTTCCACCTGCTGATTCATTCTGAAGCCAATAGCCAGGAGCCTCTTTTGGTCTCCCAATAGTGGTACAGGTTCCAAAGGCTCTGGGCCATCCTCCACTGCTTTCCTTGGCCATAGGCAGGGAAGCTAATCAGAAGTGCAACAACTGGGACACAAACCCGCACCATGTGGGATGTCAGGACTTGTAGATGGATTAACCAGTTGAGCCATTGCACCAGCCCTAGTACATTTGGCTTAAAGTGATGAAAATTCACTCTTTCCTTATTGTCTGGATGATGCCACCATTTAAAAAGATTAATTTATTTGAAAGGTAGAGCTAGAAAGAGAGATTTACTCCCCAAATGACCACAACGATCAGAGCTGGGCTGGGCTGGGCTGAAGCCAAGAGTTAGGAGCTTCTTCCAAGTCTCCTGCTTGGTTGCAGGGTACCAAAGACTTGGGCCATCTTCTTCTGCCTTCCAAGCTCATTATGAAGGAGCTGTATTAGAAGTGGAGCAGCCAAGACTTGAAAATTGGTACACTTATGTGGGATGCTGGTGCCATAGGTTTGGCTTTACCCACTAGACCACAGTGCTTTCACCATTTCTTTTTGAACGTGAGATATTTAAATATTTTTGCATTTTTCTGTTTTTAATATTTTTTTTGTTTAGTGAGTGATTCATTTTGATCTTATATTGTTTTCTGTTTTTGTCTGTTTATCTTTGTTCTTTTAATTCACCAGTCTCCTTTAGAACAACTATTTGTGATTCTTAGGCAATTCATGGAGCTTGTTTGGGCTTTAGTTGTTGGAAGTTCATTTGATGATGTCATTTGGTGGGTCCATTGGTGATGTCATTTCTTCACATTCTTCTTGCTCCTTATAGTCTTTCAAGGTTGCCTATAATTTTTCAAGAAGCAGATATTGCTTCCTTATTTTATGAACTCACTTAGATAAAGAAAGTGCTGACTGTAGAGGACCTGTTGTGGCAATAGGTGTATTGCCATTTGACACTAAGCCACAGAGTTATTCAATGTCTGGGTTAAACATTGTATCTTGTTGGCTCATACAGTTAGCAACTTTAAAAAACTGTGAAATGTAGACTGCAACTGTGAGACTGATGAGAGTCTTAGTTTTCCTTTGGATCAATTGACTAGATAATATGCCTATCAGCATTGGAGTATTGTGGACAAATTCTATTGGAGGGGCTAATTGAAGACATGTATGATAGCAGTAGCCAGCTGTGGTTTTGTACAAGGTGGTAAAGACTGAGGTAAGTGACAATGAGTAAGACCAACTGCAGGCAACTAATGATGAAGGCTGGAATCATGTATATACACCATTGCATAGATCAACTTTGGGTGTTATCAAGATCTAGTTATCAGAATCAGTCTTTCTATGGGTGGACAACTACAGGACCAAGATGGTGATATCACTATGTGTGTAAGTTCAGAGACCAGCAATGGGTAGAAAAAATAAACAGTGATAGCAGCTGGCACTGAAATAGAAGGCCAGGTGGTTATATATTCCAAGTTGTGGATACCATGGCTAGCATTGTGCTATAGCCTGGTTTCATCAGTCTGTGTTGTCTGTGCATGGTTGTACTGGAACCCACAATGGGTGACCTTGAGGCTGTTTCTGGACATACACATAGTAGTGTCGGAGTCCTTGGGACAGAACACCCAAGGAGGGGACATCAACTTGAGTGTTTTCAGGGAGAAGTGATAATAACATGACTTGAGAATGCAGAGGCTACTAGGCTGGGTCTCTGAGTGAGTTCCTATGCTGGTCATAGCTGAGGTAATTTCTTGCACAGCTGCACAGGTCATGGAAGTACTCATTGATCAGGGACCTAGGAAATATAGACTGCAGGATTTGGTCCTTGGGTAAGGGCAACAACACAAACAGTAATTGGGAAACTATTTCCAGCTCAGTGCAGTGGATGAGAGATGGGACACGACCCAAGTACACTAAAACTCTGAAGGAAAAAAATATTGTGGGGGCTCCACAGCATAGACTGCAGGAATCTGTTGCTACTGTGCTAGAAGTTAGTTTTCTCAGCATTGAAAGCTTCTACAGTTTTTTTGCAGAATAGGTTACTAGGGTCTGTCTTTTAACCACTGAGGAGGAACCTTTGTTTCTAAAAAATGTAAAGGGCACAAGGGACCATGTGTTTGTTGAGGTTCTCAATAGAAAGATCCCATTGGTTCCTTTTGGCTGGCTGATACTAATAGAGCCCATCTCTCTTACTTATTCTCCACAGTTTCCATATGTCTCAGCTATGCCAAATCCCCTCCCACCCCGCAGAGATCTGGATTGGATGAAAGTAAAGCTACTCATTTGGGCAGTACCCCAGAAAGTTTGAGAAACTTGTTATATACCCTACTATCCTTTCTCTTTCAAAGGGGACATAGAACTAGAGAGCTCCACAATGCTCAGGCAGTGCTGGTTTGAAGGACGAGATGATGAGATGATGCTGGCAGAATTTTCTGTTCTTCCTACCATTTCTGTATGATTATTCTTATTTTACATTTTCCTTTCCACTGTGTTGCTTTGAGTTCTTTTTAAAGAAGATTTATTCATTTTTTATTAGAAAGGCAGATATACAGAGAGGAAGAGAGACAGAGAGGAAGATCTTTCATTTGTTGATTCACTCCCCAGGTGTCCATAATGTCCAGAGCTGAGCTGATCTGAAGCCAGGAACCAGGAGCTTCTTCCAGGTGTAGTGTTGCAAGGCTTTGGGTTATCCGTATCTGCCGTATCTGCTTTCCTAGGTCACAAGCAGGGAGCTGGATGGGAAGCAGGGCTTCTGGGTCATGACCCGGAGCCCATAGGGAATACCAGTGAGTGGAAGGTGAGGTCTTTAGCCACTACGCTACCGTGCAGGGCCCAGCTTTGAGTTCTTTTTAAAAATAACTTATTTATGTAAGGGAAACACATTCCATGTATTTCACAATACAGATTTAGGAGCATAGTAATACTTTTCACTCCACCTTTCCTCCTGCCTGCATTGCCCACATTTTAAAGGCATAGTGACAAAGAAAAGGAGATTTCTTTCTGCTGGATCATTTGTGGCTGTGGTTATTCCAGATCCTGGCTGAAGCAATGAGCTTCTAATTCCATCTGGTTATCCCATATGAGTGGCAGGGCCCCAAGTAATTGGACCATCTTCTGTTGCTTTCCCAGGCACATTAGCAGGGAGCTGGATCAGAATCAGAGCAGCTGAGACCCAAACTGGTGCTCCGATATGTGATGGATGCAGTATTGCAAGTAACAACATAACGCACTGCATCACGATACCAACCCCCACTGTGTTTTAGGTGGACTTCAAAACTCTTCCGGAGTTATGTTTGTTCATTCACACCTGCTTATTTGTACTTTGTTGTAGAAGAAATGAAGGCTTACCTTTCCGAACCTGCCATTTTGTCAAAATCCTCTACCTAAAAATTGAATTCTGAGCATTGAGTGAGTTTTGGTGCTATTGCAAAGTAATATTTTAAATTTTTGTTCTCTTACAACTTGTTGCTATACATTGACATTTATGCATTAACTTTGTATCCTAGCACATTGCTCCATTCATAATTCTAATTTCTGTGATTTTCTTACGATTAAATGCATATATAATCATATATTTTCAATCTGTGTGCCATCTATTTTCTGTCTTATTGCATTGGCCAGGATACGTAATACAGTGTTAGCTAGAAATGAGGAGTGGGCAGCTTTGTCTTGTTGCTGATCTCAGGGGCAAGCTTTCAGTATTTCACCAGAGAATGTATTAGCTTTAGGGTTTTCCTTCAGTATACTGAGATAGTTTCTTTTTATTTCTAGGTTTTCATGGCTTTTATCATAACTGCATTTTTGCAAATACTTATTCTGTATCTGTTGAAATGATTGATTTCCCCCTTAATCAAGTGAAATGAATTGGGGTAAATCCCTGTGAAATGTAGTGCATCATTCTTTCTTGTTTACTATTTCTCCTGATTTTTCTAAAAAACCTATTTGTAATAGCCCTATTTTCTTATTACTTTTGCTTATTGTTGTTCCTGTTGGGTTTTTAAAATTTATTTATTATTTTTAATTCATTAATTACATTGTATTATGTGACACAGTTTCATAGGCACTGGGATTCTCCCCACCCATCCCCAAACCCTCCCACCATGGTGGATTCCTCCACCTTGTTGCATAACCACAGCTCAAGTTCAGTTGAGATTCCTTGTTGGGTTTTTTTTTCAATGATTTGTTTTTTCTTGTAGCAGCTTTTTTAAAAAATTGCATATTGAGCAATTTATAAAAAATTTGACGAATTTAAAAAAAAACTTTATTTGGTAATTTCAAACTGGTAGAAAAGTTGAAACACAGTAGTAGTACAAAGAATACATAAATCTCATTTACCAAGATCACATATTGTTAATATTTCATCGTCTTTGTCATTTTAGTATCCTTTCTTTTTCTCAATTTCCTCTTTCCTTTTCCGAATACATGTACACACTCTTATATTTTTCTGCCGAGCCATTGATATCTAACTTGTATTCATTTTACCCTTACCCCTACATTAAATTCAAACTGCATTTTCTCCATTTTGAAAAGATGTATCTTATTTCACTTATTTTTATTTGAAAGATAGAGTTATAGAGAGGAGACAAGTGAGATAGCTCTTTCATCTGGTGGTTCACTTCCCAAATGGCTGCAATGGCTGGAGCTGAGCTGATCCTATCTGAAGGCAGCAGCCAAGAGCCAGGAACTTCCCCTGTTCCCTCACCCCTTGCTCCCACGCCCCCATGATTACAGGTGTCCAAGAACCTGAGCCATCCTCCCCTGCTTTCCCAGGCAGTTAGTAGGAAGTTGGGTTGGAAGTGGAGCAGTGAGGACATAAAGTGGCGCCCATATGGGATGTGATGCAGGCAGAAGCTTATCATACTACACAATGGCACCGGTGCTAGTCCTGCACTCAAGTGGCATTTCTTAAGGCATATTTTGTGGAGAAAAGTTGAGGTTCTGAATTATATGATATTTTTCATACAAGATTCAGTATTTTTTCAGCTTTTCTGTTCTCAGTGGCAGGATATATCTGAATCGACATACTCTGATTGCCACAAGTAAAGTATTTGACAGATTTCTTTTGTGACCCAGTAGCAGAGTTGCCTATTTTTTTTAAAAGGAAATTAAACACTTTAATAGGACCATTTTTACAAAGCATAAAGCAAAACCAAGTGATGACAGAATATTATTCACAGAAGCATTAAACTCACTTCCAAATTGCTTAACATAAAGCAATAGGCAAAAGTGAGAATGACAAAGCAGGCATCAATTACCAGTGGAACTTTCACTAACATTGTTATTTCTTCAGAATGAAAGTCCACCTGTCCTTGACCATGAAAGCAAATCTGTGAGCCTTGCTTTTTTTTTAATGATATCACCATAGAAATTGACAAATTGATAGAGGTGATAATTTTAGGCAGAGCATTTTTTATTTGAAAAATTTATATCCAAATAGTTTTTTATATTACTAGTTTATGATTCAGTTCCATAGGCTCTGGGATTTCTCTTACCCGCTTCCAAATCTCCTTCTCCTCCCCAATTTCCCCCACATGATCACAATTGTGTAGTTCCTCACAAAGAGTCATATGTCCATCATTGTTGGCATGGACAATGGCAGAGTCCAGCATCCTATTGTCAAGATATAGTAAACAGTTTCATTGAGAGTCCATCTTTGTCTGGAAGTAGAGATGTTTACTGCATTGTATCCTCACATCTGGATATGATAGTCTGCATTGTAGTTATTATACATCCCTGTAAATATAAAGGGACAAAACAAAAACAACAACAGGAAGAAAAATAGAAATTTACAATGCCATGACGTTAAATAACATGATATTGAATGACTAATGTGTCACTTAAGAAATGAGAAAGAATCAGTGAAGAATCTAATGAGAAAAAAAAGTTTTGAAGAAATGAAAATAAAAGCAAAACCATTAAAAACCATGATATATAGTTTCCACTGATCTTTGTTGGTGATACGTGTCTGCTGTAAGCAACAGAGAGATGGGTTTTGTTTTTTTATCCAATCTACTGCTTTATGAACTTTGAATGATGGGCTTAATCCATTTACATTCAGGGTTAATATGAATGGGTGGTAATTTGATCATGTCATTTTAGCAATTGGCTCTTCGTTGTTAGATTTACTCCTTTGTTTTTATTTATTGGGGAATTCTTCACATTTGCCTTTGGTTTTGGTGGGTGCTATTCATTTTCTCTGTCATGAGAACATCTTTGAATATAATTTGTAGGGCAGGTGTGGAAGAGGCATAGTCTTTGAGCTTTTTTTTTTCCTTTTAGATTGTTTCCCCGTTGTGACTAGAAATATATTCCAATTCTGAGATTTTTTTTTTATTAATTATTATGCATTATGTGACAGTTTCATAGGCTCTGGGAATCCCCCCACCCCTCCCCACGCCCCTCCCCCCTGGTGGATTCCTCCACCTTGGTGCAGTATTACAGTTCAAATTCAATCAAGATTCTTTCCTTGCAAACATATACCAAACATAGAGTCCAGCTACTTATTGTCCAGATGGGTTGAACAGTTTCTTGGGGAGACCATTACTGGTCCAAAGTTAGAGCTGGTAGAATATCATCCCAGTCAATTAAGAGTCCCAATATAACATTAACAGCAATTTGTAACATTATGGAATTGACATGGTTTTGCGTAACCAGTATGTTAAAAAAAAATAAAAAACAAGTTCTTAACCACAACCTCTGATTTGCTCATTGACATTTCAATTTTAGTTTGTATACAGGACCGGCTGCTATATACCTTAAAATGGCTATAAGGTACCATTCAGCTGTCTCGTGTCTATTTCATTTTAGTATTTAGCCATTTGTTGTGTTGAAGTATAATTTTACTGATCTTGGCAGATTTTAGGATAATCTAGACTGGCTTGTAACTCTAACAAGACATTTGTCAACAATTAAGGTGCTGCACCTTAATTGTTGACAATTCTGAGATTTTTCTTCTGCCTCCTTCATTTTATTGAGATTTTCCAATGAATTTTTAATTTTCTCTATTGCATTCTTCATTCCAAATAACAGCTTGACTTTGTTTTAGTGTTGATATTTCCTGTGTGACATATTCTTAAATTCCTTGATTTCCTATATGTGCTTCTCATCGTTGATAAGAAGCTTTATAATGAGTTTTCTAAATTCTGTATCCCCCATCTTCTCAATGTATTCTTCAACTAACTCTGAGGTTGGCATAGGATTTTGCTCCTTTGTGGGGGAGTTTTCAGTAATATTCACTGTGTCTTTCTCTCTTCTTTTACTCTGGTCATTGTACTTCTGGTTAGCAGATTCTTCTCTTTAGGTCTGGTTTCTAAGCTGTGTCACCCATTGGTCTGCAACTCGATTTTACTTATTGTGGTTGGTACACGGCTCTTTGCTTGCAGCCTATTATACCACTCTTTCCAACAAGTTCCAGGTTTGGGTTCTTATGTTAGATGTCCACCATGGTCTCCGTAGCCCCAGCTTCTGGCTCACCACTCTCTACCTCTGTGATACCGTGCTGAGGCTGCACCGTTGTCTGTACAACTTCTCTCCCATTTCCGGTTCTAGCAGTTGCCAGGATTAGGGAGACACAAGGTGTCCTGAATAACTAGATTGTTGGTAGTGCTGATCTTGCCAGAACCTGCTGGTTGTTAGGTCTGAGGGCCATACAGACCTATTTTGATCCATATGATGCCAAAGTCAGTGTTATTTCTCCTGTGGTACCAGTACAGTGCACTGAGGTTGAAGTGAGTTCACATCCAGGACAAATACATGTGCAGCTCACTATTGTCCCTGCAGTCTCACAGCCTTTGCCACACTGTACAAAATGGCACCTGATATGCCTCTCATGGTGTTCTGGATTTGCTGGCCATTAGATCTCGGGCTATCCAGACCCATTTTGGGTGAAACTTGTAGGGTGCTGCGTTGGTCCAATGCATTGTGCCAGAAATAAGTTTTTCTCTGCGCAGTTCTGTCCCATAGCCTTTGCCTCCCTACACAAAAAGTAGCATGATGTGGCTCTTGTGCGGGCCTGGGCTGTGAAATCCACCCTGTTCCCACACCACCTGTTTGGGACCTACTGCTTTCTTTCTGCTCCTGGTCAAATCAAACAAATCAGCAGGATTGGTAGTTCCTTGCTTGTGTTTACCTGCTGGGCTTCCGTTGCACTATTCCCACCTGGCTGCTGATGAAGCTCTGGCCTCCCATGGATCTCAGATAACTGCTTGCTAAATGCCGATGGGGTATCTGGTCACTGCAACAACACACCATTGTGTCCACTGCTTTCCCATATGCGTTAGTCTCCAGGTGCCCCATTGTCATCAGCTTGTCCTCTTCTATTTTCTGGAATGTGCCCTCTCTGCTTCATTCCCGCTAATAGTTCTCTGTCTGTTTAAATGTATGCTTACTGTATTCCACCATGTTGATTTTCCCAATAGCAAAATTTTATTACCACATTACCTCTTGCTGTATCTCACTCTCGTTAGAACTTCGGTAGCTTTCTTTTTGAAAATTTTCAGTTCGTTTCTACATATTTTTTATTTTCTATAAGAACGCCTTAGGGCCTGGCACAGTGGTTCAGTTGGCTAATCATCCCCCTTCAAGCACCAGGATCCCAAATGGACACAGATTCATGTCCTAACTGCTCTACTTTCCATACAGCCCTCTGCTTGTGGCCTGGGAAAGTAGTAGAGGATGGCCCAATTCTGTAGGAATTTTCACTCATGTGGGAGACTTAGAAGAGGCTCCTGGCTGGCTCCTGCCTTCAAATTGGCTAAGCTTTAGCCATTGTGGCCACTTGGGGAGTGAACTAGTAGACGGAAGATCAGAGAACTAGTATATGGAAGATCTTTCTGTCACTCGTTGTCTCTGTATATCTGCCTTTCCAATAAAAATAAATCTTTAAAATGAGCTCTTTCATTAGTGCATCTAGTTTCCTATTAATTTCTTGTCATATTTTATCATTCTATGAATCAATTTAGGAATAATAAACATTATTATTGTTATTATATTCCTACATTAAAAACAGGATCTTTCTTCCCTTTAAGACTTCTTTGATGTCCTCAATAGCTGTTTCCTTTTCCTTCCCCCCCCCACCCCCCGGCCACAGCAAGATGGATTCTGGATATATTCTGAGTATTGTAACAACCACCTGGATGCCTGCATGGAGCTCTCCAAGCTGATGAAGGATAGCCGCTACCAGCATTTCTTTGAGGCCTGTCGTCTGTTGCAACAGATGATTGACATTGCTATTGATGGCTTTCTTTTGACTCCAGTACAGAAGATCTGCAAGTATCCTTTACAGCTAGCTGAACTTCTGAAGTATACTGCCCAAGACCACAGGTAAGGGAGTAAGGGAGACTGGAGTAAGGGTTCCTGTGAATGTTGATCCTTACTAAAAATGTGTCCTTTTGCCTTTCCTAAATTCTATTAATGATGGATTCTTGCTTACTTCATAGCACTATTCAGAAAAATGTTTTTGAGATTTGCTTTTAAAGTTGTAAATCAGTATGCACACAAAATAAATCTGCATCATCATTGTTATACAATTTAGGGCTTACCTTGGGAGAACTTTATAACTTGGTCCTTAAACTTGAGTTCAGTCAAAAAAAAAAAAAAATTCTGACGTTTTCAACTATACATTTCACCCTGTTTGAAAGGTTCAAATGCCCTGGTAAAATCCTACCCCGATTATACTTACCCTAGATTCTTTTATAAGACTGTGTTCCTGGATTTCTTTAGAGTTTTCCACTCGCCTCTTCTCCAAGCCCACTGTGCCATTCCCTTAGTCCAAGAGTATGGATGGGGAAAAATAGACTTGTGACTTCCACTACAGTTTTTTCCAAATTTTTAAGTATTTCAAAGAAAAACGGGCCAGCAATGGCTCAACGGGCTAATCCTCCACATCCAGGCACTGGAATCCCATATGGACACCAGCTCATGTCCCAGCTGCTTCACTTCCTCCAGCTGCGTACTTTTGGCCTGAGGAAGCAATAGAGAATGGCCCAAATCCTTGGGACTCTACATCTGTGTGAAAGACCCAGAAGAAGCTCCTGGCTCCTAGCTTTGGATCAGTTCAGTTCTGGTCATTGTGGCCATTTGATGAGTGAACCAGTGGATAGAACATCTTTCTCTGTCTCTCTTTCTCTATGTAAATCTGTCTTTCTAATAAAAATAAGCAAATTTTGAAAAGATTAAAAAAAAGAAAACCAAGCCAGCAAGGACCAAGGAGCTTACTTCAAACTGAGTGGAAATTATACTTCCCACATCCTATCAGTAAGGAACATGCTGGGAATAATCTGTAATTGTAGGAATGGTCTGCAGTGAGCCCTCCTGCACTTTTGTCTTAATAACCCAGAGCTGCTAACCTGTTTCTGGCTTGCCTTTAATTTTTAATTGATGTTAAACCCTTGATCTTTATATATCCTTTGGCCTAGCTCTAAGTTCTGTTTTTTCACATTAAGGAATACAGCGAGAAATAAGGCCTTTGCTCAATTTATCTTAGCTTTCTGCTTGATTCTTAGTAGACTCATTTCTCATTTGACATCTGTTCCCCGTGGGTTACTTCCGTGTCTGGATGCATAAAGTCATAGGTTTGGAGCAGCTGGTTTGACTAATGTCAAACTTCCAGGCCAATTGCTAAGCTCATTTTTGAGTTGATATAGCTTCTTTTTTGAATCATTGAATCATGAGTCTTGGGGTTCTGGAGTCCTAGGCAAGTTTCAGATTTTAACCCAAATGCCATGGCACTGGTCTTCTGTCCATGTGATTAAGAAGGCCAGTGATATCTCTGCCTTCCATGCTGTCTTGAGTGTGAGGGAGATAGGTGGACTAAGGTCTTGTCAAGGAAAACTCTCTTCCCCCTTCCTGAGGCAATTTACTTACTGGGGGTTGATGAACATACTCATTGGATTTGAAATTTGCAAGTAACTAAATACTGCTGAGGATGTTTAATGTGTCCCATTGCTAGATTGGTGATCTCAAGTTTTAATTCTTGTGAGAACTAGTAGGATATTGAAGAACCCATATTAAAATTCAGATACTTGCAAATGAAAACCAAAAAATACACACAGTCCTTAGAGGAGAAAAACGTTCCTTTCTTGTTAGATTGCCTCATTTTATGGTTGGAAAGGCTAAAATTTAAAAATAAGAAAAAGGTAAATCTGTGGTAGCACAGGGACACTGATTATCAGCACTGGTCTGGGGATCTGTATTTTCAAAAAGGCATTAAGGTAATGTTTGTGCACAGATGGGTTTATGAGTCAGTGCAGTAGCCAATCTGTAACACCCCTTTCATTTGTCAATCTCCGGTATCATGAGACCAGGTGACCTTCACAGTTATACTGCATGGTAGTAAGGGACCGGCAGAAGTGACTTCTGTGCCTAAATCACCAAGAAATAGCCTCCAGACCAATAGTTTTAAAAATTAGACATCCAAAGAATGGTTCTCAAATGAACCTGCTTTGTGAGTATCCAGTCTGTGGAACCTAGAAGAGGACTCTAAAAAGCATACTTATGAACTGATAATGTTACTAGGTACATTACATATTTCAGTAATTGATCTTTTTAAAGATTTATTTATTGGAAAGGCAGATATACAGAGAGGAGGAGAGACAGAGAGGAAGATCTTCTTGTCCAATGGTTCACTCCTCAAGTGGCTACAATGGCTGGAGCTGAGCAAATCTGAAGCCAGGAACCCGGACCCTCTTCCAGGTCTCCCACACGGGTGCAGGGTCCTAACACTTTGGGCCATCCTCGACTGCTTTCTCAGGCCACAAGCAGGGGAGCTGGATGGAAAGTACAGCCACCGGGGTTAGAACTGGCACCCATATGGGATCCCTGCGCATTCGAGGAGAGGACTTTAGCTGCTAGGCTGTTGTGCTGGGCCCTCAGTAATTGATCTTAAAGATCCCAGAAAGACCATATTATGTGATTTTCTTAAGCAAGCAAGCAAAAGGCTTTATTGTGTTGATGGGGGCAAGACAGATCACCCACTAGGACTTCCTTCCGTACTCCTTTATCTTGTGCATAAAATGCCTGCCTCCTAAAACTCTCTTGTTCTTTGGATCCTTGGTCTCATTTTCTGGAACATCCTTGGCTCTGGAGTGCTGTTAGAAGAGTTCAGGCAGTGACAAGCTATATTAATCTTGATCCATCATCAGGGTGACCAGTTAGGTCTAGCACTACCTTAGAATGTGGGCCACACTTTATGAGTCCTCAAGAAGTTATGTTAAGATAGCAGCCTCTACCATGCACATCACTAGCAGCTTGCATTCCAAGGCAGTTTGAAGCAACTGCCGGCTTTGAGGTTTAGTCAGATAAGTAGACCTGAAATGCAGGCAGTCAGAGTAGCCTCTGAAGTGGCAGCGGTATTAGAGAGTTAAAAGGGGAATAATACTGCCTTTTGCTTGTAGAGGGATAACGTATTTCACCTACCCTACCTTCCTTCAGCTACAAGAATGACTGTTCACAAAAGGGATGCTAGCTCATGTTTCTGAAACTGGAGAAATCTTACTTCTGTCACTCTCTCCAGTAGTAGAAGGGGCCTATGCTTCATCTGAGGGCTCTGCCTGGCTCTGGCCAGGATCCAGGTTGGATCTCAGCTATTCTCCTCTTTCACTCATAATTGAAGCTGGCGGGAAGGGTTAGAGATTGGAAAATTGTCTACTCTAGCTGTGATTAGAAAACTAGCAGTAATGGGACGGTTACCTTGCATGACTACTAAGTAGTAAAAAAATCAAACCAAACCAAAACAAAACAAGACAAACAAACAAACCAAAAAACTTAGCTAGCACAACTGATGCATTAAACTTTTACTGTAATTTAATTTTGATTCAGTGTGGCTGGGTGGCCACCATATTTGACAGTGTAACTGTGTTTCCCAGAATGTGACTTAAAGCAGGATGTCCTTAAATCAGAAAAAAGAGACCAAGGGACAGAAAATGGCCCCAAATGAGCAAGAGTACTTATTTATTTCAGTAGCTTCTCCAGCTACCCTTCTATCATCTCCTTACCCTGTCTCAAAATAACAGTCTTAGTTCTATCAGAGATAGAAAATTCAACAATGCTACAAAGTTGAAAAGATTCCCCCATGAGCTAGGACAAGTGACTATGAAGGGATCAAATGTAACAGGAAAAAACGTAAAATTTTGTAGTTAAGTCTAACAAATCTAACTTTTAGGACAGGCTGAGATACAGCTTCTATAGAACATGCTTAGGGAAGACTTAGGAAATATTGATTGGTCATAACCTTAATATAAGTTAACACGGAGTCCCCAAAGAAAAACTGATAATGATTAACATCCATTAAGGCTCAGAATAAAGCAGGCTGTCTTAACAGAGTTGTCTTGAGACAAAATAAATTGGTTAGGAGGTATAATAAACAACCCTTCCCTGCGGATGATAAAATACAGTAGTGTTTCAGAACCATGATCCTCAAAAGAGTGCAGAGCACAGATTGCAGCTGCACATTCCAACTAAGAGTTACATGCATTTGTCCTAGCAGTTAAAACTCCTTCCCTGTGTTCATGTTGGGTCCACCACCACACTCTTCAGTATATTAAGAAACAAAGAGGCAGTTATTGTGCATCTTCTTTTTCTCCTTTCTAATCAGAACTAGAAGAATGAGCATATTAATAACGACCAAGGCGTTTTCAGCATCCCCAGGGAGAGGTGTTAACGCTGAACTATGATGCATCCTCTTACCTTCACATTTTATTGTAGCTCCACTGAGTGGCCAAGATCTGTTATTCTGCCTTCCATAGGAAATAAGAACAAACAAGTAGAGAAAACTATACAGACTGGTGTAATCCAAAAACATATGGACTATTTAGAGTTCCAGGAAGCTGGGATGAGGGGTTATATTTCTGGGATCAAGCGTTTGAAGAACTATCTCATATGATGTATTTACTAGAGAAATGTTATTGTAATAATATTGCTAACATTTATTATAGATTAAGAGTAGAATAATTTACATATAATGATTATGTTTATTTTATTAAACTTCTCAACAAATTTTAGCACAGTTCTCTTCATTTCACAGGTGAGAATAATGAATCAATGAAAGGTGATGTACAGCGTCATCTGAAAATCAGGACTGTGGTTTCACTGGAGGAAACCAGAGGGAATGTTAAGATTGATACCTTGCATAGTGGTTCTCTAGCACATTAGTCCATCCAATTTACATTTTTGTATCTTCACAGTGACTACAGGTATGTCGCAGCTGCTTTGGCTGTAATGAGAAATGTGACTCAGCAGATCAACGAACGCAAGCGACGTTTGGAGAATATTGACAAAATTGCACAATGGCAGGCCTCTGTCCTAGACTGGGAGGTAGGATCTCTACCAACTGGGACTTTGGAGAGTATGAATATGTTGGTTAAAACTTCCTATTTTAGACAAGAATGCAGGAAGAGGAATTAGATTTGAAGAACAGGATGAATTTCAGTTCGATCCAAGCAAAAACTTCCTGCTAGTGATAAATGTGGAGTGCTTGAACAACTTTTTAAGATTATTTGAAAAAAAACCTCTGTGACTCTACTTTATCACAAAAGGAAAGATTTATCTCTTAGGATATATCTGGGAAACAGCTGGGTTACTTCTATAGCATTTCAAAGATTTTTCATGCCCTGCACTTATGAATACCAGATGCACATTTAGATGGGTAGCATATACTGATTAACTCCCAGACACAACATATGAATATCAATATGAAATTGATTTTATTGTTCTTAACCATGAAGAAAAGCAACTTACTTTTCCTGTTGGTTGGATCACTATGATAGCCTTTCATCCCATATAAACAGGCATGAGTTCTCTAAACTTTGAAAGCCTTCGGTAGCTAAAATCCCTTGAAATCCACCAACAGAACTTAGAGTAATGACATTTCACATTTATCTATCAGGGCCAAGTTGATATCTGATAGTCCACAGGCTAACACAACTAAGAGGAGAGAAGATGGAAATGCTACCAGGTAAGGACAGCATTCTTAGGCCTGTGGTCACAGTGTTGACTTAGAGCCAACTCCTTATTCAACTGGCTGTAATTTAGCTGTCATTTTCTTTTTCTTTCTTTATTTTCTTTATTTGTTAGAGATGCAGAGTTAGGGAAAGAGCAAAAGTTTTTCATCAACCCCAAATGGATGCAGTAGTTGGGTCTGGTCCAGGCAAAGCCAGGAGTTTGGAGCTTCTTCCAGGAGTCCCATGTGGGTGCAAGGGCCGAAACACTTGGCTTATTCTTTGCTGCCCCAGGCGCAGTACCAGAGAACTGAATTGAAAGTGGTACAGCCAAGACTTCAACCATATTGAATGCCAGCACTTTAGGCAGTGGGTTAATCTAATACACACAGTGCAAGCCCAGCTGTCATTTTCTATGATTAAGAAGTAGTGTCTCTTTTAGCATTCAAGTAGGAAAATCCATTCCAAGAAAACTGGCATCAATCTTACAAAGAACTACTTAGCCAGGGTTTGGGGATGGGGAGAACAGGGGGCATCTAATTTTTAAATTCTGCTACCTCTGTTCTTCCTTAATGTAGATGACTGGATAAGACCATACTTCTGATCAGTGGGCTTATTTAGAGATGCACATTGTTTTAAAGATAATTTGTTCATATATCAAAGAACAGCAGTGATTCTTTGAGATGCAGAAAAATGAATTAAAATATGTAGAGAGCCTTGTCGTAAGAGGAAGCTAAGACTTCTTAGAAAATCATGGAATTTGCGGCACTTATGCCTCGGTTGCTTTGACCACATGAGAGGCAGAGGGCTGAACCAAACAACTTACAGTAAGTCCATCAACTCTAAGACAATCTGACTTTATAGTTCATCAGTAAGGCTTTTTCTTACATCATGATCGTGTTCTCTATAACACTATCTCTAAGAGCAATTGTCTTCCTATTTTTTTGGAACATTTCCCTCTTTTCTTTGGATGGAAGACATTCTTATTTTTCAATGTGTTCTTGGTCAAGCAAGAACAAAAATAGCTTGAGTCCCCATCCTACAAAATGAATTTCATTAATATTAAACTCAGCTGTGTAGTAGTCAGCTGTGATTTAAAGACTGGGCATCTTAAAAGGTACTTTCTGTGTGTTTGGTGGTAGTGATAAAACAGGTAATTCTGATAATTCCTTGTATGATTGATTGATCCTCTCATTTCCTGCTCTCCTATTTGGTGAAACATTTATTTATTTAAATTGTTGTCTTAGTCCATTTGGGCTGTTCACTGGCTTAGAAAAGGAAATTCATTTCTCATAGTTCTGGAGACTGGAAAGCCCAAGATCATGATGTTGGTAGATTTGGTATCTGGTAAGAGCCCACTTCCTGGTTCACTGGTGACCATTTTCTTATTGTGTCCTCACATAGCAGAAAGGACAAGATAGCTCTCCAGGGTCTCTTTCATAACAGCGTTAATCCTATTTGTGAGGCTCTGCTCACATGACCTAATCACCTCCCAAAGACCTCCCCTCCAGAAATCATCACATTTTGGAGTAGCTTTCAGCACATGAATTTTGAGTAGACACAGACATTCAGTCTGTGGCAACTGGTAAGAAGTTGCTCAGACCCCTGCATCACTGTGGAACTAGCTAGCTACAGAGGAATTTGTCCTGTGGAGAACCATTCCTCTTAAGTCCTGATGGCAATGTTTGAGAAACAAAAGCTTTTGAAGTATCCATCATATTTGTCATATCTGATCTTAAAGACTTCTAAAATGTCAAAGTCACTAGGCATCAAAGAGGGCTTGCTCTATACTCCTGAGCATGCTTGTTTGTGTACAGACATACATACTCTCAGGAACACTCTCACTCACCCTCATAAACCTTGCAATGATGGTGGGAGAATGACAAGCAGAGAGCAGCCTACTCCTGATCAAAGCCACCAGCAAAAAAACATGACAAAGCTGTAGTTTGAACCTGTTCCCCTTTTTTCTTTGTGTGATACTCCCCTAACCTCTTACCTCCTGTAGCCCAACTGTTGTCCTCTATAACACTTGCTTGTTTCTCCAGTAAAGAGTCTATGTTTAAATGAACCTTGAGGTATCTAAATTCCAGTTAGGTTAAAGGTAGATTCATGCTGGGGAGAAAACAAGAATACATAGAAATTCCATTGTTTTCTGGTAGTTTCTTAGTACATTCTTTCAGCTCAAGAAATTAAACAAGGAGAGGAGGAGAGAGAGAGAGTCTCACCAGATTGCTGAGGACTAGAGTGGACAACTCTTACAGATGAAGAAAGAAGTAATATTTTGCTTTCTTTGCCACCATCTTGTTTCCCAGATGTTGGAAAAACAGGGTGGCTGTCACAAGCATCTGTGTGATAATTTCAGTTTCATTCATCAAATGAAAAGGGAGAATGACAGGAGAAATCTTCAGAGCTTAATATCCTTTGGAAAGGAATTGGGAGGGTTGATGGCAGGCGCTCTAATTGTGTTAAAGCAGTGTTTTACTGGAAAGCAAGTGGCCTTGCCCTGTGTTAAGATCCAGCTCTTCTTTCAGCTTACTTCATTAACATTCTGGCTTTCTTTATCCCAACTTCAGTTATTATCCCTGTTTCTTCCCATCCAGTGGGGACTGTAGAGTTCCTGAAGTACCCCTACTGTTTTCCCATTCTTCAAGACTCCTGAAAATAAATAGATGAGTGAAAGAGCCACACATTCTTGTAAGTCATAATCAACAGATTAGAACAGTTGGGGGCAGCAGCAGGGAGAGAACTTGTTCCAAAGAATTCAGTTTCTGGGAAATTTCCATTTCTGATTTCACCGATGCTGACTTTTGCTTGAGCTGTCATTTTGCCACCTTTCACACTCATTAAATCCACTTGAATGAAGGGGAAAGGAATATATATCTCTGACTGCTCCTTTTTAGTCTTTTTTTCCAGGAGATTTTTAGCAAGAGCCCTTTGGCAGCTCATGTTTAGAAGCTTGACTGTGTGGTTCTGGTTTCTTCCTCATGGCACTTGCTGCCTGGTTGTGTAATACTCAAGGGACTGCTCCAGTTTGCCATTGAATGATTGCATCTAGAGAAATTTGGAGACCCAGTGTGGTGAAGGCAGCAAAATAATCCATTTAAAAGCTAAACTAGCTTGCTGAAGCATTCTTCTGGGACCAGAAGATCAAATGTAGTGTCAGACAGATTTTTTTTTATTTTCCTGCCGTCCAGTCAGTAGCCAACATTTAAAAGAAACTTGATGGGAAAAGACACCATTTCTATTATCTTCTTTTTTTTCTGTGCCTGTTCAGTGAAACGCAACCACACATTAACTGGTCTATAATTAAACTGGAGCGAAATCAAGCAGAATGGAGTGAATTTAAATTGGAAAAAATTAAAATTATTCACAATCGGGTAAATGTTCTTCTATGTGGCTTTGACCTCAAGAAAGTGATGAAGGGGACAAACTGATGAGAAAACTTTGGGTAGTTTTTGGTGACTAGTATTCATTCAGCACTCACTTATTTATGTACTAAAAGATATTACTGTGTCAAGTTTCTAGCAATACACGACACATTCCCTACCCTCATCAAATCTGCATTGCAATATTGGAAGGGTGACAACGAAAAATGTAATATATTGTCAGTTAATAATAAGTGTTATGAAAAAATAAAGCAGGGAAATATGTCAAGGTGATGAGGTAGTACATAAGGAGGTGATATTTGAGAAAAGACCTGAAGATGATGAAGGGGCAATGTGGCGTTCATGGAGCCAAGTATTTCCAGCAAGATGAAGGACAAACACAAATACCTTGAAGTGTGAGAGTATGTGTAAGTGTGAGACAGTGTGACAAGTTTATAGTAAGAGAGGGAGAGAGATGGGACAGATGAGGTCAAGGGAGGAGCCTATCCTCATAGGATTTTCTTTTCGTACGAGTAGTATGGAAATCACTTGGTGCTTTTGACAAATATGTGACACTAGGAGACTTGGGCTTTTAATGTTTCTGCTGAGCCTTGATCTACGGGATTTGAGAAGGATAAGGTATGGCTTTGGCCATCTAGTGAAGACAGATGCCTTCTTGGCAGAGAGAACAAAATCTCAGAGAAAAGAAACATGTCCCATGGGAGGGGGCAGTGGAAGGATGTTGTACTGTTGAGGGCAAGGCAGAAAGAAGTGTGATGTAGGAGAGTGGAAAAGACAAGAGTAAAACCCGGCTAAATGTAAAGTCCCTTTACATTGTGTGAACTATGTTCATATTCTCAAGCAGCCATGTACCAGACAGCAACTGTCATATCTCCATGTTACAAATGTGAAAACAGGGTAAGAGAACTTAAACAACTTTCCCAAATATGCAGAATGAGTTTTGGGTGCTATATCCAGCCCCCAAATCTGATAGCCTCACCACAGAATTATTCTAGAACAATTGGTGGTGTTAGGTCTGGTGGGGGTGGAGTGGGGCAGGATCCATTATTCTAATGTGGTTGAGTGATGAGGAGTATAAACTTTGGAGGAGTCTGACTTGAATTCTTCACATTTGGGCAAATTATTTCTAATTTCTCTGACCTTGCTTTTTTGGGGGTAATAATAAGACACCCCCTTGTGAAAGTGTTGTCTTACTAGATGACGGAATATATAAGTGAGCATTTCAAAAAGTTTCTGGAAATATGGAAATATTTGAAATCCATGTTTTTTTGGTGTTAATATTCCATGACCTGCTAGGGCAAGGCTTTCAGAGTTTCAATATTAGTAGTTAAATACTCTTTGCAATATATGAATCAAGTTGGTTAAACTGTTAGTATCCTCATTTTACAGAATATTGTACAGTTTTTGGTACCTAACAGCTGGGAAAACTGTGGCCATAGCAAGGAAATGACTGATCCCATGGTAGTGTTTTTGGCTTACAGAAATTTAATATATTTAATTTTAATGTAGTGTAAAAGGAGTGAACATACTTTCTGGAGTCATCAGGACTAGGGTTGGGTCGTGAATCTGCAGCTAATTAGCCAGGCAAATTTGGCTCAAAACTTCATCTCTGTATCTCAAACTGTAAAACAGAAGCAAGACGATAAACCACTCAGTGCTCTTGTGAGGCTCAGCAGAGAAAAGTGGAAAAGTTTCTACACAATATCTGACCTATATTGGTGTTCAGGAAATATTCTTCTGTGTCTCAAGCTACTGGTCTTTATATACATCGTGATATGGTCCTGGAACTTTAACCTCCGTGCCCATGGCTTTCATGTGGTTTGTCTTGTGTTATATGATTTCTGAGCACACTTGCATTAATGTCTTCCAGCAAAATGTGAACTCCTTAAGAACATGGACAAAAGTATGGCTTCGCATTTGGCAGATAACCCCAACAAACCTGTAATCTGGCAAAATTTTCATTAAGAAGGGGAATCCTTAGAGACTTTATGGAATCAAATTCGCCAGGAGTCAGTGTTGTCTTGGTGATTGTGGTGCTGGGGTGTGGTGTATGTGTGAGTGTGGGCATGTGTGTGAGACTATGTAATATAGTGAGGAAAACTTGGATTTCTGAAATCAACTGAAACATGTAGTCATGAAATTTCCGGCTTAATCATTAGATTTTTAATGAACTGAGGAGAAATGAAAACATTCTCTGTTTTCTCTGCTGTCTCTTCCTCTCATCTAGATAGCAGACATAATTCTATCACTTGCTTGGGCTTATTACACTTTGAGTACTGGGACCATATCTGGTTCTGAAAGACTAGGTAGGCCTGGGGCCTGGTGGCGTGGCCTAGCGGCTAAAGTCCTCGCCCTGGGATCCCAGATGGGCGCCGGTTCTAATCCTGGCAGCTCCACTTCCCATCCAGCTCCCTGCTGTGGCCTGGGAAAGCAGTCGAGGACGGCCCATAGCTTTGGGACACTGCACTTGCGTGGGAGACCTGGAGGAGGTTCCTGGTTCCCGGCTTCAGATCTGCGCGCATCGGCCCGTGGCGGCTCACTTGGGAAGTGAATCATCGGACGGAAGATCTTCCTCTCTGTCTCTCCTCTTCTCTGTATATCTGGCTTTCCAATAAAAATAAATAAATCTTTAAAAAAAAAAAAAGACTAGGTAGGCCTGAAAGGGATCTTCATAAGGAGGAAGTAAAACTAAGAGAAAGTTTCAGAGACAGAAAAAGGAGATGATCAGGAGGTAGTGTCACACGTGTGTCAGGGTGGGGTGAACAATTAGTATGAATGGGAATAAATGAACTCATGACAGCTGGTTCCTGTAGGAACAGAGGGCAATCAGCATTGAGAAGCTATAGCATCCTTGGGTGGTGGGAATCATTGGGCTTCGAAGTAAATAATTATATAAGTCTTCCCAGCTCATGGAGTTGTGAAAGCATTCTGATGGAGTCACAGCTCCCTTCATCTTCACTAGAACATTCCTAGTTTCTTCTTATCTCAATCTATTCTCAGGCTAGGGTGCTTCCAGGTAAGGTACAGAGCCATGCCTTCCGCCTAGCTGCTTCTCACCATCACATGTGCTCCCCAGGGCGAGGACATCCTAGACAGGAGCTCGGAACTGATCTACACTGGGGAGATGGCCTGGATCTACCAGCCCTACGGCCGCAACCAACAGCGGGTCTTCTTCCTGTTTGACCACCAGATGGTCCTCTGCAAGAAGGTAACCCTTCCTCCTTCTTTGCTGTGGGAAATGGGAAATACTAACCACTTCCGTCTCTGTCACACTCATACTCCCAAGGGTATGGACACAAACTGCTGGGGGAAAAATAGACAGAAGATTGGCAGCCGTTCCGTATCAGGGTGACTGGCATAGCTTGGATATCACAGGTAGAGTTGTCCTATAGGCAGTGAAACTCTGAAGTTTGAACATTTTGTCTTGGTAGGGTTTATGTTTTGTCATCATTGTGATCCCTGTCACTCCCCTACACCTGGATCTGAGAGCTGGTTTGTATCAGTTGTTTAAAAAAATATGAGATATTTCTATTGCAGTTGGCAAACAATAGCTACCCTGAGTACCTTCCCCATTCCCATCCTAATTACTCTGACACCTGGCTCCTCCACGCCATAGGAACCAACAAGAAGGCTTCCTATTTTTGCCCTGACAGGTAAGTAACTGCATGAGACAAGAATTGACTCCACATATTTACCTGTTTCCTACACGTGGTATGTTTGTTCCCTGCAATTTCCATCCAAGCTCTTCCCTAACCTCTCTTTTCTGTAATATATTTGAGAAGTCTTTTTACTACTGAGCCCTGGATATTGCTTTCGTTGGTTTCTTGGCATGTTTGTTACAAGGATATGGTGTAGGACATATATTTTCAGCCTGATTCCTCTTTATGGGATACTATTCCCTCTACCTCCTTACTCAAGATTCCTATCTCTGCAGTGACAGGAAAAAATTAGGACTAAGCAAAAGAGAGTGGAATAAATTTTCTTAAAAAGTAAGAGTGCTAGGAGTGAATTCTCAAATTCACTGTCCAACTTTGACTTTTTCCATCATCCAGTCCCTTTATCCTCTCCCTCACACAGTAGCAAGTGCTGAGTCACAAAGTGTCAGGTTCAACACTGATTTTTTTTCCTAGGCTGGGATATATGCCACACATTGGAATTATACGCTGTTCTCTGTGCATTTACATGTGCCATATCTTGTATCACATTTTTATTTGCATGCTTTTGACAGTGAAATGAGGGAATAAATTGAGCTTATATTCAGACTGCCTTAGTGTTCGATGATATGTTCTGAATTCTAGCTCTGGAACCTCATTAATAGGGTAGTTAGATACCTCATTCTGGAGCTGCCACTAGGAAGAGTAAACTTTCATGATCTGAACTAGCCTCAACAGCAATTTCTCTTTTTAGTTTCCCTCAGTTCTTCCCAGAACCTCATAAAATTGGGATTTTTTTTTGATTGATTGATTGATTTCACAGACCGAATTACAAAAAAGAGACAGAGTCTTTTCATCTGTTGGATCACTCCTCAAATGGCCACAAAGGCCAGGTATGAACCAGGCCGAAATCAGGAGTCAGGTTCTTCATCCAAATTTCCCACATGTGTCACAGGAGCCCAAGTACTCGGGCTATCTTCTGCTACTTTTCCAGGCACAGCAACAGGGAACTAGATCAGAAACAGGGAACTAGAACTAGCTGGCAACCTTATGAAATATCAGTGTCACAATCCCCAGTAGGTAAGATTATGGGGCAGGGATGGGGGAGGGATTATTTTACGAACACAAGGAAATTTTCAGTATATGAGACTTAACACCAACAGGCACAGATACATTTTTTTCAACTAAAATATGTTCATGCTCAGAACAGCATAAGTTTCTTCCTAATCATGCCAGTCTTCCTAAAGACTACAAATTCCACATATCGAGGACTTCTTAACACTGGTTTCTCAGAGAATGAGCAGCGATGGCCTGATTGTTTAAGGTCCTTTAAGTATCTGATAAATTTGTTGTAGCCATAGCTATATATATGTGTGTGTATATATGTATATATATATACTTCAATTTGGTATCTGTAATAGGTCTCTTCATTTAGCAAACAGGGAATGGGTTTTTGAAAAAGGATTGTAGGGCCCAAAGGAGGTATGCAGACTGATGAAACATTTTTTTCTACTAAGTTTTTTAGGGAAATGTTACCATTACCAGAGGTGGGAATAATGGACCTGGAGATACACATTCCTTTGACAAAGACAAGGGCCATGACTTTGGCAAGGTGGGTGGGACTTCACCTCAGACGCACAGTTTATATGGGCATCTGAAACATAGCAGAGCCAGCATTGTATTGCAGCACGTTAAGACACTACACCCCATACTGGATGCTACTTCACATCCTGGCTGCTCTGTTCAAGACCTAGTTTCCTGCTAACACATTTAGCAATGTGGCAGAAGATGGTCCAACTACTTCAGCACCTACCACCCACATGAGAAGCAGAGATGGAGTTCCAGGCTTCAGCTCATTACAGCGTCCAGGTAGTAAGCCAGTGGGGAGAAGACCTCTCTCTTTCTCTCTCTCACTATCGCACTCATTCACACTCTCTCTCTTACTTTGCCTTTCAAATAAGTTATCGAAAAAAAATAAAAATTAAATATTTTATGCCCTTTTTTATAAGGGACAAAAGGGGGAGTAAGCCAGCTAAATAATCAAAGATAACTACACTAAGCTTCTTGATAAGCACCTACTTTAAAAATAAGGAAATAGGGGCTCCTAGCAAGTGGCTAGAAAATATAGAGGGCCCGGCAGCGTGGCCTAGCGGTTAAAGTCCTCGCCTTGAACACGCCGGGATCCCTTATGGGCGCTGGTTCTAATCCTGGCAGCCCAACTTCCCATCCAGCTCCCTGCTTGTGACCCGGGAAAGCAGTCGAGGACGGCCCAAAGCCTTGGGACCCTGCACCCGTGTGGGAGACCTGGAGGAGGTTCCTGGCTCCCAGCTTCGGATTGGCACAGCACTGTCCATTGCGCTCACTTGGGGAGTGAATCATCTGATGGAAGATCTTCTTCTCTGTCTCTCCTCCTCTATGTATATCCGCCTTTCCAATAAAATAAATAAATCTTTTAAAAAAAGAAAATATAGAGCATCTTTATATGGTATGATAGTTAACAGTAGTTGCAATACTAGCTTCATGAATGCAAGACTGAGCCAAAGTTAGTTTAAAATGTTCAAGTCATTATGAGTGATTTTTAAAGATCTATTAAAATAATGACGGGAAAAGCAAGTGTGAAAAATACCTGCTTAATGCAAATGATTTAGTATTAACAGAAAAACTCAAAGTCCTTCTTTATCTAGGAAAAGAGAGCATAAACATAAATAAAAGACCATTGAAGCCCAACATATAAAAGCACTCCACTGTTGTGAATTCTTTTATGCTTAAAACATTTATTATTACCCTGTTCTTTGCCAGCCAGCTCTGCTTTTTTGAGGCTTGTAGCCTAATAGAACTTAAGTAAAATATAACTTAAAATACATTGATCTCTGGGCACTGAAATAATTCTCATGTGTCTGTAGGGGGATTGCTAGAAGTAAACTTGGCAGAATTATTTCAAGTTCTCTGAGAGAACCATAGATTAAAACATATGCCAGTTTTCAAAACAGGAAATAATGTATTCTGAAAAATATAGATTAAAAAGACAATAATAATGACTAGCACTTAGTGAATGTGCCTGTGGTGCTCTTATATAAACCTTTATTCAGGAGCAGGCCTTCAGTCTAGCAGTTAAGATACCCTCATCTCTGGTCCAAGTGACTAGGTTTGAGTGCCAACTGTGGTTCCTGATTATATCTTCTTGCCAGGGCAATCCCTGGAAGGAAAAGGTGATAACTCTGTTGTATGGGAGACCTGGATTGCATTCCTAGTTTCTGATTTCAGCCCTTATTGTTACAGGCATTTGGGAAGTGAACCAGCAGCTGGGAATTCTCTGTCTTTATCTGCCTTTCAAATACATTTTTAAAAATCAAAAACAAATAAAAAAGATTCATTGGTTACATTTCATTTTCATAGCAAATCTATGGAGTAGGTGCTATTATTGTTCTCATTTTGAAGACATATGAAGTAAGATAGTTGGGCAATACGTGATGCAGCCAGGAATTGAATACAGGCAGCTGGTTCTAGATTCCACACTGGTACCCTATATGTCATTATTGCCTTTGAGCTGATGTGAACTCTGTAATGAATTATTGAGTAATCTATAATCTACACATATTTAGAAAGAGATTCAGAGGCCACAGGTACTCCACACTGCTTTCTTAAGAGCAAGTCATAAAACTACTGTTTTGCCAGTTTCTGCGTAGGTCAATTGGCAGATTGCAGTGGAAAGAGACTGAATGTCAGTTTGTCATTTCAGATTTGATCATGATTTACTTGCAGGCAGTTGTAATGTTGTGAGAAAGTTCTGGTCTCAAAGCTCATTCTAAGCCCTGATTAACTACATGATTTCCAGCAAGTGACTCTTTGTTTCCTGTACTTTCATTATGCAATTTGTAAAATGGGAAAAATAACTAGAATTGTTGTGAACAATAAATAAAGTTGATGCATGCAAAATGTTTAATAGTGTGCCTAGCATCTGGTAGGTATTCATCTATCTTAGGATTCTCCCATTTCCAACAAATCGGTAGGCAGTCTTGTAGGGTGGTGAGGTTTCCATCACTAGATGTACTTAAATATGAGTTAACTATCTGATCTCCACTCAAAATCATGTGGCTCATGTCCGATTGAACTCTTAAAATTCTCTTAATTCCAAGACAGTTACGTAGTTATACGTTTTTGTTTGTATTTGGTTTCAGAATCGACTGAGCCACAGAATAACTAAAAAGCTTGTATAGGTTATAACTTGTTTTTGAGTGTTTATGTGTGAAGATACTTTTAAAAATGATAATTGTGGTACATGGAGAAAACACTAGTAGCATTTAATTGTATGATGTGACCCCTGCACTAACTTTTGTTTCCCCCTCTCTTTCCTTGACATTTTTCTTCCAGAAATCTAGGTAATACTGCTTTTGCTCTTTCTTCTTGTCCTCTTTCCTTGTTCTATTGTCTTGTTGTTTTCATTTTGCATTTTGAATATATTTTGTTATTTTCTTCCTTAGCTAATTATTTTGATACTCTGGAAAGATTTTTCCTTTTTATTTTCCTTTTTTCCCCTCCACTACTTACTATGGAAGGGAATAAAGTGCCTTTCCCCAATCATGCACTAATGTCCTTGCAGCCCTGAAGTTGCTCTAAACAGTCTTTTCCCTGTATCATGTTTTCTCAGTTGTGTCAATCTGGGCATGCTTTCTTGTCCTCTGTATCCTAATCGCTCTGTATTTCTGTTTCTTTCACCATATTCTAAAGGATCAAAAATTTTTAAAATTATTTTTTAATAATCTTACTTAGTTGATTAGGGTACAAAGGGTCAAGGGCTACAGGGTGGAAGTGGGTAATACCATCGTTTCCACACTAATATTATCATTTTTTTTCCCTGTATCTGGGGTCAGGGGAGAAACAAAGGGAAAAGCCCCACCCAGCCTCCCACCCATCCCAGATCCTAAGGGATCAAAATTAAAGAGCATGCTAAAAGAGAACTTCCAGTCAGGGAAGTTCCTGCATTTTAACTGTTTGTTCTTGCACTAAAAGTCCAGAGTATAAGGTGAACCATTTGGGACAACTCAGAAATATACAAATGGCAACACATATGGAGACAGAACAGAAAGAAGGGGATTTGAAGGCAGGTCATCTGAGTACCAGACCTATTTCTGCCCCTTACCTGCTTGTCTAACCTCGAACTAGTTCTGTAACTGTCTATTATGTTTTCAGTGTCAGATTAAAATGAGTTAGAACTGATGTTTTTTTTTGTTTTTTGTTTTTTTTTTTTTTAAAGATTTTATTATTTTATTTTTATTACAAAGTCAGATATACTGAGAGGAGGAGAGACAGAGAGGAAGTGGAGCTGCCGGGATTAGAACCAGCGGCCATATGGGATCAAGGCGAGGACCTTAGCCACTAGGCCACGCTGCCAAGCCCGAGTTAGAACTGATGTTAAACTTATGTTTTGGAGGGAACCACCTATGGTAGTAGGGAGCAGTGGAATAAGTTAAGAGCACAGATAACAGAATCAGACTAGAAAACTCCAATCACCTTTCTACCATGAGCTGTATGACCTTGAACAAGGACTAGTTACAATCATCGCTTCATCTATGGCCATACCACCCTGAACACGCCCAATCTTGTCTGATCTCGGAAACAATCATCGCTTCATTTGCAAAATATGAATGATAGTGGTATTTGCTAGGAAGAAAGATTGTGATCATTAAATGCAACAATATGGGCGCAATGTCTAGCACGTAGTAATCACTGTATAAATGATCGCCATTGATATATTACTGATATATGTATTGTTACTAACCATTCATACAGCCTGTTTTTATTGGGAGACAATATAAAAGATTGGTTAAACCAAAGTACAGATTTTACAGCCAAGCCTGGAATCAAGGCCCAACTTTGCCACTTAGTAGCTTTTATTCCTGCTAAGTTTCTTAATTGCTGTATGTTTATAGTTATTCCATCAAGTGATATTACAAAAATCCCTATCTTATAGGATTATCATGAGGAATATTTAAGTTAATAAATGCAGGGAATTTTTATGTAGTTCTCCATATACAATACATGTCATTTAAATGTTCACTATTGCTATTATTGTTACACTCATATTGCAATTATTACGCATGTACTATAGTTAATGAAATGGAATAGAGTGTGAGAAAAATAAACCAAATTCCAGCCCTATGTACTCTCCTCAGCAGCTGTCACTTACACAAAATGTCCTATACTAGCTAAAAGCCACTTAAATAAGTAATGTCAGGGATGGGGGGTAGGCATCTTGATGGGACTGTGGGTTAGGTCCAGGACCCTGGTGTCTGCGGATTGAAGAAACAATACCTCCCTTAATATCCTCTGACTCAGAAGAATATCAAGGAAAAGGAGGAAAATTATCATTCTGTTGGAAATGATAAGTGCTATGGCTTACATTCTGGTGCAGGAAGTTCCTGCCTGCAACACCAGTATCCATTTCCTATCCAGCTCCATGCTAATGTGTCTGGGAAAGTAGTGGAAGATGGCCCAAGTGCTTGGGCCCCTGCCACCCTCACGGGAGACCCAGATGCTGTTTTATGATCCTGTCTTTGGTTTGGCCCAACATTGATTATTGTAGCCATTTGGTTAGTGAACCAATGGAATGAAGATTCTCTCTCTCTCTCTCTCTCTCTCTCTCTCTCCCTCCCTCCCTCTAGTTCTGTAACTGCATTTCAAATAAATCTTACTTTTTAAACGATAAACTCCCTAAGGTAGGGAAATCGTGATGATGCAAATAGAGTGTTTTAAGTACTTACTATATTTTTCAATGATTTGTTTATGTATCTATTTATTTATTTAGTTGAAAGATAGAGGGACAGAGAGGGGAAGAAACAAAATGAGATCTTCTATCGACTGTTTTGCTCTCTAGATGCCTACAATAGCTAGGGCTTGTTCAGGCCAAAGCAAGGAGCCAGGAACTCCATCTGGGTCTCCCATGAGGGTGGCAGAACACAAGTACTTTGCCCATCATCTGCTGCCTCTCAGGTATATTACTGGAAATTGGATCAGAAGCACAGGGAAGTTGGTACTCAAATCAGACACTCAGATGTGAGATGTGGGCATACCAAATGTGTTGCATGCCAGCACACAACAATCCTGAAAGAAACACGGCTGAAGGACAGGCGCTGAAAGACAAGGAAACTCCACACACTCTCAGGTGACCACGTGAGTTGCTCCCGGACACCTGTTTTTGTTTGTTTGTTTGTGTGTTTGTTTGTTTTTGAATAAAAGGATCACAGAAACATAGTAGCTTAATTGACAGTACCTTATTGTTTATCCTAATGGTTCTGGCAGTTGGGTCGCAGGGTTGAACTTCTTATTCTCAGATTAGCACTCAGTCAACTATAAAGCTTCCCTTGACACTGCAGCCAAAAGGCAGGTCTTCCAAACGTTTCTCACTACTTCTCTCAGGCTGACCACTCAGAGCTTGAGAGTTCCCATGCATCTGATAAGGTTAACAAGGGTAACTCTGTGAGGAAAGAGTGCCTGACCTTTAGAAGACAAGAAGAGGCCTCAAACTGCTCTTCACTTGCCATGGCTTACTGTTGAACTACAAAGAATTTCCAACACAATTGAGGGCTTCACTCATTATACCACGGTACCACCCCATCAATAGATTCCTGTAGAGATACCCAGGCCACCATTAGTAAGTAGCTTGTGGGTATCCTGGTTTCAGCAGGATTTATGAGCATCCATAGATAAAGAGGGTTTTGTCCCTTAGGCCCCTGAGACTTTGGCTTCCCTGGACCACCCACAGGTGAGATTAGAAAAAGAAAGGCAGTTCTGTCAACCAAAATTAAAATAAACAAACAAAACAAACAAGCCCTCAAAACCTGAATAGTACAGTGGTTAATTGTCATTCATGTAGTATATAAATGTTTTCATAGTTTGATGTCTGGAGTTTGAAATAAAGAGCCATAGGGAGTGCAGACAAGGGCAGGCTTCTTTGGAGAAGGACGTGCAAATTTAACGGTGATGGCAAGAAGGTTTGCAATAGGAGGCATGGTTGTTACAAGGTGCAGATTTATTCATGTGAACCTCCCAGAATGTGAGCCCCCAGAAACGTGGCAAATACCACAGATGACAAATACCTTCTGACAAATATCCCAGCCCTGAGAGGGCACAGTCTCCAGAGATAGTGGAATAGATACGTAAATTGAAAAAGCATTCATCATTTTCTTTGCTTTGACTCATTTTTACTCTCAACGTTTAACCTGTTTGGAACATTTAAATGAACTAAAGGAGACAGTAAAATTTGAAAGGATTTTTTTTCCAAAATGGATTTTTAAAGAGCTGTGCATCACTGGCTTGGAACAAGGTAGATCAAGGCAATATTTAGTGAACAAGGCTGGCCTCATGACCTGGAAGCTGCATGTTTAGATTACAGCTTTATAGCCATTTTACAGGGTCAGAGTAACTCTCTTCACTTCATAATTAAGGAAACTAAGGGTCAGAGAGGTTAAGTGGTTTGCCCAGGACCACAGAGCTAATAGTTTCAGCAGCAAGGATTCAAATTCAGGGCTGTGGATTCTACCTCATGCTCTTTCAACTGTTATATGCTGCTTCATGACCTTAGCTAATCTTTATGATTGGAATCTCTGAACCAGCAAATCATTAGTAATCATTTCTATCATATCCTTACACTTGATGTGTACCAATCTGTTGCCTAAAATCTCACTTGCAACCCTCTAGGAAGCTAGGAAGAACAGGCAATGGAGAATTTTAATAATACCTCTCTCTGGTTATATTTACCTCAGAAGCAAAACGTTTCACTACTCCTTGTTATCCTTAAATATCTACAGAAACAATAAGAGGTTCAGTGGAAGTTTTTAATGTACTTCCAAGTTTGTGTACATTCTTAAAACTGGAAAAGGTATTGAAGGCTGACTATGATTAGAACATGCCAGTTTAGGGGAAAATGAAGCTACAGACTCAATTTGGGAGCAAGGTAATTGAGACTTCCTATGATTTAGCAAGGTAATTACCAACCTATGAGCTCCATGGTTCAGATCTAGCTTTCCAGATCTGGATGCAATGTGTTGTAAATTGTAAAAAAAAGATTTCAAGCCTTTATGAGATCAAGCTAGACTATACCTATCCACCCACCCCAAGCTTATTGTGCTTTTGTAGTTGGATTAGCCTGATAGGGTGTACTTTTCGTGCATGTGTTTTGCAGATTGTTCCAAAGAATTGTGGAATTCATTTTTTTATGGGGTGCACTTCATCCTACTATGTAAGAGTGCATTTGTATTCCTTGAACATGGTAGAAGGAACCTAGGCTCTGAAACAGCCTTGGAAGCATTGCTGACTCTGTTTCTCTGCAGCTGTCTTCCTCTCTCCTATGAGTTTGAGGTTGAGGATAATAGTTGATCCTAACTCTGTATTCACAGGTTATTTACATATACCATCATTATGGGGTGGGGGAGAGCAGTGTGAGATAAATATAGGCAGTTCAATAGCATCTGTATTTCCCAGGTTTTGATTTTGACAGAGCTATGCTCAGATTCTTTTAGGATAGCCTTCCTCAACCCTATTGAGAAGTTCAATGAAGAGTATGAAGAGTTAGGACTGGAAATGTGGGTGACCAGAGGCAGACCTTTCACAGGTAGCCTGCAGCTATTCAATAGAAAGGAAATGGTTTAATTGAAGTGCATTATGTTAATAAAAATTAGTAAGCTTTTCTGACTGTGTTAGGTTCAATGAAAGGCCAAATATAAGGAGAAAGGATGGAGAATTGGGCAGAAAGAGCCCTGTCACTAAAAGAGAACATCTGTGAGGATATCCTCAGCTAGACATAGCCAAGTCATATATCAGCTTTCAGAGGAGGCGAGGGCAGTTTTTAGAGGAAGAGGGACTGAAAGGCCATTTGAAGAGACTTATGAGCGCTAACACTCCATTGACTTATATATGATTTCATCCATCTCTCTTTTTTCTAACTGAGGAATATTTGACATTCAAAAAATTATCAGTCTCCACTTTAAGAAACAATTCATTACAAATACAGTCTTGTTTTCCCTTTTTCTGCTTCCTTGCGTTCCTTGTCTCTCCTCTGTTTTCTGCTCTGTACTCTCTCATAAATCATTGTTGTGTATTTCTTCATGTATGTTTTAAGGGTAATACAGATGAGATGAAACAACATAGAAAATCAGCCTTGGGAATGCTGAACATGCAATTTAGTTGGAATGATGCCTTGGGGTTGTCACTTTTAGATTGTGTGGTGACTTCACGAATATTGATTATATTATATTCCCAGATAGTTATTAAGTAAATAAGAGTACCATTCTTAGACTAATGAGTGTGCAATGGGCTAGAATTAGGATTAATGCAATTCTACATGCACAAAAGCACAACAGTAATAGATAAGTAACATACTATTTGTACCCATCTATGAGTTTTATCTTTCACCACTGCATGTGTGAGATGTATATTAATGTGTGAAATTCTTTCCTTAATTTTTTTTTCCTGGAATAGATACCTAGTCCAATCTCTAAGATACCTAGAATGTTAAGTGTTATTTTTTCAGGTCATCTTCCCATTCAACGTTATGTGACCTCTTCACTACTTTTATCATGTATCCCCTCTCTGATATCAAGGCTCTCTGACCTGCCATGGTTTCTGGGTACACTCAAGGCAACTAACTTATTTTATTACCATCTTATTATTTTATGCGCCTATTAGGTTTGCAAATGTGTTGTGAAAGTCCCTTCCAGCAGTGCTTATATGAGTTATTGTTCCTCGCATCCCATCAAAAGACTTAAAAGCATATCCATGGGATGATGCTGAGGTCTGAGGCAGTCTTTAAATATGGGATAGAGACTTTCTCTTGGTACATCTACTTAAGCTGCCTGTCCATTTCAAATTATTAATCTGACATGCCAAAAATTACATACTCCAAAACAATTACATTGTTACTCTGCTATGTCCTTGTGCCAACTCCCCTGGAATGCACTGTGCACATATATCCACAAAATCATTCTTTTGCTTCCCACCTAGGACCTAATCCGGAGAGACATCCTGTATTACAAAGGCCGCATTGACATGGATAAATATGAAGTGGTTGACATTGAAGATGGCAGAGATGATGATTTTAACGTGAGCATGAAGAATGCTTTCAAGCTTCACAATAAAGAGACCGAGGAGATACATCTATTCTTTGCCAAGAAACTGGAGGAGAAAATACGCTGGCTCAGAGCTTTCAGAGAAGAGAGGAAAATGGTACAGGAAGATGAAAAAATTGGTAAGTCACCTGAGAGGAGAAAGAAGAAAATGGGTCTAGGAATGTACATAATTTGAATTATTTTTCTTTTCTCTGGAGTTAGAGGGAAGCTATCCATTGCAAACTGACCTAAGCCACTTTGGTGGTTCCTGAGTATTAGATTTCTGTTAGTAAATAGCAGTATCTTCTAATAGCCAGGGATAGGGAGGAGTTAGAAATAGGCCTCTCCTACCATCTCATTACCAAATGAGAAAAAAAAATACACTGAAATCCAACCTCAGGCTTGATCTTTCAAACACACAATCATTAGCAAACAAACACAAAACAGTTCTGTAGTCTCAATGAAATCCCAGCTTTCTATCCTTGAGTACATGACATTATCTTTTGCCAAAATGTCAATCAGGGAAGATTTGGTAATACCATAGTAAGAAGATGCAGTTGACTTTTTTTTTTTTTGATGCTAATTTTTTTTAATCTGGCAGAAGTTGCTTACGTTTCTATTGGAACCCATTCTTTTTCATCGCTATGGACAACAATCTTCTGCATTATCATTAGTTTTCCACTAGCTAACTTCTATGGCTATAGGGCTGTACAATAGCACCGTCAGTGGTGTTGTGCAAGCTAATCCTCTGCCTGTGCTGCTGGCATCCCATATGGATGCTGGTCCAAGTCCTGACTGCTCCATTTGATGGTTTACTAATTTCCTTGTTGTTGAGAAGTCCGAGCAGTTGACTTTCTAATCAGCATCCAGTGACAAAGTCCACTGATAAAGACCAAGACAGAATCTGTTTTCAATTGAAAGCTTTAGGTCCTTCTTCTGAGGGACACAGGTATGGGATTCTACTCTTGTGGGGGCTAAAGTGCCTGTAAGACATTTCTGGCTGATACACATCTTGAATAACATTCGCTTTATCAAAAAATATTGTTTCTTACTTATATTCAGTTAATTAAACTTACTGAATCAAGGTGACAAAACTGCTGATTGTAAGGACCTCTAGAGCAAAAGCTTTTGAATGTTTGATACATTAATAAATCACCTCTGAACCTGATTAGCCTACTTAAGATATTAACTAAATACCCCTAGTAGTGTATATTTTAAAATTACATGTACTTACATATCATACTGTCTGCCTGATTGTGTTGTGTTTCTTTGTTTAAAGGTTTATTTTATCGGAAAGAGATACAAGAAGGTTCTTCCATTTCCTGATTCATTCCCACAACCAACCTGGCGGCCAGAGTTTCATCCTGGTTTCCCACATTAGTGGCGGGAACCCCAAACCTGGACCATCCTCTGTTGCTTTTCCAGGTGCATTAGCAGGGAATTGGATTGAAAATGGAACAGCCAGGATGTGAATTGGTACCCACATGAAATGCCAGTTTTGCAGGCAGTAGAATTTACCCATAACTCTGGCCCCTGTCTGAACACATTTTAAAGTAAGTTGTGCAAAGTATGACAGAATATAAATCCCTGACCATTTGTGTGAGACAAGGAAGGATGTTCATAAAGGCATATTAATCATAGACTTCTACTCAAATCTTAGATAGAACATACATGTTGTTAATGCAATTTGAGTCTCATTGTCAAATTGCATTTAGCATATGAGCACTGTACTGGGACATGATGCAGAATGATATAGAAATATTGATAGCTACTTCTCGCAGTAGCAGGCATCAACAATTACTGAGCTTATCTAGGTTATTATAAATAGTAAAAGAATAGTCCTAGTGTGCAGACTCTGAATCATTGCAAAGGTTCCTCCCATATACTTGCGCTTCAACTTAGTGTCTCCCACATGATGTCCTAATAATGTGCAACTATAAGATCCACTATCAATGGAAAAACTTGTAGAAATTACTTCCTGATGAGTCTATGGACATCTTTTTCAAAAGCATACAATATCTTGTTTTGGTATTTACTCAAAAAAAATCTTAGAGGAAGGCCCTGCATTGTAGTGTACTGGGTAAAGCCACCACCTGGGTGACACTTCCACCATATATGGGTGCCTGTTTTGAGTCCCAGTTGTTCCACTTTTGATCCAGCTCCCTTGCTAATTCACCTGAGAAAGCAAGAGAGGATGGCCCAAGTCCTTGTGTCCCTGCACCCATATGAGAGACACGGGAGAAGCTCCTACTACCTACTTTATAGCCTGTCCTAGCCTTGGCCTATGCCGCCATTTGGGAAGCAAACCAACAGATGAAAGGTCTCTCTCTGTCTCCCTTCTTTGCTCTCTCTCCCTTCCAAGTGCATTTTTAACCATTAATCACTATTTTATGGCAGTGATACATATCGACCATAGTTTTATTATTCTTTGCTTTTACTTTTTAATTTCAGTGCTATGTGAGACTACCAGCATTCACCTTATCCTGCCTCTTTTCATAGTTATCCTGTGTTCCTGCAAACATGTATACATTTTTAAATTTATGAAAACAATGCACATATTACTCTGCAACTTGCTTTGTTGAGACTTGCTTTGCTGAGTTATCATGAATAACTCTTCAGGTAAGGAGTTCAGAATCTGTCAGTCATGTCCAACAAGAAAAACATAACCAATATATTGCTATGAAGAGATTATAAGGAATTGACTAATGTGAGTGTGAAGGCTGTCTAAGCACTTCTGAAATCTGTAGAACTGTCAGTCAAAAATGGAGGATCATGGGCAATGGCAAAAGCTTTCAGAGCAGCTCATGAGAAGAATGGAGCTCTCCAGACAAACTGTGTTTCACAAGCCGAGTGTCTTCTCTCCCTGAGGGAAACCTCAGCCCTGCCTTAGAGACCTTCCAGTAGATTCAGTCAGGTCTACCAAGATTATCCAGTATATCTCCCTTATAAATGTCAATTGCTTGACGTTTGGTTACAGCTATAACATACTTTCACAGAAACACTTATTTTATTGAGGATCGTAGTTTAATCAGATTGACACAGTAAAAAAAGCCATTGCACTTCTCAAATAGTCGTGTAACACTACTCATTATATTGCAGCTGTTTTGCTTTTCCTAAACATTCATTTCAGTTCCAGCTGTTATTTTCCACTGCAAATGTTTCTCTAGTAAATATCCATGTACATATCTTATTTCATATCTGTGCTTTCCTTGCTATAGGATAGCTTAAATTGGAACAAGTAATGCAAAGCTACAGTTTTATATTTAATAGATATTTTCATATTAAATTTTGAAAAAATATAGAATTTCTATTCCTAGCATTATTTTACAGGTATACCCTCACCAGTACAATATGTCTACATGTTTTAGATTGTAATTCTCAGCTAGCAAGGCTGAGTTTTTTTTTTCTATAGCCCTGCCAAACATTTACAAATCTTTAGTGAATTGCCTGCTCATACCCTTTGCTCCTTTTAATTTTTTGTCTTTTCTTATTTACATTTGTAACGATTCTATACTGGAATGATAAAGCTTTAGAAGTTGTGTCACTTTGCTCAGTCTGTTATTTGTCTTTTGTTTGGTTACAGTACTTAGTTGTATAAAAGTTTTATTTAGACAAATCTGTTGCTCCTTTTCTTATAGGTTTATTTTGCCTGAGAGAATCCTTCCTCATGAACACTTTGCAATTTACCAAGTTATCTAACTTTTTGGTTTAGTTTTAGAACTATAATCTGTCTGGAATTTACTTATTGAATATGGTGTGAGTAAGAAGTACCAATTATTTTCTTGCAGGTGGATAAACAGTTATATCAGCATTAAGTGCTAAATAATTCCTTTATTTGTCACACAATTGGAATGTCACTTATATAGAACTCTCACAGTAACTACCCATACATGAATTTGTTTTTAGACTTTTTATTCTGCCTCATAATTCTATTTGTCATTACTCACTTCAAGAAAACAGTCTTTTCATTATACGAGATTTCTAGAAATGTTAAATGCCTGGAAAAATAAATTCTCATTCACATTTCTTTGCAGTTTTTAGATGTTTATTTTATATGAATATGAAATTCATTTTTTTAGTTCCCAAAGAAGGTTCAATTGAATTCTGCATGGCAGGATATTAAATGTGTTAGTATGTAATTTCTTAACATTTTTTATTAATTCTTCACATTTAGGAATAGAGCCTATTTGCTTTTATATTAGACTTGTTTTACCTGGCTCGGGAATGTGGTGTATTCATTCTTCTTCACATAGATTATATACCTTTACTTTTTGTATTCATTCTGATCAACAGAAAATATTTTCTCTGGCTTTTCAGTGTAGTAGTGTATATGTGTATACCCAAACACGTGTAATTTTGTCTTATTCTTTTGTGTTTTTCTTTTTTCTCATTCCTAGTATTTTGTACTTAATATTTTCTAAGATTAGCCTTTGGATCAGATTTGTCAGGGGACACTGATTGGTCTTTTCATAGAATTTATTTTTAGGTTACCTATCTTTTCTACGGTTTTTTTCTTTCAAATAAGTTTAGCTTTATTCACTCTTCGTTTCTAATTTCCTTTAGTTTTTGCGATTTTTGCCTCCTGTTTCCTTGGTTGTATACTTTGTTCATTTTGAATAAAGAATAATTAAAATCAGAGTACATTCCTTTTTTGAGTAAATCCTTAACCATATCTATAGATTTTTTACATAAAATATGATTTTGTTCATTTTAGATAATTTATGATTTATGGTATAATTTCTTTTGATCTAGGAGTTATTCAGAAAACTTTTTACTTCCAGTGTTTCAGATGAAAATTCTAATAATAAATATTAACTCATAAATAAGCTATCCTTTTAGCCTATAATTTCTTTTCTTTATCCTTCAAGTTTGTTAATTTCACTGAGTAGTCAATGTTTTGGTAGGTCTATGTCTGTGTTATAATCCTACCTGGGACTTGATAAGACTTTTTACTGTTTCAACAAGTGCATCTTTATTTCACTTAGCAAAGTTTTGTGACCTTTTTTAATTTGATTTTTTTCCTCCTTCTAAAACATGCTTGTCTAACTGTTATAATTCTTTTCTGGGTCATTTCCCTTTTATTGTAGTTTTTTTAATGCAATGAGAAGTATTTCTTCCACTTTCCGCCATATTTCATTTTTTTTTTTTAAATCCACGTAACAGCCTCTTAACTTTTGCTCTCTTTTGTGCCTCTGTATTTAGTGAAATACATCTTTTGTAGCTAGAGGCAGAGCTAACACACAGCACAATTGGCATAAGTGAGAACCAGGACAGGGTGCAGGCCAGGTCAGGTTGGACCCTAACGTTTGCCAGTTCATATAAGGGCTGAGATTTGGCAAGACTGAGTTAGGTTGCTGCACCCGCTGGTGTGAGAGCTCAGATTAGGGCAGGTCAGACTAAACTGGGGTACATTACCTGATGGTGAGTGCTGAGACTGGGGATGAGCCATCTCAGACTGGGCCACAGCACCAGCTGACACACGCAAGGTTCGGGACTGGAAGTGGGGCAGGTAGGGAAACTTCAGGAACTCCCTTGCTGGTCTACTGCTTCCATTGTTGAGCATAAGAGCTGGGACTGTGTTTGGGCCAGTCTCAGGGCAGGACAGGTTGAGCTAAGCTGTTGCAGTTGCTGGTGCACACAAGAGCCAGAATGGGTGCAAGCCAGCTGAGCTAGGCCATAGCACCAGCTGACAAGTGCCAGGACTGAGTGCAAGTCACATCAGACCATCAGGCTGGAGTGCACTACCCCCTGGCAGGTGCCAGATTTGGGGCTGGAAACATGCCCAGCAGGGGAACAGTGCGTACACCCCTGCTAGGCTGTACTTACCACTGGTGAGCATGAGAACCAGGGATGGAGAAAGGCCGGGCTGAACAAGGCAGTAGCACCTTTTGGTATACCTTCTGAGGGCTGGGTTTGAGGGTGAGTTGGGCTGAGCTAGGCTGCAGCACCTGTGGGTGGGCACAAGAGCTGGCTGGCTGGGATATGATCTGGGCTGTGCTAGACTGTGGTAGAGGCTGACACATGCAAAAATCAAAGCTGTGATGGGCCTTATGAAGGCTTTTTGGAGCTGCCTCAACTAGGCTTCAGTACCCACTGGTATGTGTAAGGATTGGGTTTGTGGTGGGCTGGCTGGGCTGGGCCACAGCAACCATCAGTTCGTGTGAGATGTAGCACTGAGGCAGAACTGACCAAGCCATGCTGACCGATATGTATGTTGGCTGGTGCAGGCAACAGACTGAACCTGCACTTGCTAGCGCAAGTAAGAGTCAAGTCTGAGGTCACCCCAGGCGAAGTTTCTCCGTGGATTTTTCTGATTGGACCGCTTCTGGCAAGTTCTCTTACTAAGTAAAGAATTAATGGGTCAAAGAGAATGTTCTCTTTGTGTTTAAAAATGTTGTTACATGTTATCAAACTGCTATTCCAGAAAAGTTGTACTAACTTATACATCCAAGAAGAGGATGGTTCTCATAAAAACATCATGTGCTTTTCTATTTTAGGCTTTGAAATTTCTGAAAATCAGAAGAGACAGGCTGCAATGACTGTGAGAAAAGTTCCTAAACAAAAAGGTAAAGCTGCTTTTATCTCCCAACCTCACTGTCCTCCCTGTCCCACCCACCCTACCCGCCTGTGTGTGATACTGCAAAGCCTATAGACTACACCTGCTTGCATAGCCATAGGCTTATTTCCATACTGGAGTTCTTTGGAGGTGGTACTGATTAGATTCCAGACCCCAGGTGTCCTTGACTGACACATGACAAGGCTCATTGTTGAGGAGTGAATGGTATAGGATGGATATGTCCAAGGTAGATCACGGGATACAGGAAAAAGAAAAAAAAAATAGAACCTCTGTCTTTGTTTTTACTTAAAAGAAGAGAAACTCTACTAATAATTTAGAAGTGTGGAAAATAGCAGATGTGCATAATTTATTTAATAGGTAGAAATGCATTAGAGATGTATATTCAGCTTTCTCTAACTGATCTGAGGGTACCTAGCAAACCAAGAGCCCCAAATCAGAATGAAATACCTTTGATTGAACCAATACAGAACATTTTTTCTCTGCACCTGTGCCTGTTCCTGTTCAGTATCAGTATCTTTACATATTTAGATTATATATATATATATGACATATATATATACATATGACATATATATACATATATACATATGACATATATATATACATATGACATATATATGTATGTATATATATATATATATAATGTGAGTACTAACAGTCCCATTTCCCAGGAGG